>NC_073691.1:5139717-5739717 GCF_029784155.1 Uranotaenia lowii
ACAATGCCAAAAATATCGAAAATTTCAGAAATATATGAAAAATGTCAAAAATAAGGCTGGAACAAATAATAATTACTTCTTTTTCCCCCCTTCGAAATTTCCAAACACCCGAAGGGGGAAATAAATAAAGTTTCAAGTATTTAATGTAAATTTCGAAAAAAAAAATCAAGAATCCAAAAGATTACAAGATGAAAAAAACAAATTTTGGAAGATGGAAGTTATTTCACCTTCTGTATTCTTGGTTTTATTGAATTTTTCGATAAAAAATTACTTGTTTTTTAGGTTTTGTGCAATGATATTGTATGTAACTTGGTTGCATACAAGCTTTCGTGCAATTTATTCCAATTTATTTGTTTTTCGCGTTGTTCCAACTCCGAGTGACAAAAGAAGGATTTGAAATTTGTTCTGGCCTAACAAAAATGTCAAAAATGGCAAGATTGTGAAAATTGTCAAAAATCCCAAATAAATTGGAATGGAAGAAAGCATCCTTCGGGATAAAAATCCCGAAAAAAAAGCATGTCATCAGAACTTTACGTTCCAGAAGCCAAGCAGCCGGCGACAAGCTGTTGAGAAATTCTTCCAAATGATTCTTCTCAACAACGTGGTTCATGTGTTTGTGAAAGAAAACAGAACCCCGCCAGCAAAACAGACACAAAAAAGGCCCCGGGGGCAAATAACTTCAATTAACGTCAGCCGAAGTAGGCTTTGGAAGTTATGAACTCACTTCGAGAAGATCCGGTGCTGATAATTTCAATCATAATCTAAACGAACCACCTCCTCGAGGGCTGTTCCGGCATTTCTCTTTTGCATTTGAAAAGTAGGTAGGTAGATGATGATAAAGATAGTGAAAAAAATATCAACAGCAGTGAAAAATTCCACGAAATAATCGAACGCGACGTTGGTTGAGTTGTCAAATTCGCAGCTCAGCTAACAAAAAGTCTACCGATTTGATTTTTTAATAATTTTTTTTTAGGTGATTAAATATTCTGTAACCTTTTTTCGTGATTTTAGCTACCATTTCTGTTGTCAGTTTTCGATGTGGAAATTTGACAGCGGATGCTGGTGTTGAGTTTCTGTTGGCAGCTCAAGTAGGAAGTAAGCCGAGGGCTCCTGAGAGACAGCGAAGGGAAATCGATAGACAGCTGTCACCAGAAGGTAATCTGCTATAAGTTTCTACAACGTTCGATTGTCAATAATAATATTCTTCGGATCCCTTACATACACGAGAATCGTCAAAGCAGGCTTGAGAATTTAAGCAAATAATCATAATAGAGGCAAGCCAGGCCTAGAACTGCCACGTGTTTCGAGAGCAAAATTGCCCCTTTAGGTAAAATTGGGTTCATCGACTGCTGCGATCAGCCCTTTAATGTTCGATTGAAGCTTTAATGGAAATGTTTGAGTGTTCATCTCGTTTTCCTATGAATGAAGTGCTGGGATAGCTGAGCTGGAATCAATAAAACGTAATCGGTATTTACATGAGGGCATCGAGAGATTTAGCTTAATCCTTTAAGGGTAAGAGCCACTATTGGTCATCAAAAAGATGGTTGGATTCCATTTTCATGTGTATCTTAGTTAAAGACAAACTTTGGTTGCGAAAGTTCTCTTTACGTGCTCCACAAACTGTGTGATGAACACAGAATTTTAACCGACAAAAGTGCTTGTCAGTCATGCTCTTCCAGTCAACAATGTTGCCATCAAACATTACCAAAGGGCAAAATTTACTCTTCCTGTTCTCAAACCACAAGTTTTCTTCAACTCAACCCTTCCTTGAACAACCACATCACCCCCAAACACTCTTAAACGTTATGGGAAGGTTATGGGAAAATTGGAACCATTCCGGAGCAGCAGCAGCAGCACGTTATCTGGCTTCTGGAAAGTTAATTATGGTCCGTCGTCGTTGACTGTCGGGGACAATTCAGCAGCCAATTAAGAACGTGGGAAGGGGATTTGTGCACAAAATTGTGTCCCCCATAAGTTTTTCTAAACTTTTCCGAATGCCGCGATAAGACTTGGCGGGAATTTTTATCTCAGCGCTCAAATTAGTTGCGAACGTGAAAAATGTTGCCTCCCTTCCGTGATACTTTTGTGAAGTTTTGACAACATTGTCATTCCTTAAAGAAAAAAACAAAACAAATTTAAATTCCCCAATCTCACTTCCTATTTGAAAACTTGGGAAATGCACTGAAATCATTTTTTGAAAAATTAAAACAAAATTTGAAATTTAAACAATTCTGATATTTTTGACATATTTGACATTTTGACAATTTTGACATTCTTGTCATTTTAGACATTTTTGACATTTTTATCATTTTTGACAATTATGACATTTGAAATTTTTAACAATCTTGATCATTTTTGTCATTTTTGTCATTTTTGTCATTTTTGTCATTTTTGCCATTTTTGTCATTTTTGTCATTTTTGTCATTTTTGTCATTTTTGTCATTTTTGTCATTTTTGTCATTTTTGTCATTTTTGTCATTTTTGTCATTTTTGTCATTTTTGTCATTTTTGTCATTTTTGTCATTTTTGTCATTTTTGTCATTTTTGTCATTTTTGTCATTTTTGTCATTTTTGTCATTTTTGTCATTTTTGTCATTTTTGTCATTTTTGTCATTTTTGTCATTTTTGTCATTTTTGTCATTTTTGTCATTTTTGTCATTTTTGTCATTTTTTTTTACATTTTTGTCATTTTTGTCGATTTTTTCACATTTTTGACATTTTTGACATTTTTTCATTTTTGAAATTTCTGACATTTTTGACATTTCTGACATTTTCGACATTTTTGACCTTTTTGACATTTTTGAAATTTTTGTCATTTTTGAAATTTTTCAAATTTTAAAATTTTTGACATTTTTGTCATTTTTGTCATTTTTTTTACATTTTTGACATTTTTGACAGTTTTGACATTTTTGTCATTTTTGTCATTTTTGTCATTTTTGTCATTTTTGTCATTTTTGTCATTTTTGTCATTTTTGTCATTTTTGTCATTTTTGTCATTTTTGTCATTTTTGTCATTTTTGTCATTTTTGTCATTTTTGTCATTTTTGTCATTTTTGTCATTTTTGTCATTTTTTCACATTTTTGAAATTTTTGACATTTTTTCATTATTGAAATTTCTGATATTTTAGACATTTTTGACATTTTTAAAATTTTTAAAATTTTAGAAATTTTTGAGATTTTTCAAACTTTTGACATTTTTGACATTTTTGATATTTTTGACATTTTGATATTTTTTACATTTTTGACATTTCAGTTAGACATTTTTGACATTTTTGACATTTTTAACATTTTTGACATTTTTGATATTTTTGACATTCTTGACATTTTTGACATTTTTGTCATTTTTGTCATTTTTGTCATTTTTGTCATTTTTGACATTTTTGACATTTTTGACATTTTTGACATTTTTGACATTTTTGACATTTTTGACATTTTTGACATTTTTGACATTTTTGACATTTTTGACATTTTTGACATTTTTGACATTTTTGACATCTTTGACATTTTTGACATTCTTGACATTTTTGACATTTTTGACATTTTTGACATTTTTGACATTTTTGACATTTTTGACATTTTTGACATTTTTGACATTTTTGACATTTTTGACATTTTTGACATTTTTGACATTTTTGACATTTTTGACATTTTTGACATTTTTGACATTTTTGACATTTTGGAAATTTTTGACATTTTTGACATTTTTGACATTTTTGACATTTTTGACATTTTTGACATTTTTGACATTTTTGACATTTTTGACATTTTTGACATTTTTGACATTATTGACATTTTTGACAGTTTTGACATTTTTGACATTTTTGACATTTTTGACATTTTTGACATTTTTGACATTTTTGACATTTTTGACATTTTTGACATTTTTGACATTTTTGACATTTTTGACATTATTGAAATTTCTGACATTTTTGAAATTTTCAACATTCTTGACATTTTTTAACATTTTTAAACATTTTTGACATTTTTGATATTTTTACATTTTTTAACATTTTTGACAATTTTGACAATTTTGACAATTTTGACAATTTTGACAACTGTGACATTTTTTGACATTTTTTGACATTTTTTAATATTTTTGACATTATTGAAATTTGTTAGATTCTTTTTATAATTTCAATTTCATCAAAATGTTAAAATTGTCAAAATTGCCAAATTTGTCAGGATTTTCAATTTTTTCTAAATTGTTGAAAATTGTCATATTTTTCAAAATTGTCAAAATTGCCAAAATTGTCAAATTTTTCACAGTTGTCAAAATTTTTAAAATTTTAAAAATTTCCAAAATTGTCAAAATTGTCAGAATTGTTAAAATTTTCTAAAATGTCAATTGTCAAAATTGTCACAATTGACAAAATTGTCAAAATTTTTAAATTATTCAAAATGAGCGAAATTGTTAAAATTGTCAAAATTGTCAAAATTGTCAAAATTGTCAAAATTGTCAAATTTGTCAAAATTGTCAAAATTGTCAAAATTGTCAAAATTGTCAAAATTGTCAAAATTGTCGAAATTGTCAAAATTGTCAAAATTGTCAAAATTGTCAAAATTGTCAAAATTGTCAAAATTGTCAAAATTGTCAAAATTGTCAAAATTGTCAAAATTGCCAACATTGTCAAAATTGTCAAATTGTCAAAATTGTCAAAACTGTCAAAATTGTCAAAATTGTCAAAATTGTCAAAATTGTCAAAATTGTCAAAGTTGTCAAAATTGTTAAAATTGTCAAAATGGTCAAAATTGTCGAAATTGTCAAAATTGTCAAAATTGTCAAAATTGTCAAAATTGTCAAAATTGTCGAAATTGTCAAAATTGTCAAAGTTGTCAAAGTTGTCATAATTGTCAAAATTTTCGAAATTGACAAAATTGTCAAAGTTTTCAAAATTGTCAAAATTGCCTCAATTGTCAAAATTGTCAAAACTGTCAAAATTGTCAACATTGTCAAAATTGTCAAATTGTCAAAATTGTCAAAATTGTCAAAATTGTCAAAATTGTCAAAATTGTCAAAATTGTCAAAATTGTCAAAATTGCCTCAATTGTCAAAATTGTCAAAATTGTCAACATTGTCCAAATTGTCAAATTGTCAAAATTGTCAAAATTGTCAAAATTGTCAAAATTGTCAAAATTGTCAAAATTGTCAAAATTGTCAAAATTGTCAAAATTGTCAAAATTGTCAAAATTGTCAAAATTGTCAAAATTGTCAAAATTGTCAAAATTGTCAAAATTGTCAAAATTGTCAAAATTGTCAAAATTGTCAAAATTGTCAAAGTTGTCAAAATTTTTCAAAATTTTCTATATTGTCAAAATTTCAAAAAAAGTTTAAAATTGTTGAAACTCTCAAAATTTAACAGAAACACTTTCTGAACGATTTTCGCTTAACCTTCCACCGAAAAACCAATTTTCCAGTATCGGGAAAGCTGCTCGCTCAATTAATGGGAACCGATGTTGTAATCTCACCGCACCTGGGCATGATTTTTGCACGAATGCTAGCTATTAAACGATTACCAGTAACAGCTTTCGGGCTTCCGGGTTTCCGGGCTTGTTTTTGTTTTGTTTTTTTTTCGGGTTTTTTTCCAAGCTTGTTCGCCCCCAAGTTGCTCCCTTGCGAACTTTTAACCGTAATAGCTGACAAGTGACCATCACCTCTACCATAAGCAGCTGTGGTATAGTTTAAAGTAGTTATTTTATAGCTTCTTGAAGATTAAAATATCTTCCCGGAAAAAAACGCGATTGAATGGTTGGTTTTTTTTTTGGTTTTCGTTCTGGAGGGATTCTGCAAAGTACAGTGAGGGGCAAAATAAAGTGTCCAAATAATTTTTTTTCAATTTCTTTTATTTTTCTGGTTAAAATTCAACGAAAACACATCGTAATCATTTTTAAAATATTGTTTATTATGTTCTTTCCAATTTTTGTTAATGTAGCGCTGGAAAAAAAAGAAAGTTTTTCTGATAGATAAAAAACAGTTATTATTCCATAAAAAACAGGGGAAAAAAAAAGTGTGCAGATCAGTACAGCTTCAAATAATTCAAACTGAAGGCAAACAAGAACGATTTAATAATGGGTATGGCCTCCTTCAGCCTTCAACACCTCCTGCAAGCGCTTCGGCACACTTTCAACAAGGTTGTGCAGGTGTTGTGGGTCGAGTTCTTCCCACGCATGCTCCAGGGCATCAAAATAAGTACTTTTATTTGTCACGCCAGTCTTATCAATCAGAGCATCGAGGATGGCCCACAGATTTTCGATGGGGTTCAGATCAGAACTTTGTGGGGGCCATTCGAGGGGTTTGATGCGGCAGAAATAGAAAAATAACTTCGTCAGATTGGCCGTATGCTACGGATCGTTATCCTGCTGTAAAACGAAGCGCTCTTCGAGGCCCGTCTTTATGAGGGATACCTCGAGGTTTTTTTCGAAAGATATTGCAATATGACTCAGCTGTCATGATTCCGTCAATTTTTACCAAATTGCCCACCCCACCCCAAGAAAAGCACCCCCACACCATCACGTTACTTCCTCCGTTGCTCCGTGCTCGATATCAATCGAAAACGCTTACTGAAGAAGATAGTAAGTTTCTATCGAAATACCGGTATCTGAACTTTTCATTTACCGTGGTTGAATTAAAAGGAATCTTTTGATTGCTTTGATTCAGAGGAAAACATTTTTGTGGGCCGACGAATCCGAATTTGAGCTATTCATCCGGAAGAAGCGGGATCATATGCGGCGCAAGTCGGGTGAGGAGCTCCAAGACCGCCATATCCAAGGAACAGTCAAGCACGGAGGAGGTAACGTGATGGTGTATGGGTGCTTTTCTTGGGGTGGGGTGGGCAATTTGGTAAAAATTGACGGAATCATGACAGCTGAGTCATATTGCAATATCTTTCGAAAAAAACCTCGAGGTATCCCTCATAAAGACGGGCCTCGAAGAGCGCTTCGTTTTACAGCAGGATAACGATCCGTAGCATACGGCCAATCTGACGAAGTTATTTTTCTATTTCTGCCGCATCAAACCCCTCGAATGGCCCCCACAAAGTTCTGATCTGAACCCCATCGAAAATCTGTGGGCCATCCTCGATGCTCTGATTGATAAGATTGGTGTGACAAATAAAAGTACTTATTTTGATGCCCTGGAGCATGCGTGGGAAGAACTCGACCCACAACACCTGCACAACCTTGTTGAAAGTGTGCCGAAGCGCTTGCAGGAGGTGTTGAAGGCTGAAGGAGGCCATACCCATTATTAAATCGTTCTTGTTTGCCTTCAGTTTGAATTATTTGAAGCTGTACTGATCTGGACACTTTATTTTGCCCCTGTTTTTTAAGGAATAATAACTGTTATCAGAAAAACTTTCTTTTTTTTCCAGCGCAACATTAACAAAAATTGGAAAGAACATAATAAACAATATTTTAAAAATGATTACGATGTGTTTTCGTTGAATTTGAACCAGAAAAATAAAAGAAATTGAAAAAAAATTATTTGGACACTTTATTTTGCCCCTCACTGTAACTGTAACGATATTGTTGTTGTTTTTTATTGAAGACTGAATTAATAAACTGACAAGAGCGACCGTCAATCTTGTGATAAGTTTGAATGTTTCTTAAAATTTTTGTTTAAATAGCAGGGATTGAAAATTTGAACTGAGAAACATTCATTTATTTTAGTCAAATTGGATTGAATTTGCAATCAAGGTTGGCCTCTTTTTGAAAGGTAAAATATAACATCTTCCCCTCACTTGAGGCTGAATTCTAAACTGATCAAAGGTGGTCATGAAATTCTTTCATTTGTTAGATTTGACTGTTTTGAATATTTCTTCTCGAATCGGTTAACAGCAATAATAAGTTTTATTTAATTTTTATTGTTCTTTTTTTTCGTAGTACAAACAGTGAAGCTTCTCTGAACGAAAGTAAAAAAACGTGCATCGAACATATCGGCAAATTTCATCGAGTTAAACTGTCAAATAGAGCGAGAAAAAAACGTGAAAAATGGATTAAAATAAATCCAGCCATCGGAAAAATGATCGCTCAGCTTCGAAAAATGGTTATCTGCTTATCGGGTCAGTGATTCCGGTGATGCCCATATTTGTTTTACGAGACAGCCTCCCCCTCCTCGGTGTGATAGTGGTGATTTTTATGAGAACATGAGCTTCGCTGGGCTGATGGGATCCATGATGGGTGAGTAATGGAAAATCATCGCTTTTAAAATGAACTTTGGTTTGCCTTTTATTTTTTTGGATCACATCGAAGAGAGTTTGAAACTGGCATTGCTGGGTGGAATCAAGGATCCATGAATTCATTCGACTTTTAAAGTTCACAAAAGTTCGAAAGCCAAAGATTAATTGCGAGTTACATTGCTTGATATTATATGTAGTTCGGCTAGTTCGCTCATATTTGCTTTTATTTTAGTTCTTGGCAGGGCCTACTAATTCCGTTCTAAGGCAGGCATGTCAAACTGGGGGTTTGCGGGCCGCATGAAGCCCGCGGCCTTGGTCAATGCGGCCCGCGTAGCCCCGTCTTAAATTATCAAAAAATTCTCTACTACACAGAAGTACGCTGGCTTTCCTGCCACAAAATATTAAAAAGATATTTTTTGCTACGAGAGGAAATAATATTATTTTTCGAAATGAAAGGTGAACCTGTTGAACATTTTGAAGCAGACGACTGGGTTCAGAATTTTTGGCATTTGACGTTGATCTTACTGGCCACCTGCAAGATTTGAACTTAAAGCATCAAGGAAAAGGAAAAATATCATAACTGCTTGTGATGATGTTAAAAACTTTCAAGCAAAATTACGCTTATGGATCAACTAAATTTCCAAGAACTGAACAGATCAAATGAGGCTGCATCATTTGGTACATACGTACTTCACCTAGAATCGTTACTAGATGCATTCAAAAGCCGATTTCGTGACTACGAGCAAGAATTTTCGTTGTTTGTATCTCCATTTTCGTTTGCTCCTAGAAACCTGCTAATAATTTGCAACCAGAGCTGATAGAGCTGCAGTGCGATTCTTTATTAAAAGCGAAATACATTGAAGTGGCTATAAAAAATTTTTTACAGCTATTTGCCTGAATGCTACGTTGAATAACGGAAATTTGTTGCCAGAATTCTCGCTATGTTTGCAAGTAGCTATCTATGTGAGCAGTTTTTTTTCCATAATGAATGCTACAAAAACTCCATATCGTTCGAGATTATCTGATAAAAATTTATCATCAATAATGAAAGTGTCAGTGACAAATAAACTTCAACCTGATATCAGGACAATAGATATACATAATGCATTATAATATAAGAATGTTAAACATTAAAATCTTACATAAAAACTAGCAGACCCTGTAAACTTTGTCTTAACATGTTAAACTTGGCGTCTATTTTCCATATTTTCTTTGCTGTTTGACTTTAAAAAAGCATCAAATCTTGAGTTGTTAATCGTCTCGCTTTCTTGAATATGTCCTAGTTTTTTTTACATATCCATATTTTCGTTTGCTCGAATTGTTCCGCCTAATTATCTCGGAATCAAATCTAAGAACTTCGACTCAATTCTACGGGTCTTTTAATAAATTATCAAAAAATTTGCTCACATCAATCTTACATGCATTTTACATGAATACTTTTAATTTACATTTCTTTGATTCGGATGCTTTGAATATTGCCGAATGGTATCAGGTATCAGCTTCCCGTTGCAAATTCGATTTTTTCAGCACTCAACGTAACTATCAAACTTGGCAAGCCTCATGCTAAAACAATCCACTCTTTGAAACTTGTTCCATAAATAAACATATGTTGATAATATCTATGTTTCATTTATTGTATACCATTTAGCTGATTTACTCCGCTTTGCTCGAGTTCACTTTAAGGTTGAAATCGAAATCAAAAGTATCTCATTTATTGGAATTTATTGCATATGAAACTTTATGGAAGAAGAATTTTGAATATCGCACAATTTTTGGAGTATTTTCCCAACATTCTGCCTAGCGCAGCACTTTTAGCTCCCGAATATTTAGCTTTGAATGGTATAGTTTTAAGAACTGAAGAAATAATAAATATTTGAGAAAATTCTTTAAAAACTATTTTCAAGCAGATTTTTGTTCACTATCCTCACCCTTGGAAGCAGTGGTCATTCATATCCATATTTCCATCAAAATCATACCCAAATATAAAAGTTCGCCCTTTTTTTTATTTGTTCGAGCAAAGAAAGCAAATTAAATTCCTTTGAACATTAACCCAATAAATCAATTAAACGATTGGTTTTGAAATGAGAAAAAAATATGTTTAATTTTTTTGATATTCAACCGAATTACAGCATTTATATTTTCTTTTTTGTGCTAAAAGATACACCTGCCAATTTAAACCATTGTTGTCTGATTTAAAAATTTTCTGAACATTGTTGAAGATGATCTGCGATTTCATTTAAGAATATGTGATATTTTCAAGATTCAATAACATTCAATTGGAAATTAAAATTAAATACATCAAAAAGAACTAATCTGTTAAGGCTACGATGATTTCATTTATTCTATTTTCTGGAAATTTTCATGTAAATTTACCGCGAATCCTTAAAAACCATTTAAGTGTCTTTTTTTTATTATAAATTGTTATTTTCATTAAGAAACATCGGGGCAATTGCAAATGGATATCATCACAGTTCATCTTTCATATTCTTTCAAAAAGAAAGAACTTTAAAAAGAATTTAATACTTGTTACTGTTTGTCTTTTTAATCACCGTTCATTGATATATCTGCAGTTTTTCTCCAGAATAAAATAATGGTTGGTACTTTAATTTCACTGAATACTGTTTTACCATAAGACCTTCATTTACAAAGACATTTAATAATTTTGAATATTTTAGAGAAAAATTAATATATATTTCATGGTAAAAGGCGCGTTGCCACTTGTTTCACCGTGTGAAATGACAGGAGTTAATATTATTTGCAACACTTTCAGGTCGTAATAAAAACTTATAAAAAAAATTCTGCTTCTGCTACCAAAACAATTATGCTTCTGGAATATCAATAACAAAAAAAATTCAACAAAAAAGCGGATCTAAAGTCTCTTCTATGTAGCCAAAATATGTTATACAAAAACACACGTTAATGCTAAGTCCGTACTTGAATTCTGTGTAAACAAACAGGGAATCTGTAAACAGATTTTCAGTGAACGATTTAAAAAAAGATAAATTTATTTAGTCAGGTTGTTTATTTGGGCCCTACCTTTTATAAATTAAGAAATAATGCATACATTTTTGTCAATGTTGAACGTTTGCACTTCTTTTCATAAACATCAATCCTGTATAATCCATTTTAAAGGACAGGCTCTTGTACAGTTCATGTGTGTTAATTTTTAACGGATTTTTTGGTAGTTCTGTAAATTACAAGGCGCTTGATACACCTTCAGTAAAGCACATTTGTGCATGTTTGAAACATGTTTCTATGCGTATTGGATTATAAACCAAATCTTTATACTTTTCTTTTTTTCAAATGTCCGTAAATAACTATTTAAATTATCATTTACGTTATTTTAAGGCAATTTACGACCATTTTTAGAATTTTTATAGTTTGTTTCTCATGTTTTTGATGCATTTCTTTGTTTTTTTTGTCATTTTTTCTGTTTTTGTCGTACTTCATCATTTTTCAGTTGACTTTGTCATCTTTAGTCTTTTTATTTTATTTTATTTTGTTTTTTTTTTTTTATTTTTCAACTTTTTGTAATTTTTGAATACTTTATAACTTTTTAAAAACACTTTTGTTTTTGTTGTTGTATTCTATCACCATTTCTGAACGTAAAAACGTATGTTTGGTGTCTGTATTTCACATGCATTAGTACTAAATTCATATTTTTCAGACAACAATTCCTTCTTTAAATAACACGAATTAAAGTTTAATTTTTTCAAATAGTTTAAATGGTTTTGATTTGATCGGCAAAATATCAATCTGGGTCACATCTAGGCGTCATTCATTACTCTGTTCTGTACAAATGATCTAGAAATCAAGAAAAAAAACACATCTAGGCTTCATATGGCCACCACATGCATTGAAATTATGCTTAGTTGAAAAATGCACGCCCAAATATTTCCAATCACAATCAGTATGCTATGCCCTGGTCACTATCCTCTTGCGACGTTGGCTCGCGATGTCTCGACCATGGAGACGAAAAACAAACCGCCCGGCGCCCAAAAGAAAGAAAATGTCGAAAAAATTGAAGGCCATGACTTTAATTTGATTCAATTTATTACAAATTTAATGATTACGGACAATTGATGCGACTTTTTGTTTTTTTTTATTCGATATAAACCGATTCGCATGCCTACAGAATATTCTAAAAATAATTTCATTTGAATCAGTTGGGTCATTTCGGAGGAGTAGTACTACAAACACCGTTACAAGAGAATTTTATATAATAGATTTAACGCAAAATTTCATTCCAATTTTACTTATTACTATATTCCATTTTATTGCATCTAATCTCCGCGAAACTAATATGTTATGCTTTCAAACTGATTTTGGCTGCGGCCCTCTACGCCATAAAATTTTTTTAATGCGGCCCGCACACTTGAACGAGGATGACATGCCTGTAAACGCGAACAATTAATTGGCGGTTGAAATTGAGGGAACATGTGAATGCAACCAATTTCAAGATGACCTTTCCCATTTCAATGGAGTTGACCATGTTGATGTAAGAAAAAGAACAAACTCAATCTACTGGCTGTAATTTTTTTTACTTACACATTGCCGAAATGTTCCTACCTGATCTCTTCCACTTTATCGAGAACAATATCGGCAATTTCTTTCCAAAACTCACTTAATTCTTCCGTACTTTCTCAACATCAACTTTCTGCTTTCAACAATCCAATATGTCAGCGGCCATGCGACGATTCGATCCTACACGCTCAGACGCATACACCCATTTTATTTTACACGCTGCAAATCCATTTCAGAATCTGGGTAAACTTCTAGAGTTACTCACTTTTGGGAAACTGGCAGAACATGGGCAGTATCGTTGAAATTATGCTAAAAAAGATGCTCCTTGATGAGTAAACCGTTAGAAATGTGAAGCCACTTCACCAATCACTAGAACCTTTCTTCAGCGACTGGAAATGATTTATTTTGTACAAAGAAATCACAAAACCAAGAAAAGAAGCATGTTTTTAGAATTTTATGTAATGAATAAAAGGATTTTGAAATTCTATGCTTTATTTGTCGTCTTTGACCTGTTTATAATTTTTGTGTAGAATCGCTTCTGGTCATTGACCAAGGATAATGCGCCTTTACTGGCTATTGAAAATAAAAAAGAGAAACGGAAAATATTATTAGAAGATTAAAATTTCCGAGATCTGCTTAGAAGAATTTAAACCTTAACAATATTCCCATAAGATTTCCCTAGTTCTCAATCGATAAACAAATTTCAGTAGGCAAGAATTGAAGAAGCATCTCACTGTACGAGTTACAATTATTAAGGATACTTATCTTTGAGCAACTCCATTAGGTGTTGAAAATGAAAACGAAAAGCTCTTTTTTCACTTCTCCAGAGAAACCCACAAGCGTGTTGACTCTAAAAGCCTAGCACATGTAAAATCTTGACCCAAACATGCTGCATGGCCAATTATTTTTCTTTTTTGTGATAACTCAATAAGGCCAAAGAAACAAAAATCATAGCAAGCTAGGAACAGGCAAAGTTTGCAACCGAAAATAAATACATCCGGAAATCACACTACGTGTGTGGGAAACGAAGAAAAACACTTTCTAATTCCACGATGAATCACTTTAGACCCCTTTTAAATATATTTATTCAAGTTTTCATTTCAATTTAGTCAAATCTGTATTTGTCCCTAGATTAGGAATTCAAACGTTAAAACCACATTGTTTGTAATTTGAAATTCTTTACTTAATTAAAACATAATTCTGCGAGAATTTTTCACATGAAGAAATTCTTCAAAACCAAGGATGACACATAAACCACGCACTCAATTTGAAATAAACATTTCCTGCTAAGCAATAGTGCTGCGACCAGACGAAAATCTTCCGAATACACTGGTTTTCACTTCAACGACAAATTAATAACTAAATTTTGATTTTTCCCGAAAACTTTAAAGCGAAAAATTTGTACGAGCGAAAAAAAACACAAACGCACTCGACCAAGGCTTGCTTAGCTCCAAAAAACCTGCGTATCACTTAAAAATGAGAAAATTTCTATTCACTATATTGTGAATTTCTTGAATTAATAGAATCGCATGCAAATTATTGTAGCCGTCAACAATTTTCAGGAATCTTTTACTTCACCATGCGTTGCAGGTTATTTAATGATTTTTTTACATTTGTAAACCAGTTTACTGTCGTGATTTCACTCCTGCATATCCTTCAACTCATTACTAATTCCTTCTCGCCTCTATTCTCAATTCAAACTTTTTACTTAACGACTTTTGTTTTTTAACAAGATTTTGTTTACAAATCATCCATCATCTTTATTCTACATTCCATTCTAAGCAAACCTGTGTTTTTAAAATATCTTAATTCTACTGTTCATTCTTAACACAGGCTTTTCAAATCAATAAAATTTTATTTCGTTTTCGGCATATCCTTCATCTCACCTCTTTGAAATCTGCGCTTCCTAAGCCTATCCATCTTTTTCCACCGGAAGGCCAAATCAAAACAATCAGTAGCAGCAGGCTTAAAAATCTGCGCTTTCTAAGCCAATCCGGCATTTTTCACCGGAAGATCAAATCACACACCACAATCAATCAGCAGCAGTAGTCTTAAAAATTTGCGCACCCTAAGCCAATCCGTCTTTTTCCACCGGAAGTCCAAATCAGAACAAACATTCAGCAGAAACAGCCTCAAAATCTGCGCATCTCAAGCTAATCCGTCTTTTTCAACCGGAAGGCTAAATCCAAACAATCAGCAGCAGCAGCCTTAAAAATCTGCGCTATCTAAGCCAAACCGTAATTTTCCACCAGAAAGCCAAAAAACAATCAATCAGCAGCACTCTTGAAAATCTGCGTTTCTAAAGCCAATCCGTCTTTTTCACCGGAAGGCAATCAAAACAATCAGCAGCAGCAGCCAAAAAAATGAGCTTCTTCGTAAGCCAATCCGTCTTTTTCAACCGGAAAGCCATATCAAAACAATCAGCAACAGCCTTAAAAATCTGCGCTTCCTAAACGAATTCCTTTTGTTTTCACCTGAAGGCCATATCAAATCAAAACAATCAGCAGCCTTAGAAATCTGCGCTTTGTAAGTCAATCCGTCTTTTTCAACCAGAAGGCCATATTAAAACAATCAGCAGCAGCACCCATAAAAATCGGTCCTTTTCCACCAGAAGGTCAAATAAAATCAATCCATCAGCAGCAGTCTTTAAAATCTGCGCTATTTGTGTTCATTGTCGTGATTTTACAAATCTCAATTCATAGTAGGTATATTTTGTATTCCGTTTCCTTAGTTAGTTAAAGTTAAAATTTGCGTAAAAGGATTTTTTTTTTTTGATATTCGGAAATGTATCATGTCTCCTGGAATGTTGAAGAGGCTTAAGATATGCGATTTAGTTGTTTAAAATGCTATTCCTGACGCATCGTGTGTAGACTTATTTAGCTTTGAATGTAATGTTGGAATCAGTTCAAGTAGCAGCGGACAATTTTCTTCAAGGTATGCAAAATCAGGAAGGCTTGCCTCTTCAATGAGATATGGACAATTTATAAAATGAACACAAACACTGTGGTCATCACTTTTTTTATATACAGGCTAGTGAAAATCTAAATACATAACTATTGATGAAAGACAAGCAATATGTATCCTTTTTCCTGAGTTTTTGGGAATTGATCAGACAGAACCCCAATTTATCCATCACAAAGGATCGTCATTTTGTGTTCCTGGAATCATTGAAAGGAACTCCTTTTTCAAATTTATTTATTCAAAAACTTCAGAATACATATTTGCGAAACTTTTTGTTGGAACTTTTCAATCGATTTTCTATTTTTTTTTTCCTATATTTAAAAAAAAATTCTCTGGAAAATTAAAAAAAAGACCTTTAAAAATTGTAGGATAGTTTATCTTCAAATTCAAGAGTTGTACACATCTATTGGTAAGAGATTAAAAAGCGAAATCGTACACCGAAAATAAAGAAAAGGTAAAATTTACCGAGTTACTGGGGTATTTTTTTCCACCCCTCTTTCGAAGTAAATATTACCTTTTTATTTTCATTCACCTAGTAAAGAGGTGAATTGTATGATATATGATGTAATCTTCCATCCTATGTAGCATGGCACAGTAGACTGAGTCGATTTGGGTCATTTTCGAATTTCTCAAACCCTGGGGTCTCAAAAGCTTTATTTTGATCCAAAACTCATCCATGTTTTTTGCAGAATTTTTGAGTAATGTTTACATGAGTAAATTTGGACTTTTAGGTTTGTATGGGAAAATTGAATATTTTGTACTGAAAAATCAACATCATTTTTGTTTCTTCTGTGGAACCGAGCCAGCTGGTGGTTTTTGTGCCAATTTATAAATTTCTTACAGGAAATTTTCCGCTGAACAACTTTGTCGAAGGCCGTAAATTCGTATCTTATTAGACAAAAAAGTTATTAGCTGTTTAACAGGGGTATGTCTTTTGGCATTGATAAATAATAAATTCAATTGACACCACTGCTTGTGCCCCGCGAAGTATTGCATGAAAAGTAGTCATGCAATACCTCGCAAGGCACACAACAGTGGTATCTATTGAATTTATTGTTTATCAATGCCAAAAGACATACCCCTGTTAAACAGCTAATAACTTTTTTGTCTAATAAGATACGAATTTACGGCCTTCGACAAAGTTGTTCAGCGGAAAATTCCCTGTAAGAAATTTATAAATTGGCACAAAAACCACCAGCTGGCTCGGTTCCACAGAAGAAACAAAAATGATGTTGATTTTTCAGTACAAAATATTCAATTTTCCCATACAAACCTAAAAGTCCAAATTTACTCATGTAAACGTTACTTAAAAATTCGGCAAAAAATCATGGATGAGTTTTGGACCAAAACGAAGCTTTTGAGACCCCAGGGTTTGAGAATTTCGAAAATGACCCCAAATCGACTCAGTCTAATGGCACAGCCCGTTTGCAGCGAACTATCTCGCATCATAACTTGATCCAAATCTCATGTTTACTAACTCTAAACTGCCTTTGAGCGGACTGTTCCAAGGTAGTGCAGGTACTAGTAGAGTAACTAGTACGGTTCAGTTAGGGTGAGGAGGGTTTGTCTCCGCCAAAAGAACAATCTATTGCCAATAATCAGCAAGTTTAGCCATTATGATGTGGAATGTTCCATAGGATGTGTAGACGAACCCGCCCTCTCTCGGCGATGTGATGCGAAGGTAACTGCCCAGTGCACTCTGCCTTCCCACATCGTTTCGATCGGGTGTCCGGATGGCCCTTCCCCTCCCCGTCATTTAATTATGAAGATATAGATATAGAAATAAATATTTTTAACAAACCTGTTTTTGTTCTGCAAAAAAATATGGGTTAGAACTTATTAAATGTGTAAGATGAGGACATTTAAAGTTAAGAATAGCAAATCATTATGTTTAATACTAAAAGGGCAAGGATAAATCATTCAAGCTTCATTCTCCACTAGATATTTTTGTCTATCATTCACAATATCCTGCCATTCTTTTTCAGATTCAAATTCCAACTTTTGAAAATCCGCCTCAAGCATTTTCGTCCATGTCAAACTTGGTCTTCCTTCTTTATTTTTATTTGCCTTCATATTATAAGCTAATTTCAAAGGATATCCTGGTTCCCTTCTCTCAATATGACCTTAATGACAAATTCTCTCTACTCTAACTCTTCGGTTTATCGTTTTCCCATCTAATAGCTTCATAGCATTGAATTTATGTCCCGTCGGCTTCACGCAGTTCAAGAAAATCTGCTGAAGGATGAATTTTTCGTAGTTGGCCAGCGAAATCCTACTTTTCTTTACAAGAACTGACACTTTTGTTCCATATAAAAGAGATGGGGCAATGACAGTCTTATAGATAAGTTTACCCAGCTCCCACTTAGGTTTCAATTTCTTACAAAACTCTATAACTTATTTTGATACCTGCAAAGCATTTCTGCACCTATCTCTATTAGACATCCTCCTATTTAATGTGGCAGTTAAACAAACACCCAAATATTTCAGTTTGGAACTGATCTTAAATTTTTTCCCATTTAAAATTATATCTGCTGGAAGTTTGGAATTATCTGGGTATCTTATCAAAACTTGGCTTTTTTTATTATTTATGTCTAGTCCTACTTTAGCTAGCTCTTCCTCAATAACTTTCGTTGCTATTTCAAGATCTGTCTTATTCATCGTAATCAAGAGCAAATCATCGGCAAAGGCAAGAAGCAAGGGTAACTCCAGCACCTCTAATCCCATAAGTTTTAGTTGCGGGATCTTTTGTTGTACTTTTTGCAGCACATCCTGCATTATAAGGTTGAAAAGCTGTGGTGATAATGGGCACCCCTGTTTGATACCTTCCTCTTTTCACTTCCTCAGATAGCTGATTCTCCCATCTAATTCGTGTCATTTCATTTCTAATGGCTGCTAAAACTCTGTCAATCAATCGAGATGGCACATTTAAGTTGAGGAGAACGTTATTTAGACAGTGTAGATTGATATTATCGAAAGCTTTTCTTATGTCTAATGTCAAAACAGAAAGATCCTGACCTGCATTCCAACATTCCTCCATTACACGTCTGGCTACAAAAATATGATCCTCTGTAGAACGGTTATTTGTGAATGCTGCTTGGTGTAATCCTACTTCATTCGCAAAAGATCTAATTTTACCGTCTAACCATCTAGCATATATTTTATAAACAACATTACACAACGATATCCTTCTAAAGTCATCTGCTTCTCTTGCTCCAGCTTTTTTGGGAATCGGTACTTGAATTGATTTGTTCCATTCTTCGGAAAGTTCAGTCGTGGTATAAGCATCCCTGATAATTTCTGTCAATAATTTTATAGTATCCTCGTTCGCATATTTTATGAACTCCGTGTGTACGTTGCCCGCTCCTAATCACTAATCACTAATCATTAATCGTACTTCCACAGCCAGAACTTATGTCTGAGTCCCAAAGAACAATAAAAGCGAGTTATTATTCTTCTTGTCTTTGTTCATGTTTTCGATTATTCTAACATAAAAACATTAAAATGATCAAAAACATAAAGTGGTTGGGCCTACCATGGAGCAGAGAACGCAGAGACATCTGGAACACAGGAACAGAAGAAACGTGGACCACCAGTACCATACGTTTCAAATGGGCAGTATCGTTGGAAGCATGCTAAGAAAAATGCTCCTTGATGAGTATACTATGAGTCATGTAAATTCAATTATCAATCACCAGGTCCTTTCTTCGGCGGTTGGAAATGATTTATTTTATACACAGAAATCACAAAACTTGAATTGAAGCATTTTGAAGAGTTTGATGAAATAAAAAGGAGATTGAGATTCTAAGGTTCTTTTTCTAAGAAAAACTGTTTTGGATTTCAGTGTAAAATCATTTCTGGTCATCGACCAAGGATAAAGCGCCTTTACTCGCTCTTGGAAATAAAAAAAAAAAAAAAAAGAATAAAAAAAATATTAGCAGTACATGAAACCTTTCGAGATCTGTTTAGAACTCGAAAGATTTTTCAAAAAGTTCATCCTTATTATCAACTAATTGGAACCGTTTAAAGTTGGCCATCAATCAAAAGCTGTTTAAACCATGAACATTATAATTTGAAATGTATGACTTCCTTCACGCATGTAAGATTTTTTATTTGTAGAAAAATTGTAACAAATTTACCAGAATATATTTTAATTGTTAGTCTTGATTAATTTAAAAAATAATTTGCCTTTCAAAAAAATAAGTATAACTTAATTATGGATTCTTCCCTTTGCGCAGCACGTTCCAATCAGGTGTTCGGAATGAAAGTTAAAAGCTTCCCATTCGTTGCTCTAGAGAAATCCGCAAACGTGTAAAATGTTCTGTGAATCTTTATATGTTTCTCGCTCAGAGGCAGGTAGAATTTATCACAGTAAAAAGTTTTTAAGTAAAATGAAACAATCTCACCCAATTCAACTAATCTTTCCTGGCTGCTAAGCGCACTCTCTGCGAAATTGTTGTCGCATCTGGTAACTGCAGCTCCATTCCACAGACAACATTATTCCAAAATAAGCTATGCAAAAACCATCATAGCTAGCTATGTAAAAAAGCATCGAAAAAAAACTTCCAATGTCATAAAATCACTTGTTGTTTTCGTTGAATTATCATTAAAAGCTCAGTTCAAACACCACCGCTATGTGCTGTTGGTTCTTCACATTAAAAACACATTCTTTGCCAACCATTTGAAACTTTCCCAAGCAGATCACTAGACATGATTAGTCACTTTCCTCACAACATTATTCCCGGAACACAACTTTCGTGTTGTGGAATTCTTCTATAATCTGCACAACTTTTTTCTCCATTTTCCTTGTATTTTCAAAATTGCAACCATTGATTTACAATATGTCCTCACTGATGTATTTCATGACTAACAATCGCGACCTTTCCATCAAAAATTCTATAGATTTTTATTCTTTTCCCACACTCGTTTTCAACCGGGAAGAAAACGTTTTCTGCTCACATAATTACTCCGAGAAAGATTCTTTTTCCAAGCAAAATTCCACCAAAACTTCCAGCGGAACCTGGATCTGTACCGGTCCAGCTTAGTTTTGATATCACATTATCACACATTTTCTTAACTTTCGCAAAGAAATCGTTAATTTTTGTAAAATATTGGAGACGAAAAAAAAACACGTGCGATTTCATCCAGTCGTCGCCTACTTCCCGTGTGTACGTTGCCCGCTCCTGGTGATTTACCATTGCAACAATTTTTAATAATGGTATTTATTTCTTCAAAAGTAGGAGGATTCGGAAGAGGAGTATAATAATGAACTTTACAGACTTCAATTTCTGCCCCCTTGCATAATGCCAATATATTTTCCCAAGTTTTAGAACTAATATTAGCAATTTTTCGTTTTCTTTGTTTCACAAATTCTTTGAGATAATTATATGTTTTTCTAGTTCGAATTCCTGCATCAAAGTCATTTAGGTTTTTAAAGAATAGCGTTATTTCTTTCTCCTTATGTTTTTTGACTGTTTGATAGTATTCCAATTTCCTATTCGACAATTTGTATTTGAAATTCTGCATGTCCGGATATTTCTTTGTGAGTTCTAGAGCTTTCTTAAGTCGTGAGAATGCCTTCTTTCTGATTGGGGTGAGAGGAATTTTAGCATCTGTACTGCTTTTTAAATGCAATTTGCAAAGTTATTATATCTTTCATTAATGTTATTTCCCGATATTATTGAACTTAACCCAATTTCCAATTTTTTGTTATATTTTTCTCTAATTTTTGGTGCTTTCAACAATTCTAGATTAAGCTTTCTATTAAGTTTTCCTGTTATATTTCTTTGTATTCCTTCTCTTAGAACTAATCCTATTGTGATAATTTTATGGTCCGTTTTTGTTGATGTCCAAAATCCTTTTATGTATCTTATATAATAGTCTGTAAATGTTGGTTTAAGAACATGGTCTATCTGGCTTTCTTTTCCCGCAGCTTTCCAAGTTGTCTCAATTCGTTTACCTATTATTGATGAAATATTTTTAAGAGATGCGTTATGAAGAAACATTTTAAATAATTCATCGTTCTCATTACAATAATCATGTCCCAGCACTTTACCTATGATCTCTTCGTCTATTTTGGATAAGTCTTCCCTACCCAATTGTGCATTGAAATTTCCTGCAATGATCAATTTTCTTCTGTCTTTTTTTGTCGTTTCGTACAAATTTGTCAGAAAGTTGTTTTGTTTTTTATTCGGCCCGTGAACATTAACCAAAATCAGCAAATCTCCTCCTACTCTTACTTTGCACCATAATATTCCTTAATATTCGCATATAGTTTGGATTACTTGAATTGAATGTCTAATTGTCTCCTAACCGCTATAGCTAGTCCCCGTGATTTGTTGTCATTTTGTCTTGTTATAAAGCAATCAAAATTAGCAGTACTTATTTCTTGTCCTAAAGCATTTACTTCCTGTAATAAAGCTATATAAATTTAGAATTGGTTCAATATTTCGTCGATTTTAGTATGTTTGTCTACACTTCTACACCCTTTAAGATTCCAAGAAGCAATTTTGATTTCCTTTTTTCTCTTATCTTTTACCTTATCCCTGGAACCTGAGCTATTTTTCAATATGGTGTTCTGGCGATTATACTGTTTCTCCGCTCCCTCATTAGTAGTTAAGTGTGATGTACTTTGCATTTCAGAAGTATTCGGGTGTTCTGAAAAGCTAACAACACTGTCGTAATGGTTAAGAACACCCGCCCCACAGTAGAATATGCTCAGTACACCATTCCTTTCGAATGTTTCCCCCATCAGGATCTGTGAATGATTTTGACTTAATATTTGGATATCCAATTTGAAAAGATCTGAACTATCGCCTCATGCTCGAGCCAGAATCCATTTTCTCTAAACCTTGCTATTATTCTGTCAAAACTATTAATTTGATCCATATATTCGATGAGATATATTTCGAACCTTTCTCTGTGTAACTGAAAATAAGAAGCTATTGTTTATCTTATTTTATAAGTATTGTAATCAGAAGTAAGTGAACAATCTTGGAACTTTCCTACTTGGTCCAATATTGATCGTAGGAGGCAATTTCCATCTGGTTCATTTTTTTTATTTTCAGTTTTTCATTACCACTTATTCCTAGGTTAAACTCATAAAACAGTTTTTCAGTTTGATAATATTCTAAAGCAAATGTGAAGCATTCCCCGTTCCAATTCTCCCGCTGATGTATTTCAATGTTCGTTACGCAATCATATATTATCTTACTGCCTTGCTGCTCAATGTACACCATCAACGATAGTTTCTCAGTCTTAATTGACCTTCTGCCTACAACTATCTCTCCCTTCCCAAATATGAACAATTCCTTCCACTATTTTTTCTAAGTAAGTAATGATTTTATCTATTATTAAGTGAATGTTTAAGGTTATCATGTTTTGTTCATTTAATTGCTTTTCACTAATAATATCGCTAATTTTATCAATCATCATTTTATTCAACTTACATTTGCCCAACCCATTACTCAAGCAGTCTTCTAACTTGTCATTTTCCAAGAAAGGGCATTTCAGTTTAATAAGTTCATTCGGTGAGGAAAAAGTATGAAACCCTGATTCTTTACCTCCAGAATTTGCTCTTGTATTAGCTCCTATCATTAAAATTTCACCCGAATTCATTCCAGCTTCCCGACTTTCCCACACGTTAAAATTTTTCTTATTTCCGTAAGCCGATTCCACATTTGTGACATTTTCAATGTTGCCCTGCTCATTAATGAAAAAATTCAATTGGAATCCAAATGTCGGATTTCTCTTCTTCTTTAGAAATATTGTTTCACTCCCATTTTCAGAGAAAATTGTTACTTGGCACTCAAAAATGTTAGCCAAAGCTTCCAAAACATTTCTCCCAAAGTTGTTGAGCTCAAAGGAATATTCCCATTGTTCCAAATACCACTTGCAATACCCCCCCCCCCCCCCCCATATTTTTAAATGACGTTACATTCATAAATTCAGTCGAAATTTCATTCAATTCCTTCCCATCCTCACTTCTAGCCGTGCCTCCAGTTTTCCTAGAAATTTGATAAAGAACCATGCTGGAAAAGCTTTTCGTGTTATCGAATTGCTCCACCGTCAAAATGAACCCATTTTGGCAACCCACCCTTCTTTGGTACACCTGTTCGGTGACAATTTGTTCCATCTCGGATAGTGAAAATCAAATACAGCGGACAATTGGAGAATGAAGAGTGAATGATTTACCAAAATGCAGAACGAATGAATCCGCCAGTTCACCTAGATGAATGAAACCTAGTAAAAAGGTGAATTGAACCTTTTTTTTATTCACCTACAAAAAGGTAAATTTTACCTTTTCCGGATTCACTGGCCACAAAGGTACATTCTACCGGTTTGCCTTTCACTGATTAAAAAGGTGATTTATTTTTTATACAGCTCAGTTCAGGTAGACTTCACACCTCGCTACCAAGTAAGGGGGCTTATTCGAGGTGATTCGAGTACCGTGACTCACGGAATTTCACGTATTCGTTCTGACTCCAGAAAATTCTTCAAAAAATAAATTTGTGTATCGATGAGCTTTGAAGACCAATAACAGCTCATCGAACGAAAATTTCGAAGCTAGAGAGAACTTACCTCGCTGTGAGGTAAGTTTCACCTCGAAGAGGTAGAAGTTACCTTTTTGGTTTTCACGAGCGTTCATCTTGCTATCTCGGTAAATTTTACCTTTTTATTATTTTCCGTGTAAGGCGTAATTTGAGATCGACGAAATATTTGGGCTTAAAGTCTAGCGCGACATTAAAATCGCTATAAGTCAGTCATCTCTATCGGTCGGTAGTCGGTGTCTTAATTATTTCAGCTGAATCCGTACATATGTAAGTCCGTTCCAATTCCAAGCTTCAATTTCCCGGCAGCCAATTCTCGCTGCGAAAATCATCAGATCCCGACAAACGACGACTGAACGGCGACCACGGTGACGTCCCGGAAATCAATTCACAGCAAGGGATTTGTGGCATTCTCAATTAATGCTGTTAATCAGGGAATGTCACATATGGGGGTCACAAATCGACGAGTCGTCCTCGTCCACGCTCGAGCACAAAATGCTCTTCAATAGCATTCCATCCGCAGCCGTCGTCATCAACTTGTAAAATATCATCAACACTGAGAAAAGATGGCAAGTCATTATTGGAGTGAATATTTTTTTAGAAATTCCGAATAGGAACTGAGGAAATGAGAAGTAATCTTCTTGAAAATTCGAATGAGGCCAGTTCGTTTAAGAAGCTTCTTAAAAAAAAGTACGAACCTCAGCACAGCTCAGTCAGTGATGAATTGAAATTCGGCTGCAGTGTGTGATTTTTCATCAGTGTGCGTGCATCCATCACGAAGCTGTCGATCTGAATTATGTGTCATTAGGTTGGCTTGATTTTTTTTCCTATTTTTTTATCATTATCTTTAATACTAGATATAAATTTAAGAAAAATTCCAAAGAAGTTAAGATGACTTGTTGTTTAAAATTTGTTTTTTTTTTCAAGTAGCAAACCACATCACTAGAGAATGAATTTAAATAATGCTACGACCATCTGATAGAAAATTCTCGCAGTAATACCCAGTTGATATCCTACCAGGAGGGAAAGGATCGACGTCGTACACACTTTGCAAAGTGATTGATACCGAACGAAAACCACACAAAAGATCTTCTGTCAAAATGGTAACAAACTCAGTTGGGGATGAAAAACTTCCAAGAATGCATACATCGCAAAGCGTATTGATAGAGGAACCTTCGTTTGTGAGGTATGTTCCATCCACTTTTGCAATCGGATGAAATCTCCGCCGTGTAAGCGTGCAACAGCAGCAGCTGTTTTCATTCATTCCCCAGAATCCGGACTTTAATGTTTTTGGTTTTTTTTTTTTTTGAGCTTCCCACAAAGCTGTTACCGGAAACCGGATGAAATAACCTCGAGAAAGTGTTGCGCTGCTCATTAAGGCATTCTCCAGGTTGTGTCTGTCGTTCAGGAGGAATTATGCTTTTGAGTGGGTGTTGTTTCTGGAAACCTTTTCCCCTTACGTATTTATTTTTAAATTTGCACTTATGACTCACATCCATATCAAGTGCCATATGAAGCTTCAGGTACGGTTCCATTTTCTCTCGAAATACTTTTGATGTGTTGTTCCGTGTACTCGAATCAATCACTTGAAGTTCAGAAATGCAGAACTCGGGTTAAATTTCACCGTAAAAGTATTTATGGAATTCCGACAGGTGTTTTAACTCAAGGCCTCAAGGGCTTGTTGGAGAAGTGAACGTGTGGAGTTAAATTGTGTTTATTACAATCAGTGTCAACAAACTTCAAACGTTCGGTGTCAAAAGGCAAGTTTTTACAAACAACAACAACGACGTTGTTTTGTTACTGAGCTCTTATGAATTTTGAACCAGGAACAATTTTAATAAGTTTTCCATCACGCTTGATGTAATTTAATTTTTCCAGCCGTAAAAAGCTGCAGCCTCAGAAAGCTGCAGCTCTGTTGCAAACAGACAAATGTTTCAAAATACTTGAGATGTTTTGGAAGCAAGTACAAAGCAATTAAACACCAATGTGAAAACATTTCCTATGATGAATTCTAATGGAAACTTGATAAGAATTGTGACTAGCTTTAATTACAGATCAACTACTCTCTGGAGCCACTTCTAAATAGCTTTTTTTTCTTCTGCCTGGAATGCCTTTAATGCTGTCTTCGTCTAGTTGATTCAATATTTTTTTCCATCAGCAAAAACCTGACAATTTTTAAGGCACTTGAGTTCAATTTAACCTGAAAATTGTGACTTGCCCTTCATTGAGCTTAGATTTAAACCAAGCAAAAATTTTTAAAAAAAATAAGAGTTGCATGTTTCATACCTTTTCAAGGTCTGAGAATTATGTTCTGGAAGATTGTCGTGTTTTTTTTTTAAAGGTGAATCATTGCTAGCTCTAAACATTGCTTTTCTGAGTTGTAACCATTTGAAGGCTTATATCGTACACCTCAAACCATAATAAAGAGGTTAAAAATCCAGCGAACAAGGCAAAGCACAATTTTAAACTTCCCTGAGTGAAAACAATTTTGTTTAAAAAAAACTCATAGAAAACATAAAAAATTATACCGTAAAAAAACAAAAATTCGATCGCATCTACACAGTAATGTTAAAAAAGTAGAAAAGGAACAAATCTTTCCAAAAAAAAAATGTAAAACACCGAATAACAATCTTCTCTCTGGAGCCACTTCCCGTTAAAGAAACAAAAAAAAAATACAAATTTAACAAAATGGCAAAATGACAAAAATAAAAATTTTAGTTTCAAGTAAAATTTGGACCAAAATAACAAAAAGAATTAAACCTAATATCAGTGCTAAAAAAAAATAATTTTTATAACTTGCACAGTAGACTGAGTCGATTTGGGTCCAAAAAGCTCCGTTTTGATCCAAAACTCATCCATGATTTGTTAGCAGAATTTTTGAGTAACGTTCACAACGTTCGTTTGTATGAGAAAATTGAATATTTTGTACTGAAAAATCAACACCATTTTTGTTTGTTTTCTGTGGAACCCAGCCTGCTGATGGTTTTTATGCCAATTTATAAATTATCTCAAGGAAATTTTTCGCTGAACAACTTTGTCGAAGACCGTAGCTTCGTATCTTAATAGGCAAAAAAGTTATTAGTTGTTTAACAGGGGTATGTCTTATGGCATTGATAAACAATAAATTCAATTGACATCACTGCTAATGCCCTGCGAAGTATGCCATGAAAAATATTCATGCAATACCTCGCTAGGCATCCAGCAGTGGTGTCAATTGAATTTATTGTTTATCAATGTCAAAAGACATACCCCTGTTAAACAGCTAATTACTTTTTTGTCTAATAAGACACGAACTTACGGTCTTCGACAAAGTTGTTCAGCGGAAAATTTCCTTGAGAGAATTTATAAATTGGCATAAAAACCATCAGCAGGCTGGGTTCCACAGAAAACAAACAAAAATGGTGTTGATTTTTCAGTACAAAATATTCAATTTTCCCATACAAACCTAAAAGTTCAAATTTACTCATGTAAAAGTTACTTAAAAATTCCGCAAAAAATCATGGATGAGTTTTGAACCAAAACGAAGCTTTTTAGACCCCAGGGTTTGAGAAATTCAAAAATGACCCCAAATCGACTGAATCTATTGCACAGTGGGCCAGGAGGGAACATTATCGTGATAAAATTAATTAATAAGATACTTTAAAAGATAGTCAAATGGTGTCTAGAGCATAATTGCTCATCACATCATGCGCTTCAATAATCTTAAATCAAATATAAGGGCGTGTAATTTTTGCATGATTTACACATATTGTTTCTTCAGTGAACAGATAGAGCCAAACTTTCTCATACAAAGATGTAGCCAACGGTTTTGATGCAACTTTACCCAAGACATCACATAGGTATGAAGATTTTTAAACGAGTTATGATATTTTTAATATTGGAATGTTAGGGTGTGACGAAAAAAAACAGTATCCTGGCTCTAACTTTTCTGAATGATTTCATACAATAAAAACGTACTTTAAGCGATTGTATGAAATAAAAATTCGCATATTTTTTCTCCCAGAGTGCAAACTTGAATCTGGAGGCGTTTGTTAGTTATGAGGGATTTCTCTTAGCAAAAACTTTTGAAACTGTCATATCTCAGTTGGTTCCAAACCAAAAAAAATATTTCATAACAGCAATTTTTAGTTCAAGTATCAAATATGTGATTAGGAAATTATGGGAGATAGGTTTGTTTTTTTAATTTGAGAAAAAAAAATCCAAATTCACACATTTAAAGACCCTGTGAAACGGAACATCCTCATTTTTCGTGCAAAAACCAAATTTTCATTTTTTTTTTTTTGTTATTTTCTGAGTCCAATGCGATGCTGTTATGAGCAATTTGGCACAAAGATTTAGCACATTTCAGGAAACAGATAACGAGAGACAGAATGTAACATGGAAATTTGCTCAAAAAATCTGCTGACTAAAATAAATATATCTCTCTTGTTTCCCAACCAATTTTTACAGAATTTCCCATTTCAACGAAATTTCCGATTTTTACAAAATTTATAGTTTTGGAAACCTCGCAATATAACTTAAATATGCTTTTCAGACATTACTCACATTCAACATTGAAATTAGAAGCTATACATTGAACATAAGGATATATTTCTATTTGAATTTTTTGTAAGATCGTGACCACAAAACATGTAAAAAAGTTGTTATTGTTATTGTTATTGAATTTTGTAACAAAGGATTGAAAAGTTGACGTAATTTGGCACATTTTTTTGTCTGGGCTTGTGATATAGCTCAGTTGAAAATGCAGTTGCTTCCTAAGACGATGTCCGTGAGTTCGAGCCCAAGAGTAAACATCGATCACAGTTGTACCGGATAAGTTTTTCAATGACTATCCGCCAACTGCATCGTTCATATAAGTCCCGAATGACATAAAGATGTTAAAGTGAGTCGGTTATCCACTTTAACACCTAAATCAACAATAGACTTCGCGTTCTCTAAGCTCACTCCAGAAAGATTATAGTTGTAATGAACAATATTATGTGAGAAATTGACCACTTAACATGTTTTTTGCGTTCGCCTTCATTCCATTTGAGTGGCACCAGTCCTCTCGTTTGGCAATGTTGGTTTGTAAGGCGAAACAATCAAATTCGCTAAGAACTTTCCTAAAGAGTTTTAGCACTGACCACACTGACATGACACTTAGAACAAAAATTGAACCATTTTCTGTCTAATTTTTTGTTGTCAGATTTTGCAGGTTCGCAATACCGACGGCAGGTGGCGAACCTGAAAAATTTGACAAATAATGCCCTGTAGGAAAAATGGTCCTGTTTAGACCAATTTTATCGTAAAATTGCGTGTTTTATTTTTAAAGTTGGGTGGCATTTCCTAACTGGGATAGCATTTCTTCAAATCGATCGATGCGCACTCTGGAATCGACATTGCGTACTGTTGGAAAAATTATCCAGAAAACAAAATCGAGTGTCCAGTCAGTATGGTCAGTGGTTTTAGATCGTCGGCATACATGAACGTGTCAGGAGGAGTAGGCGTTGGCTGAATCGAAGCGCACGTGTTTTTATTTCGTCCGTCGCGAAAAATTTCCAAATTTTAACTTGAAATCGTGAAAAGGCAAGATAAACGTGGATAAATTTCGATAAAAGTTTACAGCGTATTCAGAAACAGTGGAATTTCAGGCCAAGAATGTAGTGTTCGAAAAATGAAACCTCCTAATTTCGAATTGGTTTTAAGTTTTACCTTACCGGTGAAGAATAACATAAAGTTTGAGAAAAAGTTAAAGGAGTTTAAGATAAAGATACTTGGGATGAAAAATGTGACAAATCAGCAGTTGGGTAATGTCTGCGTTCGTGTGGAGAAAAGAGTTGTACGGCATTGATAAGCTCTAAAACAAGCTCGATAAACCAGGATTGGGTGAAATTAAATGTTCCCCCACAGAAGAAGAGATTTTAAGTGTTGTACATTACATCGGATCATTTCGGAAAAATCTATGCAATTAGTTATCCCAGCACAGCAATTATCATGGCGGTAAAGTAAATGTTTTCGCTAGTTATAAACAGACAAAATTCATTGTCATAACAACATGAAGTGCAGAATATCAGTTCTCAACGCTTGCTTAAATGTGCAAAGCTCATCGCAATGGGTTCCAGTGTGAATTATGAGCAGACCGAAGTGTTAAAAGCATACCATTCTGTCCATGAAATGAAGTGAAAAAGAAAATTTGAATTAAGACAAACTCAAACGACGTCGGATAAAAGCAAAAGCGCAGAAAACTCAGGAAATCAAGGTGGATGATAAGCTGGGTTTCAAAGAAAGTGCTTTAGGTTCATATGATAGTGAAATAACATGATTTCCACAATGTGATGTGGTTTTTCCTAATATTATGTGATCACCGGATAATAGTAAAAATTGAGAAATCGTGACTTTTGGATGTATGGTTCCAAATCAGCGAAGAATGTTTGCTGTGGACCTATTTGGTGAGATCCAACCTTATTAGAATTTTAATCTTCTGTATTGTATGATTTTATATAGTTTTGGTACATAAAGCATATGAAGCGTTTGGGGTGAGCCCGTTCTATTTATGACTACTGTATGCACAAGAAGATTGCATTATAATGTTTAAATTTTCGATATTTATAAGGCATACGGAGTACATTTCCAGGATTTTTTCTATTTTGTTTTTGTGCATATATCATGTAGAATAAATGTGAGGGGGAATATTTTTTATGAAAAAATCTACTATCATGATCTATATCTATATCTAAATCTACTTTCATGATCTACTGATATTTTCCGTTTCTCTTTTTTGTATTTTCAAGAGCGAGTAAAGGCGCTTTATCCTTGGTCGATGACCAGAAATGATTGTACACTGAAATCCTCAACTGTTTAGCAATGAAAATAAAACTTAAGATACTTTCATTTATAACATATATTCTTCAACATTCTTTTAATTTAAGGCTTAGGATTTCTGTGTACAAAATAAATCATTTCCAGCCCTTTCAGAATGGTCCTAGTGATCGGATGAGTTTCTTCACAATATGCATCTTAGCATGCTTCCAACGATATTGCCCATTTGAAACGTAAGGTACTGGTGATCCACGTTTCTTCCTGTTCCTGTGTTCCGGATGTCTCTGCGTTCTCTGCTCCATGGTAGGCCCAACCACTTTGAGTTTTTGATCATTTTAATGTTTTTATGTAAAAATTTTTAAAGACATGAACAAATACAAGAAGAATAATAAGACACTTTTATTATTCTTTGGGACTCAGACATAAGTTCTGGCTATGGAAGTACGATTAGTGATTAGTGATTAGTGTCGGCATACATGAACGTGTCAGATTGAAGCGTAGCAAACAAGTCTTTTACAAAAATGATGAAGAATAGAGGTCCGAGGTGACTACCTTGCGGTACTATAGACTTGTGTATGTATATATGTCTGACGGTAAGCACGAAATCCGGTAAGCACGAAAGGTACGACGAAACCCACTCGAGTGACCAGGATGGAAAGCCAAGTCAATCCATCTTTGCTATCAGTATTTTGTGCGGGTCCCGATCAAAAGCTTCGCGAAGTCGATGTAAACAGAATCTACTTAACATCCTTTTCCAGATCGTTTGCTCAGTTAGCTCACGTGAGCACATTCATTTGATGACAGTTGACCTTTTTTTTTAACGAATCCATGTTGTGAATCAGCGATCAAGGGTTTGACGGCAACATTGATACGTTCATGCAACATAACTCCGGAGACTTCCCAGCAAACAATTTTGTAGGTATATTTTTGTGCTGTTTTGATATACGTTCCATATACATTATAGAATGATAAAATGATCTTATGAATGTTGAAAAAACAGCGTTTACCAAAAAGGAGGCAAAATACATACAAAACAAATATATTTTATCTTAAGTGATGAAAACTACACCAATTAGACATTATCCGGCACTTTATTCGTACACTGCAAAAACCCACATTGAGTTTATGTTTTCCACACATACGTTCTTCGATTTATTCTGCTATCAGCTATATGATACAAAGAAGATGAATGTTTGAATTATAGCTTGTATTCCCATATGTTGAAATGAGTAATCAACGCAGGTTTTAGTGGTGGAATAGAGTTATCTTGTTTCAGGTTTGTTCGTCAAGTCCGTCAAGACAACTACCCATCACATTAGCGATTGCTATATGTCACTTTCCAGTTCTCATATTCCTTAACCGGGAAAGTACTGTTTTCTCTTAGATACTTTTACCCAGAATATCTGGCAACACTGTTGTGTTACCACGAACCTAATTTTAGTAGTCTCGCTTAACCGTGCGATGATGTAAACATTTGTACCGCGTTTATCATCATCACCTGTCATCAGCAATCATTGATCAATTGTTCTCGATGGCAAATTGGACATAGCAAGAGGAACCAAACCAAACAATGTTTTGGTTCTGGTCGTGGCAGCAGAAATCGTTTGCTGCTGTTCCGGATTCCTGATTTTCGTTAGATACAATATGCGTTCATGTGCTTTCAGTTCAAACCTCCAGGTTGAATTCGGAACATGAGCTTGGAACAGACAGCTCAGATGATGGCCCACCCATGAAGAACAACAGTTAAGATGGTGAACGAGAATGTGTTTAAATTAATTTCATCTACATAAAAATCTAATTTCGAAAACGAAAAATCAAACCTAATTGTCTTCTTTATTTTTCAACGCCGGAAAGTAGACAGGAAAATTAACCTACTCAGGATAGATCTTTTTTCACACACGGTATGCTACTCTAGCGATTCCCATCATATGTCAAATATGTTGAAAGGTAGGGAAAAATTATCTCTTTTTCTTATTTTCATCATAACTTTTTTTTAATTTTGCAGACCGTCGTCTTTTCCATTTTCTGGTGGTTTTTTTCAAATTTATATGCTGCAAAAGTTAGATCGATGCACCCGTAGATGAACTAGAAGCCTTTTCATGGGACTAAAAAAATTATAACATTTTGAAAGTTTAAGGGGACTAAAGATAAAAGTTCCATTGACTAAAACCTTGTTTACTATCCTATTTGCATTGCATACATAAAGACGTAATTTTCTAATTTTTAGATAAAATCACTTTTTTGAGTTCTTTTTAACAGGAAATTATTGGATATGTGTGAGTGATTGGAGAATTACTAATAATTTCGTGCTTAGCAATGATCAACATCCATTCAGAAAATATCTTTTTACACTCGAGGGATCGCTTGTGTAAGATATGTCTACGGTATCAATCGTTTTTCTAGTGTAACTTTTCTTCAAAAGCATCTCCTTGGTTGTAGTTATGCAAATTTTTACCACTTTCGCAATTGTATGATGATTTTTAAAATTATCAATAGTAAAAAACCTCCTTATTTGTACTCATTGCTAACTCCCTTACGTAGTTCACGCTCTTCCAATTTTCTCATCCCACATCATCATTTTACTATGGTAATTCTTTCATAATTAGACGTATAAAAAATTGGAACCAGCTCCCGACGTGTATTAAGTTAAATTTTTCAAAAAAGGATTCAAAGAGAATTTACTGGCTTTACTAAACGAAAGTGCATAAAACCTAGAATAGTATTGTTTCATGCTACATAACTTCAGGAATAGTTAAATCAGTTTGAATACGGTTGATCTTATACAAACTATATTGTAACGATTAAAAAGATCTTTGATCTTATGTTACATGGAAATAATTAATAAATAAATAAATAAATAAATAAATAAATAAGTGAACTCACAACATACATTTCGGAAAAAAATTTCTCAAAAAAATTGAGAGTTTACTATTGCTTTGAAAATATGGCATTAGTAAGTTCATTTTGTACTCTAACGATTGACATTTCGGAATAAATATTTGTATTATATTTTTTTCGTTTGGGAAACATTTTAAAGTGGTAAAAAAAGATCTTCAAGTAACGTTTTGTTAGATTTTTCAAACTAAGTGCAATAGATAAAAAAAAAAAATTTTTTTTAGATCAAAGGCTTGTTGTTCTGTTCTATTTGACATTTTTTTCTTTTGAATATTTAATCTATGTGAGTTTCGAGATATAGTTGAGGAATCAAGTATCCCAGGGATCAGGTTCCTCATTTTCCCCTAAATTTTCAGCCAGTTCAGAGAGATCTAGTAGTTAGGCTCGGCAAACGATCTCCATGGCACCTGTTCGACGACGTCTCGTGTTTCCCGACTCGTCGACCTCGGCCTGGCAGCTGGCTTTGCGATTCAACGACCTTCCACGGTCTCCGGCTCGCCGAGTTTCCAGTGGCCTCGTCTCAACGACCTCCATATGACTCTGCACCGACAATCTTCCAGTGGCTCTGGTTCCTGCCTAGATGATCTGCCTAGGTTCTTGGTTCGTTGTCCTTCTGGCTGGGCTTCGACTCGTTGTCCTTCCTTCGGCGCTGGCTCTCCTTGCCACTGCACTGTTGGATCATAGCGACATTTCTTCTCCTTCTTTCCACTAGTGATGGGCCCATAACCTGTTGTGCAACACTTTGGGCAGTGGAAAGGTGAGATTCTACTATTTGGAGAACATGGAATACTTTTCTAACTTTATTTTATACTAAAGAATCACCATAGTTACATTTATTAGTTGTTCACACATGATGAACAAACATCAGTCGTGTGTTGCTATTCATCTCATCTCATCGATTGCTTCGATGAGACGAATCTCAAAAAGAAGCCTAGCCCCCCAAGGAATATTTAAATAAGGTAGTGTCGAGAGCCAAATTGGATTTTTTTTGTGACGTCACAAAAACGAATATATCGAAAATTTATATGCGATAGGCAGAAATTTCAAAGAAAAACATGTTTTAGAACGAAAATGAATTCATTTTGATTGTGTTGTAAGACCTCTATTTCACTATGTTATGAAATTTTCTGGTCCTTTGAAGATTGTATTATGTTTTTCTCTCATTTTAATAATGAACGCAATGTCATCTTGAAACTAAAACGTTCAAAAACGAAGATAAAATCTACTTTAAAAAGGTCTAGCTGGTAGTTATTGAGTGTTCAACTGATTGTCATGATTTTTATCCAATCGGTTCACCATATTCAATTCTTATGTAGAACAATTAACATCAATTGATTATTGTTAACTCGATTTCATAAAATGCGAATAAATAATTGTGGTTTTATATCAAAGTTTGTTTTTTGATAACTTTTTTGTAATAAGGATCTTAAACTGCACTGACTTGATCATTTTCATGGAAGACTTTGAACTAATTTTTAAGTTTTGCAAATTTGAGTAGGGAAAATCCACCATTTTTTCGAACTTCGATGGTCTATTTGATACAAAAATTGCTCGAAAATCCAACTTTTTTCGTATCAATCTTGAAGACCAAGAATCCTTCTAGAATAACAGGTATTAAAAGTGGAACATTTCCAGCAAATTCTTCAAATTATCAATGAAAAAGGCAAATTTCCTAGTAAATTAACAGATTTTTCGTGATTGTGACGTCGCAGTGTGTACTAATACTAAAGCAGGGCTGCCTCGACACTACCTTCTTTAAATATTCCTTGCTAGCCCCCGAAATCCGAACTGTCTACGCGAATCTTGACTGGGACCAAGTGAAGACGCGGGACCGTTAAGTAAGTAAGTTTATTTTTGTTTTATTTTGTGTAAATATTGTGTAATTTTTTGTAACATTGTATGTCTATTCATTGTATGTCGTTCAGTTGTTTGTTTCAGTTCAGTCTTTTTTGTGTTTTTCCTCATTGCTGTGATCAGATGAGTCTTTAGGTCGGCATGTTTTCGATAACGGGAAAGGATTAGCACATGACAATGTGTTTGTGCTAAAAGTCGTCGCCAAAGTTCCAGATCGGTCATTTTTTTTCGGATTCCGTAACAAGTTTATGAATCAGGAGCAGTAGGTTGTTAGCCTAAAGTCCGTATCCCGCGATGGGGCTGCCATCTTGGACTTAGCTGGCGGGAGCCGCATTTCATAAATTCAGCCGCTTGCTGCAAGACAGACGCTGTTTGAGCCGCCCCTGACCTGGAGAACAGACGCTCGGTTGTTGTTGCACGCCGCCCCTGACCTGGGGAACAGACGCGTGCGGCCACCTTCTCACTCTGCATGGGCACACGCTGCGAAAAGATGAAAACGAGATTTGCAGAGAGGCGCTTGACTGGAATCCAGAAGGTCATCGAAGAAGAGGCAGGCCCAGAAACTCGTGGTGGCGAAGCCTAGCCGCTGAAATTCGAACTGTCGACGAGAATCTTGACTGGGACCAGGTGAAGACGCTGGCTCCGGATCGTCAACAGTGGAGGTCTTTTACCACGGCCCTATGCACCGGAGGATCGGCGCGGGATCATTATGTAAGTAAGTAAAATGTGTTTGTGCGAGGAAGGTTTGAAAATGATTGTATCTTACGTTCACTGAACCATGAAATGGTAACAGACCAGATTTGTGTAACAACAATCAGATTGCTTGTCATAGGATTATGTATACAATATGCCACACATACACCAACATTTGAAGTGTCTACATGTGTTTTCGCTTTTTGAGGAAAATCCCTCTTACATAAGTGCTTTTGGGAAACTCGGCCTACGCACAGTGGTCCAAAATGCGAAAAACGTGATCGTTGCTTATAACTTTTTTAGGTCATATTTTAGCATATTGGTGTCTTCGGAGAAGTTTGTCAGTAAAATCAGCTCTATAATAAAAAATTATTATTTTTCTGATTAATCCCCCTACAAGTGAGATAAAATTTCTAACTTCTCTGTTATAGGTTTGAGCTCTTTGATGTCTTCGACAAACTTGTTAAAAATCAAATTTTCTACAACTTTGTCTCAGATGCCAAGCTTCTAAAACAATTATTATCCGAGATATCGGCCAAATAAGAAACTTAACCTCTAAAAATCAGTTTTTTAATAATAACTTTTTTCAATAAATTTTAAGTTTAATAAAATGTTCCACAGAGTTGTTTGTCTTACTAAAATACACCACTTTGTTGAACATTTCAAGTTTGTAAAATGTGATACTGCAGAGCTAAGTTAAAAAGATTACCAAAAATAGGGCTTTTTCACGCCTTATTTTACAAACACCGGGCAACATCGGGCAGCCCGCTTTAGATGCAAAATAAAGCCGAAGATTTCGTCTACAAGATGCAGGTACAATCGTCAGTATCCACTTGTATCCAAGCGAGATACATCAATTTTACTTTTCCATGTTTGCATTAAAAACAACGATTTCTATGAAAGCACAGACAGCGCATTCTACTAGGTACGTGTGTTTTCTTCTAGCTTATCCCTGCGCGATGTCAGAAGCAAAGGTTCGGAAGCGCATTTGTATTATTAGTACGGGTTATTGTGTGTTCAATTGAAATAGATATCCTCTACAAGCTGGAGATGCTAATAATACAAATGCGCTTCCGAACCTTTGCTTCTGATATCGCGCAGGGATAAGCCAGAAGACAACACACGTACCTAGTAGAATGCGCTGTCTGTGCTTTCATAGAAATCGTTGTTTTTAATGCAAACATGGAAAAGTAAAATTGATGTATCTCGCTTGGATACAAGTGGATACTGACGATTGTACCTGCATCTTGTAGACGAAATCTTCGGCTTTATTTTGCATCTAAAGCGGGCTGCCCGATGTTGCCCGGTGTTTGTAAAATAAGGCGTGAAAAAGCCCTATTTTTGGTAATCTTTTTAACTTAGCTCTGCAGTATCACATTTTACAAACTTGAAATGTTCAACAAAGTGGTGTATTTTAGTAAGGCAAACAACTCTGTGGAACATTTTATTAAACTTAAAATTTACTGAAAAAAGTTATTATTAAAAAACTGATTTTTAGAGGTTAAGTTTCTTATTTGGCCGATATCTCGGATAATAATTGTTTTAGAAGCTTGGCATCTGAGACAAAGTTGTAGAAAATTTGATTTTTAACAAGTTTGTCGAAGACATCAAAGAGCTAAAACCTATAACAGAGAAGTTAGAAATTTTATCTCACTTGTAGGGGGATTAATCAGAAAAATAAAAGTTTTTTATTATAGAGCTGATTTTATTGACAAACTTCTCCGAAGACACCGATATGCTAAAATATGACCTAAAAAAGTTATAAGCAACGATCACGTTTTTCGCATTTTGGACCACTGTGCTACGGGGCAAAATGCTCTCCTTCCGAAGAATAGCCGAATAGTTTGCTTTAGCAAAGCTGTAAACAGACAAATGAATTTGTAATCAAACTAGTTGTTAGTAAAATGCGAATCCTCTTACCTTCTAGCCTTTGATACCATCCTTTCCACCGTGTGACGTACAAATAAATAAATAAAACAATTCCTCGTTCTACCACCGAACTAAACCAAACCAAACCGAGGAAACTCAATTCTAAGGGCAAACCGACCGACACACAACAATGTCGTGTAATCCTTTTTTAACGAAGCGGCAGCCAGCAGCAGGAAGTTCGGTCGAGTAAGAACCATTTGATGAAGTTTGTGTGTTTCTCATCTGAGGAACCGGATTTTCGGAAGGAGCTTCTTCCGTTTTTTTTTTTCGGGCAGAACCACACGGTGAATGTAAATAAGTTTATAAAAACCATCAGTTTTTTTTTTCTTTTAGCACTTCGTTCACGAACTAACCTGGAGAGCAATGATAAAACTTGCAGCAAAAGCAGCCTCCTATGATGTGGGTTTTTTTTTTTGCCGGAATAAAAACAAGACGATTACGAGACGACCGAATGAACAACCGGCGAATTTTCATCCCATCAAGGCTAGGTTAGGTTTTGTTGATTTTCTCGACCTCTGAGCACGGCTTTCTTGTCTGTTTGCTGAGTGTTGGTTGATAGAACCAAAGAATAACACACCTAGTTTCCACCGGTGTTTTTATTTGTACCCGGAAACTACTCAGCACTCATGATACGGATCAAATTTAAAATGAAGATTTACCGGTGCATGCAATGTTGAACTAGAATAAACATCGTGGGAAGATGTGAATTTCAGAAAAAATAATATGCCAAAATAATTTAAATTTTGACCATTTTGACAATTTTGACATTTTTGATCATTTTGACCATTTCTACAATTTAAAAGTTTTGATCAATTCAACGAATTGACATTTTCAGCAATTTCGACAGACATTTTTGTCCAAATATGAAAATTTTAAGACAGTTTTGACAGTTTTTACATATTTTAAAATTTTGGCAATTTCGTCAAGTTTTACTATTCTAAAAATTTTGATCAATTATGAGAATTTTAAAAATTTCGTCAAATTTGACAATTTGAAAATTTATAAAATTTTGATAATTTTAATAGTTTTGACGATTTTGAGAATTTTTTTATTTTAACAATTTTTACAAATTGAGTATCCAAAATTTTAAAAATGTCAAAGATTTCCGTCTTTTTTCAATATTATTGAGTTGAATCAAAACGATTATTTCTTTTTGCCACGTTCCAATGATAAAGATCTAGAGATGCCATTTTGAGTTGAAATTCCCATTTTAGACATTCCTTAATTGAACAGTAGATGTACAAACACGTAAGTTTAAAAACTTTTCCAAAAATTAGAAAAGACTGTTTGAGCTTTCCAATCCTTGAGAATAGCTGATTATTTTTTTTCTCATCCTGCCTCTTCGCTACAATCCATTAGCGAACAATTGGAAGTTTTTCGCACGGACATGAATACCTAAAACTAGAAAAAAACAAACACTCGACTAAATGCAAGCTTGATCATGCTAACAGAATAATTCAAGAAAAACAAAGAACGAAGTTTCGAACAATTTTTCTGCTGCTCTAAGACAAACCGGATGATCGTTGCTACCGGCAGAAAAGTTTTTTAATAAAACGGAGAAGATTTTATCGGTGCAAAACCTGTGAGTTGTTTCCGATTGTGTTTTTCCAATCATAATTAGGAATTAAGAAAAAAAATAAACTTACCATTTTTGTTTTAATGGCTTGTAGGAGCATAAGCTGTTGTACAAAGTTTTAGTTCAAATCTGTCAAGAGCCATTAAGCTAAAATTGAAGCAAAAACAAACTGAACTTAGAAAAAGGGGAAATGAAAAGTTTACATACCTACCTACCAGCTCGCGTCCTTGGACTGGTGTCGCACCTGTAAATGGACCGGGGCGAAAAGTAAACAATCTGTTTTTTTTTTTGTTGTTGCTTTCCTTCGCTAAAGAAGAAGGGGCGGACGCTCTAATGTGTTTGTGTGTCCCGCAACCGGAAGTGACTGGACGATACACAAACATCCAGCAACACTAAAACACGCAAGGGTGCGCTTAACCGCAACTGGACGAGACATTCACTGTCAAGAGCTCTCCCGCCCGGTTAAAGAACAAGAAGGATTTTTTTTCCTTTTTTCTCAAGGGGTTTATTCCTCCCGGACAAGAAGGATAACGTAAAATGACGCGCCGACAAACTTTGGACGAGAAAAATAAAACAACAAACAACTAGCGACGACTAACCAGTACCGAAGTAGGTCATGGAAGAGGTCCGTTCCTAGAGCGAGAGACACCATCTGGAAATGGTTTGTTCCGAGTCAGGCAGAACTTGCTTTGATGCATGACGATTGTCGAAAACGGAATGGATCAAAACGGAAACTAAACCGCAGTACCTAATTTATTAACTTGGAGTCAAAAACATAAAACTGCATGCAGTTGTCTGACAAAAATAAACTTTCTAAAATTAGTTTTTGAATACTATTCAGCATTCTCAATGTGGTAAAAAACAAATAAAATTGTTTATTTTAATAATTTTGGAAACTTTGATAATTGCAACAGTTTGTAATTTGTGACATATTTGATTATTTGAAAAGTTCAACTAACTCGACCAATTGCATTGATAAAATTCAGATTATGCGGACAGTTTTTTTTTTTTCTTTCGCTATTTTATCTCTCGACGAGTTTGGTGGTTTTTTTTAGTATTTTTTGACAGTCTAAGGCTTGACAATATAGGATCGTTTTCTGTTATCTACGGCAGTGCCTCTAGTTGTCGCACGGAGAAACTAATGATAGCGTTTTGATCTGGAAATTTTGTTTACCTAGTGGTGAAAATTTCGTCAGCTATCCGAGCTGGAACGCGAGAAAGGAGAAATAATTCTACACAACCACGTTGAAAACCCATCGTGGGGTGATTGGTAATGATTGCCAAGGCCTTCAAACTCTCGAAATGGACTGTGTATAATATTAGTATTCTCGACTCAAAGCTTTATGTGCGTTTATTTTCGGGGGAAATATAAATTTTAATAACTTTAAGTTGCTTCCTCATGTTGTTTTTCAAACCTGGAATTTTCTGGAAAAACGACTGGAAAATCAGGGAAAATCAGGGAATTTTATTACCAGATATGAGTCGACACCCTGGTATACCAAACTTTGAAGTGGAAAATTGGACCGAAAACTACTTGCAAAGATTATCAGGGCAGCCCGGAATAATCCTGGTGTCTTTCCGTAATTTGGTGGAAAGGTCAATACAGCACATAGTACAGTTCGACTATTTTGCATGCGTGAAGGAGAACGATCGTATCCTGATTCAGGAGGCCAGCTAACAACACAACAGAGCGCTGAAACAGAACCTGGTGGCGACAATCCGAGCAAGAAAACTATACGACCAAGTCCAGGGAGGCCGCGCTGTCCAACTGGCAGCATAAGTGGCTTCGCCACTCTGCCAAACATGCGGTAACATAGTTGAGATACCAGAGAGTTCAGCTGTCCAAGGCTCGAAGGAGAACGCACGAACATGCTTGCCGCCTGTGAGGATGCCAATACTTAGCCCGTGGTTAGCGGTTGGTTCATCCAGATTATAACTGTCCTGCAGAGGAGTGAAAACCAGCACCAGTCCGCCACCGGTGTAGGGTGACTTCTTCGCCGGGGAGTATCCGAGTAGAGTGTGTCCGAACCTAGCAGTAAAGTATACAAAGATAATACTTGCTATACCTTCTGCGTATGCCGAGCTGCAAGGTACGGAAATATATCTCCACTGTTACCGTCGCGGAGTATCCGAGTAGAACGCGCCTCCTAAGACAACCTTCTCCGCAGTCGAACTTGCAGGGAGAAGAGTATTCAAGCCGCGGAATGCTATCGGATAGAGTGACTTCACGTCGCCGGCAGGTGAGTCAGAAAAGGGGTAGACCTTAAAGCGGCACGTTATACAAACAAACTGGAAAATTGTGCCTTCACAGCAAAAAAAGATGTAACGATGGATGATGTAATTTCTGGGGACTACAGATTTCTGTTGTGATAATACATCTAAATGATGTATACAACGCGAATACGTCGTGAAATGTAATATCACAACCTTCAATATGATATCGCATCAAGTAGTCAATGTGTTCCTCTGTTGACGTTCAAATTTGAAGTCATTTCAATAATAAAGAAACTGATTGCGGACTTCAGCTACATTTGTTTGGCCTGTAAGTACTACCAAAATTAATTAAAAATATAAGCAAACCCACAGCTTGTAAAATAATTTCATTATTTTTCATTTTTTAGCAAATTTGACCCATATGGATCAGCGGTACAAAACATATTCTTTGACTCCAAATAGTCGGGTACATCAAGACAATGTAAAATTAGGTGCCATTTGCGACTCAAGTTATGTGAGGGTATTTGATGTAATATCGCAATACTTTTTTTGCTGTGTTGATAAGCTGCTCTCGATTCAGCGCACGGACTGGCAAAGGAGAGGGCCTCGAGCCAACACAAGCGGTGCCAAGAAATCAAGTCGATAAAGGGGAAGTTTGGACTCTTACGGTAGACTCGAACAAGGTGTGTATATATTTAGGAGGTGTATCGATAAATCGAATTCCCGATTCAGCCATTTTGATTTGCGAACTGCGAACTTTCATGGAACAGCTGTGATCTAAAGCCTAGTCCACACTATGCAACATGAACTGCGATTTTTGTTATGAGACGAATTTTGTTGTCTGTTGTTGTTGTTGGAAACCTGAGACGGTCTCAGTGTCTCCCGAATAAAATGGGGGACGCTGAGACCGTCTCGAGACGAACCGTCTCCTAGTGTGGACTAGGCTTAAGCAACAGCAGCCGACTCCGTTCGATTTTTCTCTCCGGGTCCCTCGAAATCACCGAAGTTGTAGTCACTCATGCCGCTGCCGGAGTCCTCCCGCGGGGTACAAGGTTCTCTGTGGTATAAGTTCGTTCACCGGGTTATTTTTCACGCTATACAGTCCGTTGTTGTTAAGTACCGGGCGTAGGAGACACCCATCGGGTAGCAACCGTTTGCACCGCTTATCATCGGAAATTCTAACTTCATTGCCTGAATATTGAGGTAATGGCAGAATGTGCATTCCGGATCCCATCGGTCCCGCAGGACTGTAATTGCCAGGTGATGAGATTGAATAGTTTATGGACGAGGTTGCATTTCCTAGCTCGAGCAGTTTCATTTCAATGGAAGCCTTTGGAACTGCTGCCGATCGTTCCCTTGTTGACTTACGCCCGCAAGCAATTCGATAAGCAAATTTCAGATGTTGGTGTTTATGGGACTGTGTATGTTAGAAAAAAAAAGTATTTAAACCGTACTGTCTTAAAGATTCGTGTTTCTAATGAAAATTAAAGCTCCCATGCAATGAAAATGAAAGGAAAATGGTTCAAATTGATAAAGTTTATTCCTTTATTTGGGCAAATAATGTGAATGATAGGACTCAAAAAAAACTTCACAATAACCTTGACAATCCTGATCACTGCAATAGATTCAAAACTCCAAGTGACTAATAGGAGTTTTTTTTTCGGAATTTTCATTCCTAGACCATTCCAAAGAGTTCTCCTGCAGTGACAGTGCAAAAGCCAGTCGAAGGCTCTCCCAACGGGAGGTGATTTTTTCAACTGGTGTTGCTAGAGGTTTTAGTGATACCGTCACTTTTAGCTTTTAAAATTTTCGGTTCTGCTGTCGAATCCAAAAGCCAGGATGAAAAACAAATTGGATTCTCCCAGCGCGGCATTATTTCTTCAGCTTGTATGTTCTGTAACAAATAGAAAAGGGGGTAATTTTTTATGATATAGTTTTTTTTAAATTAAAAATTACCTTTTTGCTTATCTCTGACCCGCGTTGAGACATCGTAGGCTGGAAGCCGGTGGGCAGTTAGTAACTTTAGGTCCATGTTCATGCTGCTCGTAGAGGAAGTGCTGCTGCTGGTGTTTAAGCTGATATTATTCGTGACGTACAATTCCGAGGCTAAATGGTTGCTGCACGTTAGTTTTTCTTCTTCCGGAGACGGATTCGATCCTAAGTAACACTTAAGCTGGGATTTGTCATGGTGGAGCTGGCTGCGATTGGAAACTGGAGTGGCAGTCAAAGCAGAGGTGCTAGTACAAATGCAAGGCAAGCACTATAATGTTAACCGCGTCGGACAAAAATATTTATTCCAAGGTGTTATTTTCGTTGACTGAAAGCTTCCGAAACATCTTGTCTGAATCTAGCCAGTCACGACGCTCCAGGATTTTTGTCTACAAATCAATCAAAGATATATTGAACTAGTTATTTGCAAACTTTAGAAATTCGGAACCTACCCTGAATAAAGGATTTCGCCACCAAACAAAACCGCACCCTCAACTGGAAAGGAACTCGAAGCGAGGGCTCACGTAAATAAAAATGAAGACAGGATTTTTACTGGAGAACTAGAATTCAATCCACAAAACCAAAATGAAATTTTCGTTTGTTTATAAACAAACTCACTGAGCTCACCGCGCTCTCCTCGCCTACTTACTAAACAAGTCAGAGAACCTGGTGTATCTATGAACCTTGGACTCGAACAGAGGCGGAGCACACGACAGTTATGGTAACCAAGTGGGCCTCGAGTTACGATACGAGTAAAGCCCAGACAGAGCTCATGTTGTCAGAGAAGAGATCCCTAGTCTTGAATCGTAATAGAAGGCGGTCGTATATGTTAGAGTTTGAGTTGGAAGCGAGTATGCCGATGAGCGCAGAAGCGCGGACTTGGTCTCCCATAACGGGTTTAGCCTTAGTTGCAGGTCCGGATACGACTTATGGCCAGAGACCCCAGGTGGACTTCCATGTACCCAGAGTAAATAGCATACTGGGTGGTTCGCCGTGCCATGGAATGCAATCCTAAAAAAAGGATTTACTACTTCGGTGATCAAATAATAAAAGAAAGACTACAACGACTTTATTTTGATGAACAAAAAAACATACGTTAAAATTAACTTTGGCGAAACCCGAGTCAGATGTTTTACCTTAACCCTTTCCTTCCCATGGTAGCACAGGTGATCCACAACTTTGTACAGCTCGCATTTGAACTGGGCGCTTCGGATCAACACCATTTTTTCACCGAATGTGTAGATATGAGTGAAGAAACATTGCACGAAATTTGAAGAAAATCGGTTCGCTAGGTTTTGCTTGGCAGATCAAAAGCTGCAAAAAAGTCGGATTTTTTTCGAAATTAAATGAAGTTGTCATTTGTTGTTCAATAACTTTACAAGTTTTTATAATTTCCTTCAAATAAAAATACTGACGTGCAGAAGGTTGCTTATGCAAGCAGAATCAAATGATGGTTTACTTAGATTTCAACTAAAACATGTAAATTTTTGAGTAAGTAAAGTGGATCACTGGTGATACACTGGGAACAAAACGTACTTTTCTTCTTGTGAAGCTTCTTATCAATACTCATGAAAATCATTTCGTCAACAAAAAAATTCGCTTCAGGGTAGTTATTTCATCTGATTAGATTACCACATGTCTCGAAATTCTTGTAAAAGTTCGTGATTTTCTCGAAAAACGGCATGTTTTGTTATCGTTGCGCAAAGTGTCATGGCGGCCATTGTTCAAGGCAAAAATGAAAATTTCAAATATTTCAATAAATAGGCTTTCGAGGGATGCGTATACCAAAGAAGTTTTTTATCAAATAGGATCGTTTTAGTTTGTGATCAATGAAGTGATGAAATTCCATATTTTTCTGCAATTATTTCCTGTTTTTCATTTGCACCCTATGTGTTGTTATCTTCCCAATGGAGCACATATGATCCACCTCAAAACCCAAATTTATTAAATGGATCATTAAAGTAGGCTTAAATTATGCATCTTTTGTTCTAGAACTTTAGCTGTAAATCAATATTTCTATTTTTAAAACGTGAAAAACCTCGTGGGAAGGAAAGGGTTAATAACCGTAATTACGCGTAGGTAGGTTCAAATTTGTTTTTGCGGATAAATTTGCCCGCAAGTTGATGATTTTGCAAGCCATCTGTAGCTGTTGGAAGATTACAAAAGTTTTCATCTTTGGAGCAACCATAAATGGACGAGTTTCCAAGGAAAAGTGTTTTCAGACATAGTTTCGCCCGTTTCTAAGTGGTACAAGCCTTAACACATAGGAAAGGGGATAGCCATGTATGTACTACTCGCGACAGTCAAGAGTTTTAACAGAAAAAAAAAGTCAAAACCAATAAAACTTTTATACCATGAACATCTTTCTGCCAATTAAAAATATATTTAAAAAAACCAATTTCAGCCAAAACTTTTATTTGTTCCTCGTTCTGCTGAATGCTCAATTTCCCATTTAAAAGCATTTTGCTGGATTATCAATTTCTTCTTCTTCTTCTTCTCCTTTTTCTTCTTCTTGAATCAACATGGCCAAAACATGTCGGCATCCTGGAAAATGAAGACTTACGTATTTCATTTTTTTCTTTTCAGCGTATTATCTGTTACATATTACCATGCATTGCAGATTCTACTACGGCCAGGCCAACCATGTGACGAAAACCGCGAAAGATACAGGAACAAGGGAGAAATCAAGCATGCAGTTCCCTGCCAAACGCTTCATATGATTTTTTGCTATAATTTATAATTATTGATTGATTGGTAATTGGGAAAAATCTGGGACGGATAAGGGTTAAAGGAGTAATTTTAAAAAGAAACGATCTCACCAAACTCTAAAGATTTCCGCTGGTGCTATCTCCCTATTTTTCCTGGTCCCAGTCATCTTGAAATTGGTTGCATTTACATGTTCTCAACATCACTGTTCCCTCAATTTTAACCGCCAACAGGCTCTGCCAAGAACTAAAAAAAAAAGAAAATACGAGTCGAAAGAAAATGTTGCCCAGACTTCCAGTTTGTTTTTTTTTGTTCTTCTACACGGAAAAATCTTCATGAGCATTTTACGAAAACCAAAATTTTAACGGAAATACACTCATCGATTAATGCACAGTCAAAAGATCATTAATATCCCTCCAACCGAAACTGAACTTATTTTATTTCAAGAATATAAATAACAACAACCAGAAATAGAATTCCTTTTTTCAATTATCAATGCTTGATTTTCTTCTCGCACGATTCACCAAGAACAAAAGAACACCAAATTTAGAAATGAAAAGCATCCCTATTTCTATTATTTGGATACATTTCAATCACTTGTAATATGTATCCTTCTAAACAGAAGTCTCTAAGACACATAAAATTCACCAAAATTGATATTCGCGAAAATACAAAGGAGAAACACGTGACGTTGAAAAAAAAAACACGTCCGTGCTCAGGCACGGCTTGCTAAGATCCTCTATCCCCAGGGAAAGTTTTTGCTGGATTATCAATCTAATTTTAAGACTAAGTTTTTTAAATTCAATTATGTTTTTATTTGTAATTTCACTTCTGAAATGTTAAACAGTTTTTTTTCATTTTACCAAAATTTTAATCTCAAGAAACACAGTAAGTTTTGGCAAATGTGCTTCCAACGAGAATTTACTTCAAACATTTTTTTTTTTTTTTAGTTGGTAACCACAGGTGGTAAATCCCGGTTTACGGATTGTATTCCAAGGCACGGCGAGCCACCGCGTCCCCCCAGTTTGCTACTCTGGGTCCATGGGTACAATGGGAAGACTCATGATATACTCCGTGTATACCCCCTACTCCCTAAACTCCACCTGGGGCCGCAGACCTGGTTCCCACCTCGAACTGTTTAGTACACTAGGTTGCCGAAAAAAATTCTGTGTTTTTGAGAAAAAAAATTCTTAAATTCTGTGATTTTACCCAAAAATTCTGTGACGGTTTTCTGTGATGCTTTTTCCTTTAATTTCAAAGAAAATTCATGATAAATTGGGTCTTTTTTATACTTCAATTTGGCGAAATCAATTAAAATTACATATCTTATCATAGGTTTTTAATTCAAAGTAAATAGTTCTAAATTATATATTGGCTAAAAAATCATAATTTTGGAAATCCATTCCAAATTCAAAAATTCTGTGAAATCTGTGAATTTTTCAAAATTCTGTGTTCTGTGACACAGATTCTGTGATGAAAATTGGCTCAAAATTCTGTGAAATTACAGATTTTTCTGTGATTTCGGCAACCTTGACACTATGCTTCAATAGTGGGAGGTCTATTCGCGCTAATGCGCTCAAAGGCAATACTCATTAACGAGACCACTTTCAGCAAAACCTCTCATCCTTACGACTCGACGCCTGAACTCTCCTCTAACGACTTGAGAACCGACATCTCCTCGCAATGACTCGAGATTCCCACACAAACCTCTCCTCTTCGCGACTTGAGGCCTGATCTCTCCTCTAACGACTTGAGATCCGACCCCTCCTCGCATCGACTCGAGGTTTACCTCTCCTCTGCACGATTCAAGGCCCGATCTCTCCTCTAACGACTTGAAATCTGACCTCTCCTCGTAATGACTCGAGGTGACCACTTGTACCCCTCCTCTTGTTGGTAAGGGGCCTGATCCCTCCTCTTACGACTCGGGACCCGACCTCTTATCATAAAGACTCGGGGTTGACCACGCAAAACCTCTCCGCCTGAAGGTTTGAGGCCTGACCTCTCCTCTAACGACTCGAAGCCCGACCTCTTATCTTCAGGGTTCGAAGTTTGCCACCTTGTCCGTCGTGTGCCAGATCGAGAGCAGCTTATCCTAGACTCGCGCCTGTCACGGCAAACGCGCGGGACTTAACGCAACGACTCGGATGATTCCCGACGAAGACGTCATCCTACACCGACTCGAATGGCTCGCTCGGCGTCGAGAGCCACTCTACCCGTGGGTATTCCCCGAACGTGGAATAACCCTTTCCCAACAATTTCCACTGCGAAGAAGGTCAAGTCTTATCCCCGCAGCTTCTGTCGTTGAGAACCGCTCTACTCGGATACTCCCCGAAGGTGGAGCATCCTACACACGAACGCGGCGCACCCACGGCATCCGCTACGCAGAAGGTATTGTCTTATCTTTGTAACTTCAAACCGTGGGGTCGGACGCACTCTACTCGACAGCCCCCCGTCGATGGGGTCAGTCTACTCCGACCGTTGTCCGGTCTTCTTTATCCCCCTTGGTTGGCAACTCTGGGATTTTTGGCCCGCGGATTTTCCTGCCCGTTGTGTGCCAAATCGAGAGCAGCTTATCCTAGACTCGCGCCTGTCACGGCACACATTCGGGACTTGGAACGCTACGACTCGGATGTTTCCCGACGGTGACGACATCCGTCGACTTCAAACATTTTAGTACCGTGGAAACGTATGGTACTGTTGTCCACGTTTCTCGCTCCCTTGTTCCAGTTGTCTCTGCGTCCAATACTCTCAATACTACAGTGGGCTCGACCGAGTTAAGATGAGTAGGAAATGTACTTTCACTACTCACCAAGGTTGCCGAAAAAAAAAAAATCTCGAACTCTGTGATTTGAACCTGAAATTCTGTGACGGTTTTCTCAGACGCTATTTCTATGAAGTTCATTGGGAAATGTACTGAAAATTCTGTGATAATATAGATTTTTCTGTGATTTCGCAATCTTCCTACACACCGGGATGGTGATCAGGGATGCCACATGGATTTTCAAAAAATCTGTATCAACTCATTAGAAAATCTGCATTTTTCTGTATTGATTTTTTGGTCTGCGTTATTTTTTTTTTGCCGAATATGCAAGTTGAAATTGTGTTTACGACGTTTTAAATAAATATATTTTACAAACATTGTCAGCAATGAGTAAATTTATTATTGTAACAGTATTCGGCGGCAATTTTGCCATGAATAGATTCAATCTAGATTGATACATTTGTTAGTTTTGAGTAAATTTAATTAGTAAATAAGCGCAGCAAGTCAATAATATTGTATATTTTTCAAGAAATTTTTTAATCTGAAAATGTATGTTTCCAATCTTATGTAAAAAAATAATTTTACTCTTTGAAATTGAATTCGATTTTTATTTAAAACAACTTAAGTTTTTGAAATTTTTATCTGTTTGGAATCCAAGACAGGGCACTCAAACTTTATCCTTGATAACAAATTTGAAACTTAATAAATATTTGTATCAAGATTATAAGATAAATGCTTACTTGACCTAGGAACCTGATTCAAGGAGTTCAAATCAGGAGCCACCTCAATCAAAATTCTAAATCTAAATGCAAAATATGAAATCCTCTCCTTGATTATAATCAAAACCACAATCAGCAAATCATTCAGATTTCAAAACTTTCAGTACGAATTGAATCGAAAAAAAAATCTTAAATTGAACGTTAATTTCGACAACCTTAGAGACCAAACTTCACAAGTTTGGCATTTTCTAGAACGTTAAGACATTCTTAAATTGAAACTTTTAATTTTTTTTTCTTCGAAATTTTCAAAGGTTAATCTCGTTTTATCTCGTTTTTGGATTAGAGATTTTAAAGTTGAGAGTTTTTAAATTAATTTAGCATCTGATTTAGAATTATTAATCTGATGAAAAAAATCAAAATCAGAGATAAAATTATATTTTTTAATAACAAAATCATTATTCCAAAATTTGAATCAAAATTCACTCATCTGAAATTTTCATTTTGGTTAAACCAATCGAGTATTGAGTCTAACTTGAAATTTAAATTCGATCAATACCTATAAATTTCTAATCTTCAACAATCGAACAATATTCTGCAATATCAACCATGACACATTTATAAATCAAAAATAATATTTTTAAAATTTGGTTTAGTGATCGCCAAGATATAAAATGACGAATATCAGATTATACCGTTGAAATTTCCTTAATGAACTAATTTAAAATCAGAACCTGAACCACCCTGAACTGTAAAGAAAAAACGATTTTTAAAGTTAGAATATTCAACCATTTTTTACATGTATGAACTTGTTTCATTAATTTCATCTTTGTTTCATTTTAGTAAGGCAATCTGAAATCTACTTTTATTTTCTTGAAGGTATGATAAATAAAAATATAAAGTTTTGTATTGATAATTTGCCGATGAAATGCGTTAAAGTAAAACAGAAAAGCGTGTGTATTTGATCATAATCCACTGATTTGTTAGATAGACACAATAATTCTAAACTTTCTCGTGTTAATTTCTTTATTGAACAATTTTTGGATATTTCTAGAAAATTACTCTGACCGACTATTTCTTTATTTCTTTTTGGTTACACAATGCAATTTTTATACCAAAACTTCAGTCCAAAAATGGGATCTTCTCTAATTTGCTTAGTCTAGTCAGGAAAAGGATTCTCGCTTATAGAAGTTTTACATTCTCACTTAATGAGGTTTTGTGCTGAAAATAGCTTGGAGCTTGCTTATTCCTCTCGCTTATAGCCTTATAGAGGTTTCTCGCTTATCCAGTTCTGTAAGTGAAAAATCTGTATGGCGGTATGAAAATCTGTATAAAAATCAGTAACTGTATCCTATCTGTATTGGCGTTGAATAATCTGTACATATGACTGTACATATGACACCGCTCGCGCTGATGGTAACAAGTTCAATCATAGTAATCCAATATTCGAAATAGGTCAAATCATAGCAATCAGGATTGTTAGGTATTCGACCGAAAAGATTTTACATTCATTCTGTAACCACCATTTGAAGAATAAAATTTTATTCAACAAACTCTCTTGTGATTTCAATAACAAGAACGGCCGAAAATTGAAACTTTGAGAACTTGGAATATCGAAATGATTTTCAACAAACCATACGTGAATTTGTTGCCTAAATTTGGCACCAATTTCAGGTTTCTATGAATCCTGGTTGTTGTTTCTGAATGAGATTAAGGGGGCTTGTTCGGAGGAACTTTTAATTACATTTTGGCTTGAGCGCAAAAGAGATCAAGTGATCTCATTCTGAGCCTCCCATTATCGAAATTTACATGCAATTAAATTTAGTTTATGGGTTCAAATTTATCCCAAAAATCATAATGAACACCAACGAGTGCAGCCACAAATGAGCTACCGTGATAAGGCCGCCCAAACATTCTCCCCTAAATGAATGTGCACCATCCCAAAGGGATTTTGAAAACACGCCTTTAAATTTTGTGTTCCCAAAATGTAACTCTGCCAAGATCAAACGATCTTTGTGTCATTTTTTTAGTTGCTTGTTTTTTATTTTAAAGTCATAAACTTTAAAAAGCATTATTGTTCAGCACGAATGTTGCCAAAATCGAACGTACCTACGAATTCAGTTTCATCAATTAGCAAAATCAACTCGTGGTTTTCCACGGTTGCGGGATTTCCATTCATCGAAGTGACCACAGCTTGGGGGTGGGGTGATGACCACCATCCTTCCTGGTGGACTGACACACCGGTCAGGTGAAACGAGTTAGAAGTTATACCGGGAAAACTAGAGAAACGAACCACAATCCGGCTGGCAGGACCAAAAAACTAACCAGGCAGCGAGTCCGAAAATAAACCCCGATAAAATCCCGTACTCTCCGGAGGTGTATATCACATTGGGATTAAGGGGGCCACCACATAAAATCATGTTAACGACCGGGTATTGTTTAGCGAATCCGAGAAAGGAAAATCCACAAAACAGTGGGGTTATAAGTTTTTCTTTTTTTGGGGAGAAGCACACGAACTGAGTGAAATTGTGTGAAATTTCTATTGAGAATCCAAACAAATCATCAACAAATATACCAGAAAGGTTCCAGAGGTCTGCTACGTGAGTCAAAAGATTGAGAATGTAGTTCGCTTGACGTCCTCAAAGGATCAACATCCATTGATCTTTTGAGTTGTGTCATAAAAAGTTCATACGTTTCATTCTGCTACATCTTACACACCGGAACGTCTATAAATCCATTTAGAAAATTAGAAAACATGTGCCAAACGAAAAACCCTAAAGTCAACTCTCACCGGACGACTTTCTACAAACAATTTTTCCTGGGTTTTATGATGCTGCTAAAACGGAAAAGAACTCAATTCCTTGCCTCCGAGAGTTGACTGGCAGAAGGCCAGATTTCCATCAGTTTGTTTTAACAAAGTAGGCGAAATTAATCAATCGCCTGACAGTTTGTTCACCTTTCTTGTGTGGAACACTACTAAGAACGTTTAAACAAAAATTGATGAAGCATTCGTTCAAATAAAAGGTTGAAGTTTGACTAAATGTCTGTTTTAGTTAAAATAAAAAATACCGTCTCTAAACATTTTTAAGGTTTTTCTTCGTGCACGTTAACAACTGATCTCAAGAGAAACGGAAACTCAAAAGGCGAAAAATAAACGATGGGGCACATATGTTACCTCAGTGATCCTTTTTGTTTATTGATGTTGTCAGACAGATTTTTTTTTCCTTTGCCTAGTAACCTTTTTGAGTTAGTTAACTAGAAGGTGAAAAAAAACAAAAACTGGAGAAGAATGGATTAAAAGGGCGCGAGCGACTGTATCCTTTTTTCTGTCCTTTACGGATGATAGGGATAACAAATTGGCATGACCGAACACAGCCGGAAAGTTATTGGAAGAAAAATCTGGATCGGAAACGAAAGAAAGGAAGTACCTATTTGGTTGTTTTGCCACTTACCTACCCTTACTGTCAGGAAGCTGTTCTCGTGGGTGTTTTTTTTTCAGCTTTTGTTTTGCTCATCGCATTGTTCTATTCAAGATGATTGATTTTTTTCCTTCATATCGTTGGTTGAGATCGCATGATTTTGTTATTTATTTTCCTGAAAATAGAAAAAATAGAAGCATACATATTTTATTCCCGTCTACGAAAAAACACTACACGAAAAATGTAAGTCTTTGTCTTCAAACTACCAATTGAAACGGGTGCTTTTGGAATACTTTACTGATTCCGATTAAGATTCTGATCCTTGTCCTAAGGAGTGTATTCGAAAAAAATGCAACACTTTGTTTTGTGAATAACTTTTTAGTGCAAGGATGAAAGTTGATTTAATTTCCAGTAAAGCCACCTAGTAATGTAATGTGTACTTGAACAAAATTTGGTAACAATCTGTCAAGTGGTTTTTGAGATATCGCCAGATACTGAAGTTTATTGACAAAATTTTTTGGGCAGGATCGAGATAATCCAGGAAAGCTACAGTGGGAGACCCGAAATCAGCTGGAAATCAACTATTCGATTCAAAGTTCACAAACACACTCGTTAAAAAAGTCCTAGATGATCCAATAGTGAGCTAAAATTTGAATAAAAGTGAAGATGATTGATTTCAGGAAGTTAAGGAATGTGAGAGGATTTTCCAAGCTCAATCTGAAAATATCAATAAAAGAATTGATGAAAAAAAGATAAATTTTCTGACTGATTCGTCTAGTTGACTGATAGAAAGATCAGGATGCATTTCTACAAGATAGAAAAGCTGCCCACCGGTAAAATAAACAAAATATGGTGGCCAAATCGTGCGCAAAATATTTGTACTCCTAGTGGGAAAATATTTTGAAAAGTTTCGTAATGGATAGCAAAACGAATTCTTTAGGTCACCTGGCGGGTTTTCAGCCAGAAACTTTTTGTTGACCAGTCTCGCCTGTATTTTCTGGGGATAAACAAGGAAAAATATTTGAAAAATTTCATGTCTAGTGCTTGAGGAGTCTGACTATCTGTAGAAACTAAAAATTTCACAGTGTTTCATAACGATTTATCCGATGAATTGATGAATATATAAAAAAAACTGCCTTCAAGTGCGACTGTTTTTCCTGCAAAGCACTTCAATAGGTCCCAAAAAGTTTATACTCTGTTTTAGTTGGATCTGGAATCGTGCCATTACGCAAAAATTGAGATGGAGTGATAAAAAATCAAATATGTTGTTTTTGTGCCGAAGGAGGACAATCGGCTAAATTCGTTATAACTTCGACCAAACAAAAAACTTTGAGTCATTGGAAGGCCAAGCTTCAGGATACAGATAATGTAATCAAGAATAGCCTTGATACGAAAAAAGTGTGGTTCATAGTATGTATGATAGATGGCACACGTGTTGCCCAAAAATCAAAGTAGAAATACTCTATCTCAAAAACCACTAGAAAAAACATCACCAAAATTTGCATATGTAGGCATAACTTTACCAGATAGTTTCGCTGAAAATTTCATCAATTTCTATCCATGCATTCAAAAAGTATTCACAAAACAAAGTGTTGCATTTTTTTCGAATACACTCTTTAGTAGAAATATGAACTAAATGAAAACAAATGTTGGAAGAAAAAATAAGACCAACGATGAAGAATTGGTCATGGAATAGCAAATTTAAAAAAAAATCATTCGTGATCTGTAAAATTCAAAATTTCATTACTTATTCCGTTAGAGCAAGATCACTGGTGTTGGGAAAATGTGGTAGAAATTTTGACATTTTGAAAATTTTACCATGCAAAAATGTTTTCAAGATCTTTGGGCGTTGTATTTTTTTACAGCACTGTTTCTATTTCAGCCGTATGTGATAGAAATATTGCTATTTTTGCATCACAGCATGCGAAAATACAACAAGTGTTGTAGAAAAACTTGAAGGCCACAGATCTTGAAAATGTTTTTGCATGGCGAAATTTTCAAAATGTGCAAAAAGTGTCAAAATTTTCACCAATTTTTCCCAACACCAGTGAATTTGCTCTTGTCAGTATGGTGTGAACCTCGCAAAATAAGAAGCATTCAAGTGTGCATTAAACCAACATCACGTCATTCTTCGCTAGCGTGCAGGAAGTCAATCGGTCAGTCGGCGTTCAAGCGAGCAAGTCAAGTAGTGTGTGTGGTTCCCCTGGCAGTTCGGGATCCGGTTGTTGACCGGTGTTGTTTCCAAGCTTCGGAGTTCCGGACAGGTCTGCACATATGGCGACCGTGACAGGTAATTTCCGGTAAACATAATTAAACGAGAAATTACAAATAAAAATCGAACCGAAAAAGGAAAACAAACGCTTAACGTTGAGTGAATTCTCATCAAAGTTGCTTAAAAATCAAACACTTTATTAACTGGACATTTCGAAAAAAAACTGTGGAAAAATGAGTAATTCAACTTCCCATTATGTGTAATGTAGTTGAAGCAAAAGAGCGATGTTGTTGGATGATTTTCACAAGCTATTTCGTCTGATGTGAAAAAAAAGAAAACATAGTGCCATGTGTGGAAAATTATTAGCTTTTTTTTGGAAATGAGATGGTCATGGAATGTTGCCGAAATAAGAGTAAAAATAAAATATTAAGCGAATCGTAAGGACATCTTGATCATGTTCACGAGTTGAGAAGACAGCCTGGTTTTTAGATGAGAAATCAAGCAAATCTGAAGGACAGCCTGAAATTGAGAGGCGAGTTGAGAGGACAGCCTGAGTAACCGATGTGAAAACAAGCAAGTTGAGAGAACAGCTTAAAATCGAAAAGCGTGTTGAGAGAACAGCCTGAGTTATTTATGAGAAAACAAGCGAGTGGAGAGGACAGTTTGAAATCTAAAGGCGAGTTGTCTGAGTAAATGATAAGATGACAAGCGAGTTGACAAAACTGCTTGAAAATGGAAGGCGAATTGAGAGGACAACATGAGCTTCCGAGTTTCGGCGCTCCGGACAGGTCTGCACGAAGTAGTTTCAGGTTTTCTTTAATACGGACATCTATTGGAATGGACTTCTCTGTGTACGCTTCAAAATCAAACCAAAAAGGGTCAAATCGTTGACTAAATAATTCAGTTGTTTTTAATTACTTAAAAAGAAAGACATGACAACATAGACAAAAACTAAGGGATGAACGAGGAACAGGATTGGAAACAAGAATTCAAAATCAAGATGAGGATCTTTATTAGAGTGTCCATTACTCGGCTATTTGGGCATTCCCAGGGATAGAAAAATCTGACGATCCTTTTCCCGGGAATTTTCGGGATCCCGGGAAAAATTGAAAACTATGATTTTAACACTCTACTGCATACAAAACCTTTTCTATATGGTATTTTAAATTTTTAGGAAGTAGTATTGAAAACATTTATATTTTTTCAATGCCTCAAAATTCAATTTGCAATCATAAAACCCAAGACCCAAAAACTAAGTACTTTAAACGACAAACTTGACTGATTCTTGCTTCAAAAATTCGAAATAAGGACATTCTAATCTGAATGTCTAGAATAAGATCCCAGATCAGGATACAGGATCGAAATTAGAATCAGTATCAAGATAGAAGAAATTTTCAAGAAATGTTCTTAATTTTAACATTTGAAAAAAACCGGTAATTAAATAACGCCATGATTGGCAAATTTATTTAAATTATTTTGGTTATTGGAATTGGCATAAGTTTCTAAACTATCAAACAAAATTGATTTATTGTCAAATTCAAAAAAAAATTCTTGAAATTGGAAAAATTCAAATAGTTTGAATAGGTGTGATTGTTCTACACACAATAATTTGAAAATTAAATATTCGGGATTTTTGCGTAAACTACACTTTTTGTTCATCACATCCATTCTACGTGAATATCCTTTACTCCCCTTTATTTTACTTTAATTCCCTTTACTTCCACACATAGCTGTTTCTTAAATTTCAACTTAAGTCCAAGTGGGTGACTTAAAATCCGTTTTGTGCATTTTTAGCATGGCATGGATGACACGCAAAATCGTGAACACACTTAACGTGGTTGAACAGAACAGCCACAATCAGCATGTAAATCAAAATCAAGTCCGGGTTAAAATTCCGATGAAAACCGGTATTTGTTTTAACTTCCCTGAGTATGGACACTACACTAGTCAGAATCGGACCCAAAAAAAGCAAGGGCCTTATGGCAACTGTTCAAATTTGGGTAACTCTAAGATTTGAAATGGACTGTAGCAAAAAATTCAAAGTTTGTAAGAAGTGACTTTTATGTTCGAAAAATCTTACAGTCTCACTGTTGCACTGAGCTCAAATTCTTTAAACTGCATCTTATTGCCAAAGATTCAAAGAACAACTTTGCCGGATTCCGTGAACTTCTATGATACGTTTCTATATTGAATAATTCAATCTAACTTTGTCCACATCTTTTAAAATGGCACCCCTGCATTGAATATTGAGTAAGAGCCATCATACGCTGGAAACTAGCTGGCGTGTTTTCTCATATACTGAAGTGTTTTCGTGTCATTGGTTGATTCAACTGTCATGAGAGTTGTAAAACGGAGTTTTTGGACCGGAAATTGCTACTGATAAATACGAAACCCCTCCCACTTTGGAAAAGGGAAAGCACCTCCAAGGGCTGACGAGACTGCAACGTTGCTTGACAAGCTCAAGCGGGGACGCCAGAAAGCTGGATGAGAGGACTAAAGAAGATTCGTATCCATTGCCTCCCCACGTCGGGCGCCAAATTTGCAAGTATGATACCTACCACCTAGGTTGCCGAAATCTTAGAAAAATCTGTAGTTTCACAGAATTTTGAGAAAATTTTCTTCACAGATTCTGTGTCACAGGCACAAAGAATTTTGAAATATTCACAGATTTTTCAGAATTTTTGAATTTAGAATAGATTTCCAAAAATTTTTTTTGGCAAATACTATATTTAGATTTCTTACTTTGAACTAGAAAAGTATGAGAAGATTGGTTATGTTAATTGATTTTTCCAAACTAAAATGTAAAAAATGAACCAATTTTCAATGAAATTAAAGGAAATAGCAAAACAGAAAACCATCATAGAATCTTTGGGAGCAATCTTAGAAAGTCAGAATTTTTTTCTGAAAAACACAGATTTTTTTTCGACAACCTTGTCTACCACTCCCACTGGCGTGTAAGGAAATCCCTTCCAATGCCACTGCATCGCAGGTTTATCAATGACAAAATCGCAGGGAGCTTCCAGAATGCACTTAGAAAAAAACCACTTCTCACCTCAGACTAGATTTAACACAAACTATTGACTGTTAAATGCACAAGTATTATCTGACGCTACATAAGATATTGATAACATATATTTTTCGGAACATCGACGTGAATATTTTCTGGAAGAAAATTGGCCAAAAATCGACTTTCTGATTTTTTTTTCGAAAAACCCACTAAGTCACAGAACATAGATTTTTTGACAAATATTATTTTTGAATAACACCAGATGATCTCGATGGCTCGTGCATTTTCAGGTCATTTGGCAACACAGAAAAAATTTCATTTTTCCAATTAACTTTGTCCCCACCCACCTTTTGCGATTTTTACGGGGGAAACTCGAAACTTTGAGCGCTTTGAGGTACCCTCAAATCAACGCCGATTGCGGATAAGTTATCACACGTCCGAACATATTGTGTTGTAATTAACTCCAAGCATGAGCTACCTTCCTATCTATCGATACGCACACGCATGCATGCACGAAGCAAAATTCGATGCAAATTTAATCAGCCATCATCGTAGCAGGCTTGATCGAACGTCAAAATGGATTCAATCGTTTGCCATCATCCTTGAAACCGTTTATTTATTGTTATGATTTGTGCCACGCCGCCAGCTGTAGCTGTTAGTGAGCCTGAAACGATATTAAACACCTCTTTTGAAACTCAAATTAGGCTATTGACTGGGAAACTGGGAAACAAATTATGCCTACAACAAAACAACAGCCTGTCCGACACTAAGCTGCTTACAAATTGTTCTGAATTTGGTGAGCACTTATATTTTTGTTTGTTTTTTTGCACCCATGTCATGATGGCCAGAATAATTTATTCTTAAAAAATTCGCGTTCATGCTTTGGAATCTCCCTGACTAGGGAAAAAAAAAAGTTTTCCACCAGAGAGACGTTTTTTCATTGTTGTTCATTGTGTAAGGTTCGGAAAAATGAAAACAAAGACTTTAAGGTGGCTTAAAACTTAGTTGAATTTGGGTAATTTTTAAATTTTCTTAACTCCAAAGGTGTAGAAATTTTTGTGTTGATTCAGAACTCCTTCATGATTTTATTTGGAGAATTTCAAGTAATTTTTTAATGAGAAAATTGCTCCAAACTTTGTGCGAGACTAAGGATGATTGTCAACTTTCCAGGATGTCTTTTTTGTTCCAGTTTTTGTTTAATTTTTTGTGTCATTTTTGTGCCATTTTTTGTGTAATTTTTTGTGTCAGTTTTGCCATTTTTGTCATTTTTTGTGTCAATTTTGTGTCATTTTTGTGTCATTTTTTGTGTCATTTTTTAATGTAATTTTTTGTGTCATTTTTTGTGTCAATTTTGTGTAAATTTTGTGTCATTTTTGTGTCATTTTTTGTGTCATTTTTTGTGTCAATTTTTGTGTCATTTTTGTGTAATTTTTTGTGTAATTTTTTGTGTCATTTTTTGTGTGATTTTTTGTGTCATTTTTTGTGTCATTTTTTGTGTCATTTTTGTGTAATTTTTTGTGTAATTTTTTGTGTCATTTTTTGTGTGATTTTTTGTGTCATTTTTTGTGTCATTTTTTGTGTCATTTTTTGTGTCATTTTTTGTGTCATTTTTTGTGTCATTTTTTGTGTCATTTTTTGTGTCATTTTTTGTGTCATTTTTTGTGTCATTTTTTGTGTCATTTTTTGTGTCATTTTTTGTGTCATTTTTTGTGTCATTTTTTGTGTCATTTTTTGTGTCATTTTTTGTGTCATTTTTTGTGTCATTTTTTGTGTCATTTTTTGTGTCATTTTTTGTGTCATTTTTTGTGTCATTTTTTGTGTCATTTTTTGTGTCATTTTTTGTGTCATTTTTTGTGTCATTTTTTGTGTCATTTTTTGTGTCATTTTTTGTGTCATTTTTTGTGTCATTTTTTGTGTCATTTTTTGTCTTTTTTTATCTTTTTTGTCTTTTTTGTCTTTTTTGTCTTTTTTGTCTTTTTTGTCTTTTTTGTCTTTTTTGTCTTTTTTGTCTTTTTTGTCTTTTTTGTCTTTTTTGTCTTTTTTGTCTTTTTTGTCTTTTTTGTCTTTTTTGTCTTTTTTGTCTTTTTTGTCTTTTTTGTCTTTTTTGTCTTTTTTGTCTTTTTTGTCTTTTTTGTCTTTTTTGTCTTTTTTGTCTTTTTTGTCTTTTTTGTCTTTTTTGTCTTTTTTGTCTTTTTTGTCTTTTTTGTCTTTTTTGTCTTTTTTGTCTTTTTTGTCTTTTTTTGTCTTTTTTGTCTTTTTTGTCTTTTTTGTCTTTTTTGTCTTTTTTGTCTTTTTTGTCTTTTTTGTCTTTTTTGTCTTTTTTGTCTTTTTTGTCTTTTTTGTCTTTTTTGTCTTTTTTGTCTTTTTTGTCTTTTTTGTCTTTTTTGTCTTTTTTGTCTTTTTTGTCTTTTTTGTCTTTTTTGTCTTTTTTGTCTTTTTTGTCTTTTTTGTCTTTTTTGTCTTTTTTGTCTTTTTTGTCTTTTTAGTCTTTTTTGTCTTTTTTGTCTTTTTTGTCTTTTTTGTCTTTTTTGTCTTTTTTGTCTTTTTTGTCTTTTTTGTCTTTTTTGTCTTTTTTGTCTTTTTTGTCTTTTTTGTCTTTTTTGTCTTTTTTGTCTTTTTTGTCTTTTTTGTCTTTTTTGTCTTTTTTGTCTTTTTTGTCTTTTTTGTCTTTTTTGTCTTTTTTGTCTTTTTTGTCTTTTTTGTCTTTTTTGTCTTTTTTGTCTTTTTTGTCTTTTTTGTCTTTTTTGTCTTTTTTGTCTTTTTTGTCTTTTTTGTCTTTTTTGTCTTTTTTGTCTTTTTTGTCTTTTTTGTCTTTTTTGTCTTTTTTGTCTTTTTTGTCTTTTTTGTCTTTTTTGTCTTTTTTGTCTTTTTTGTCTTTTTTGTCTTTTTTGTCTTTTTTGTCTTTTTTGTCTTTTTTGTCTTTTTTGTCTTTTTTGTCTTTTTTGTCTTTTTTGTCTTTTTTGTCTTTTTTGTCTTTTTTGTCTTTTTTGTCTTTTTTGTCTTTTTTGTCTTTTTTGTCTTTTTTGTCTTTTTTGTCTTTTTTGTCTTTTTTGTCTTTTTTGTCTTTTTTGTCTTTTTTGTCTTTTTTGTTTGTTTTTGTCGTTTTTGTCGGTTTTGTCTTTTTTTCTTTTTTTTCTTATTTGTATTTCTTGTTTTTTTTTTGTTTCATTCTACTTTGTCGTTTTTGATATTTTTGTCATGGTAGAAATTGACGTTTCATGCATTTAGAAGTCATTTGTCATCGCTTTTTTCAATTTCACAGATTTTATGACTTAGAGATTATCGAGGGTGAAATAATCGAATATTTTGATAGTATTCCTAAATCCAGTCCGATAGAGCTGAAATTTCGCGTCAAACAGTTTTTTCACAAAATTATGGTTCGTTTTTGGAATTTGGCATGGACATTTTCGTCGCCAACCTTCTACTACTTAAATTACTTTTCACTGCCACGCTACTGCACTTGGATTTATTGGATTGATAATGGACACTTTTTCTTGAGATTTTTTCCAAGTGCGATTAAAAACATCATCACACCGATACGCGATACTTTTTGCGCCTACTTTCTCGATGGGAAACAAAGTAGGTTCCTGAATGCATCATCAATGGCTGATAGTAGGCGGCGGCAGCGTCGATTTTTTTTTTCTATTTTTAAATTCCACTTTCGCGTCGCGGCAACAACAACGACCGTAAACTTCATGAATGGTGCTCCGTTTTTTTTTTAATTCTCGAATGAAACTCGAATGGTGTTAGGACAAGTTCTTCCTCGACACGGACTCAAAATAGTCTGGAACTCCCGGTGCAGTCAATGGTCTGTTGATTTCGATGCCGCCACGTGGTTTTTCTGTTTGCCTTCTCTCACTCAACTTAGTTCAAGCAGCAGAACAACGTTTCTGCCACTTGATTGTGTTGTCAAACTGTGCCGGCGAGTGCGGAACCGATGATGCACATATAGGTAGGTTGGCTTATTTATAGACATGTGAATGAACGACCGATTTCAAGTTTGTTTTTTTCCATTTATTTCTCTCGCTTCTAATCGCGACGCAATCCGGGAGTCGAGTCGTCGTCGTCGTCGTCGTCGCGCCTTCTAACTGATTGAGCGATTTAGTAAACAATTTCCAATGTAGAGCAGTAGTCAGTACGTATAGTAAGTACCGATTGGAAGCGTTATCACGATTTGTAATTGTTGGCCAACTCGTGAAGGAAAAAACAAAACCAATTGTCGTCCGGTCGCTATAGAAACAAAGTGGTGAACTGCGGAATACTCCGGCTAACTGGTAGTTAGTTCGAGTACCATCCTGCTCAGGTAGATGGTTTTCTAAAGAATGGAACGGTGGAAGCAGATTTCATTGATACTCTGCATTTTGGGCTTCCTGAAGGAATTCCGACCGAGTGAGCCGTTCGTGTTTCAGTTTTTAACCGGGCCCTCCCACAATCTGACGGTGGACCAGGTCGTTCAGGATGTTTTCCCCATCGGAACGTACTCGTATGTGGCCCAGCTGGTGGTCGTCTTCCTGGTTACCGATTACTTCCGCTACAAGCCGATAATCGTGCTGGCCGGCCTCGCTGGAACCGTCGTTTGGTGCATGTTCGTGTGGACCCGATCGTTGAGGGCGCTCCAGGTGATGGAAATTTTCTACGGAACCTACATGGCGGCTGATATTGCGTACTGGACCTACATCTACGCTAAGGTCGACAAAAAGTACTACCAGAAGGTGACCTCACACATCCGATCGGCTACTCAAGCGGGACGATTCCTCGCGGCGACTACCTCGCAAGCCGTTATCTACTTCCAGCTGACCGGGTACCTCGGGCTTAACGTGATCTCACTGGCAGGTACGTGTCTCAACTTATTCAACAACTCGAAAAAATGCAACACTGTCGTTTGTGAAAAACTTTTGATTGCAAGAATGAAAATTAGTGAAATTTCCTAAAAATTTCACTTTAATATAACCAAGAATGTTTATTTCGTTCATAGTTTTCACAAGTTTGTCATTTTTCTTGTCAACACTATCAGGCTTCTTAGAGCAACGGCACCCACTGCAAAAGCTTTTATAGCACCCAATTCTAACACCAACACAACCAAACCGGAGGTTACCAAAATTGTTAGCTAGCTTTACATAAATTTTTGTCTATTTCCATCCAAGCAATCACATTTTTTTTTTGTAAAAAACAGTTTTGTATTTTTTTTTTTCAATCCAGACTTTAAATCTTCAATAGGGTGGTCCAAAAACCGATGGGTTTCTAAACTTTTCTTATGTTTAATATTGTTCCACTCAACCAGGCTTGCGAATGTCATTCAAATGAAATCAATATTCTTCATCTACTTAATAAACCCTTTCACTAGAGGGGTTGTAAGTTGAAATCGAAGCTAAACTGATTGCTAGCGGTACTAACACTAGTAATTTGTACTAGCTAACTCGCGACATCAATTTTTGTCACCTACAAGTCAAACCCTTTCAATAGAGGGGACGCATACTTACACTAATAGCTAGTACTGGAGAACTCGCGACATCAATTTTCGTGACCTATTAGTCACACCCTTTCACTAGAGGAGTCGCAAGTTAAAATCGAAGCTAAACTAATTTGAGGCAGTACTAACTCTTGTAGCTTGTACTAACGAACTCGCGACATAAATTTTTGATACCTACAAGTCAAACCCTTCCACTTGGCTGGTCGTGAGTTGAAAGCCTAGCAATTCTAATTCTAGCGGTGCTTGTACTTGCAAACTCTCCACACAGCTTCTTCTCTTTCATGTTGGCCATTATGTCGATGAAAAACAATTTCGAAAGATTTCTACAAATCTTCACCTGCACTTTACTCGAAAGGTTTTCACAATTGACGCGTCCTCAAGTGTTAGACATCAAATTTTTAAACTTTTCTCCATGTTTATCTCCGGGAAATACAGGCGAGACTTGATAACGAAAAGTTCCTGGTTGAAATCTTGCCAGGTGACCGCTATAGAGTTCGTTATGCTGTCCATTATGAAATTTTTCTAAATATTTCCCCACAAGAAGTCCAAATATTTTGCGTACGATTTGACCACCTAATTTTGTTTTTTTTTACGGTGGGCAACATTTCTACCTTTTTTTTGATCACTTCCACTATTCATATTTTCGGATTGAGCTTGAAAAAAAACCTCTCACGTTACTTTCACTTCATGGAACCAATCATCTTCACTTTTATTTCAAATTTTAGCTTACTATTGGATCCTCTAAGACTTCTTTAATAATTTACCATAGAAGTATTGGCCAAATACTTGACTTCCAGCTGTTTTATAGTCTCCCAGTGAAACTTTTCTGGATTTTTCTCGATTCTGCCCGAAAAAAAATTGTCAATGATCTGCAATTTTGAACGCTATCTCAAAACCATTAGACAGATTGTCACCAAATTTTGTTCACGAACTCGCGACATTAATTTGTGTCACCTACAAGTCAAACCCTTTCACTTGATTGATTGCAAGTTTAAATTGGAGCTAAACCAATTTCTACCGGTACTAACACTAGTAGCTTATACTAGCGAACTCGATACACTAATTTTCGTCACCTCTAAGATGAGCGGAATTTCAACGTGATTTCTCCAGGAAGAACATGGAGCAAATTTAACCCCCTGGTTTTTCGGACCAACCTACTTTCTAATTACATTATTGATTTGATAATCCACCCATTTCAGCTCAAATAATCACCACGCTATGGGCCTTCCTGCTTCCGTCGGTCCCGGCCAGTATGTACTTCCACCGGGAAATAGCCCCAACGGATGAAGAACTTAACCTCAACGACAAAACAACTCAACCTCAAAACACACCCTCGGCATTCCGCAACGCCGTTACGCTTCTCTGGGACCACTTCCGTTGTGCCTACACCAACTTTACCGTTATCCGATACTCGCTCTGGTACTCGTTGGCCGTTTGCCTCTACTATCAGATCACCTCGTACGTGCAGGCTCTGTGGTCCGAGGTAGCCGGATCGGATACCATGCTCTGGAACGGGGCCGTTGAAGCCGTCCTTACCCTAATGGCGTCGATTGCTGCCTTCTCCGCTGGATTTGTTCCGCAAAGGTTGCTACAGCTGAACGCCACCCTCCTAAGCCTGTCGGCCATAGCGATCGTTCAGGGCGTAGGATTGCTCATAGCGACCGTTACCCACAACCTGATCGTTTCCTACGCCGGGTACATCGTTTTCGGGATCCTGCACATGTTCACTATCACCCTGATCAGTGCGGAAATAGCGAAAAACATCAGCGACGATAGCTTTGCGCTGATCTTCGGAATCAACACACTGCTGGGCCTGGTGTTGCAAACGCTGCTTACGCTGGCGATCGTTGACAGCGGCGGGTGGCTAGCTTTGGATGTGCGTGGCCAATTTACCGTCTACAGCTATAGCTTTATGGTGATGGGAGTGACGTTCGGTTTGTTTTTGATGCTGGAGGTGTGTACTCGAAGGCGTTTGGCGGGTAGCAATCGATGAAACGAAAATAAAACCTTTCTTTTTTGACTGATGGAGAAACAATTTCATTTGATATCAGGTTTGAAGAATTCGAAGCTGTTCTTAAGATTCCCCTTTCTCAAGACCGGCCAGATTTGCTTTGCGTGAACTTTCCTTAGTTTTTTTTCCTTGGGATTTGTCAAAAAATCAACACGACTTGACAGGGCGCCTACTTATTTCGAAAAACAATTTCCATTATTCCTACAGTATCTTCCATTCATAATTCTATAGACATGAGGGTGCGCGCATATAGAGCCTTAAATCTGCACATCATTTTACTGCAATCATGTTTGGTTTCTCTATATAATTTCTCTTTTCTATTTTTTTAATTCTCTTTTTCCTCTATTAGTTTTTTTTATTTTTTTTTATATTTCGCTTTTTATTTCTCTTTTTTCTCTGTATTTCCTATTTCTTTTTTTAGATTCAGCATTTTTTAGTTCTCGTTTTTTTATTTCTCTTTCTTTTTTCTTAATTTGTTTCTTTTTTATATTCTTTTTTTTCTCTTTTTTTTTTGTTTTTTTTTTTAATTTCATGTTTAAGTTTTCTTTTTTTTCATTCTCATAAAAATATCACATTTTTAAATTTCTTTTTCTTTATTTTTTAAAATTTTTCAATTTTATTTTATTTTTTAAAGATTTCTCTCTTTTAATTTTTAAGTTCTCTTTTTTAGTTTCTCATTTATAAATTTTTAATGTCTCTTCATTTCGATCTTTATTTTTGAATTCCTCTTTTTTCTCTATTATATTGCTCTTTTCATTTTTTATTATTTCCATCCTTTTAATATCTTTTGTTTTTTTTATCTTTCTATTTCGCTTTTTCTATATTTTTTTTAACTTTTTTATTGCTTTTTTTCAATATTTTTTTACTCTCATTTTCCCCTTTTTATGTTCCCTTAAATAATTTATTTTATTCTTTTTCTTGTTTTTTGTAATTTTTGTTAAAATTTTAATTCCTCTTTTTCATCTTAATTTTTTTTTCTTTTTTTTTTTTAATTCGATAAATATATATATTTTTAATTTTCATTTTTTTTTATTCGCCTTTTTATTACTATATTTCTTTTTTTTTGTTCTTCTTTTTAATTATTTTAATTCCTCTTCTGATTTGTTTTTCAAGTTTTTAATTTTTTTTTCATCTCTTTTCTTATTTTCTCATTTTAATTTTTATATTTCTCTTTGAATGTTTTTTTCATTTCTCTTAACATATTTTTATTTTCTATTAATAATTTTTTAGTTTTTTCTTTATTCTTTTTATATTTTTTTCTCTTTTCTTTTTGATTTTTCTTATTTTCAATTTCTCTAGTTTTTTATATATTGTATATAAATTGCTCTTTTCTTATTTTTTCATTTCCTTTTTAATTTTTTTTTACCTTTCTCCATTTTTTAATTTTTCATTTTTCAATTTTTTGTTTGTCATTTATCTTTTTTTATTTCTTTTCGGTTTTTTTATTCCTTTTTATTATTATTTTTTTTTTGATTTTTAGTTTTTTATATTTTTCTTTTTTATATTTTGATTTATCTTAATTTTATTTTTTATTTTTTTATTTTTTTTTTTATTTTTTTTCTTTTTTCTCTATTTTTATTTGTTTTTTTTTCTTTTTTTTATTTTCTTATTTTTTTTCGAATTTATTGTGCACAAGCAGCCTTGCCAGATCTACGGATTTTTCCGTAGTTCTACGGACTTTCAGCATTTCTGGTTTTACTTATGGTTTAAGAAACTAATGGATTTCAGTGCGAATATCACAACGCGTGTCTCGGTCTCGGTGGAACATTTGTCGCATTCGGTTCGTTCAGTTGAAGTGCAATTATGGAGTACCTAATTTTTGAAGTTTGTGTAAAACAGTATCAATTGTTGATAATGAATTGTTCAGTGTTTTCATAAAAATTAGACGGGAACGAATATTATGGCATGGTTCAATCTGAAGAAAAATACTTGGAGAAGGAATTGGTGGAAAATCAGAACCCTCCAGACGCCATACTCAATCAGTGGAAAAAATATCACAAGTGTTTTGTGGCTTGCCAAGGGATAAGTGTCAAACTAATGCTAAATACCGGAAGACGCATTGAAACCGTCATTGTTCGAGAATGATTAGCGGCCATCATCGGTGAAGAAAATTGCACCTTTGGGTGGATGCATGTGTATGTGCACAATGTTCAAAATGCTAGACGTTTGCTGAAGCCAGTTGGAGCATGTTTGGTTGGATGATGACGGTGCGGAAGAAGCTTTCATTGGCGAGAGTAAAAAGGAGGCCGAGCCCCGGTGAGGAAATTCCATTTATTCACTTTCTTTTCCTCACTTATCATTATTTCTCTACCTGAACGTCACCAACACTATTCATATGCTATGGTTGCGAATGGTTGACAGCCAGCTTGCTTAGATGCGGAAGAGTTCTTTTTTATGTTTATGACCGAGCAACGTGTCTGACGACATGCGTGTGAAGTTATTCTAATTTTTGCTTAATCCCTTGTTTATTCGACACAACACAATTTTATCATCAATATTAAAGAATATACCGAAACAATTTTTCCTTTTTATATATCTTCTTCATCTCATCTTTTATCCGGTTTACTCATGTTCCCATACTAACGGAATATATCAACTTATTTCAACATCAGTTAAATCAGCTTCATTGAAAGTGTGTTGAAGTCGTTACATATTACACTTTAAATAATAATAATTTTTTTTTTCCTCTGCAAATGTGATAAATTTGTCCTTCACTACACAGAAAACATACTTCATTTCAATGTTAAAATTTAACCGAACAAACACCAGGGTGGCCGGTGAACCGGCAAACACGGAAATTGAAAAAACACCGAAAAACTGACATTTCAAATTTAAATTTTTAATACAGATTTGATTCAGAACTCAGATAAGTAATCAAATTCATATGAGGCAAAGAGTTGAATTGCACTGATGAGTTTCCAAAAACGATCTTATTCAGTTATCACAACCTACATTAAAAATTAAAAATTGAAATGAACAAAAAGGAGATTCACTTCATCCAAATAAAAAATTATATTTAAAATATCTCTTTATAAATATTCTTCAAAGTATGATAAAATAATCTTTACTCTAAAGGGTCGTTTTTGAAAACACAAGTGTATCAGGAACAAGAATTAGGAAAACAAGTTAGTTTAAAGAGAATCTTAATACGATTTCTATTTTTATTATTAAATTCTTATCACTGCCTCAAAGATAGAAATTAGGTGTTTCCTTAGGAAAAATCTAGGAGCATAGGAGGTGTAGGAAAACTCAATCGCACCATTCACCAAAATGGATCCTGATCTAAAACCTTTCCTCTACTAACACAACCCTTTCCTTGGATATTTACGTAAATATAGATTCGCAGACGTATAGACGGTTTCTATAGTTGGAGATATTGACTTACCTTTGTTTCTGAGTTTTTCAAAATTAATCTTTGGAATATAAAGGTACAAAAGGTTGCTAATTGATCCTATGAAGTATCCTACTAACAATCCTTCCTTCATTCCTCATTGACTACTAGGACGTGGCCGGCGCCGGTATTGATCATTTTCAAAGGGAGAGCATGAGTTTTGTGCATTGTGAATGAACTGCTAATCCCAAGCACCATTCTTTTGGCCCTTGCGCAAAACTGATGGCCTCGATCAATCACGGAGTAGCAACCATTGGCGAGGTAGAACTTGTTCTGCTTAGCCACGCCAGCGATCATGGAATTTTAAGTGCATAAGTTGAGCAAAGTCTAATCAAATATGCTATCTGAAGTTTTAAATGAATTACCATATCTAAGCACTTCAAGTTCAATGATTTAAGGTGGATATGAGTAGTCAACTAAGCTAAGCTAAGCTAAGCTAAGCATTTTATTTTCTTATTTTTTTTCTTTTTTTTATTTTTGTTTTTTTTTCTTTTTTTTTCTTTTTTTACCTTTTTTTTATTATTTTTCTTCTTTTTTTATTTTTTTCTATTTTTTCATTTTTTTTCTTTTTTATTTTTTTTCCTTTTTCTTTTTTTTTTCTTTTTTTATTTTTTTTTTTCTTTTTTTATTTTTTTTCTTGTTTTATTTTTTTTTTCTTTTTTTATTTTTTTTAATTTTTTTTTCTCTTTTGTCTTTTTTATTTTTTTTTTCTTTTTTATTTTTTTTAATTTTTTTTTTCTTTTTTATTTTTTTTAATTTTTTTTTCTTTTTTATTTTTTTTAATTTATTTTTTATTTTTTTTTTTCTTTTTCTTTTTTTTCTTTCTTTTTTATTTTTTTTTCTTTTTCTTTTTTTTTCTTTCTTTTTTATTTTTTTCTTTTTTATTTTTTTTTCTTTTTTTTTTATTTTTCATTTTTTTTGTATTTTTCATTTTTTTTTGTATTTTTCATTTTTTTTGTATTTTTCATTTTTTTTTATTTTTCATTTTTTTCTTTTCTTTTTTTCTTTTTTGGTTTTTTTCATTTTTTTTTTTTTAATTTTTTTTCTTTTTTTAATTTTTTTTATTTTTTTATTTTTTTAAATTTTTTTCTTTTTTTTATTTTTTCTTTATTTACTTTTTTTTTATTTTTTTTTTATTTCTTATTCTTATTTATTTTTTTTTTATTTTTCTTTTCTGTTTTTATATTTTTTTATTTTTTATTTTTTTTTAATTTTTTATTTTTTTTTTAATTTTTTTTTTATTTTTTATTTTTTTTTAATTTTTTTTTATTTTTTTTTTTTTTTGTTAAAGTTTTAATTTTGTTAGCGCTCTTTTCCTTACTTCTTTTTTTCCTCTTTTGGTTTTTTATTTCTTTCTCTATTTAATTTTTTTCATTTTTCTTTTTTATTCTTTCACTTTTTTTATTTCTCTTATTTTTTTTATTTCTCTTTTTTATATATTTTCTGTTTTTTCATTTTTTTTCATTTCTATTTACTTTTTTTTCATTTCTCTTTTTTGAGTTTATTCGTTTCTCTTTTTTTATTTTTTCGTATTTATTTCATTTCTTTTTTTTTATTTTTGTTATTTTTTCATTTTCCTTTTTTATTTTTTTCGTTTTTCCTATTTTATTATTTTTTTTTCTTTGTTTATTTATATTTTTTGCTATTTTTTAGTTTTTTTTTTGTTATTTTTTAGTTTTTATTTATTTCCGTTTTGGTTTTTATATTCGTTTTTTTTCTGATTTTGTTTTATTTTCTTTTTACTATTTGTTTTATTTGTTTTAATAATTTTTTTTTTCCTTTTTACATTATGTAGTTTCTTGGTTCATGAACAGCACCCGGTCGTTTTTAGCAACATTTGATTTTGGCAACACCCGATTTCGGAACATGTGCCAAAATCAAACGGATTTTCAATCAAATCAAGCTGTAATACCTACTTTAGGGTTGAAAAATTTAATGTTAATTTGTTTGTTTAATGCATAGTTATAAACTCTACAAACAACATCATACACCTTGCTAGTTTTTGGGAAATCCTTAAAATTGGATGATCTTATAACCAAATAAAAATAAAAATAAATGGCGCGACAATCAATTTTATGGTTTATTCGTCTTTTTGGCCATGATATTCAACTGACAACTCTTTGCATACTGTCCATGTGGTTCAGGAGGTGTTTGGGAGAAAAGGGTGACCAGGTAGACCCCAACGTAGTAAAATTCTACTTACGCAAAAGTGAATTTCGTTCATCGTGATGTGAAAAACCGATCACAAATGGTCGAAAATATTCAAAACGAGGCTTCGGGGTGCTTCTACCGTTGGTTTGGATCATGTCAATCGAAAAATATAGATTTTTTTCTTCATTGGATGCTTTGGGTCAATATTTTAGCTTGGCTTATTGGCTTCAGTACTCATTTTAGCGTAGATTCTTTCAACTTATGATAATTATGTTGATATAACCATCAGCAAGCAAACATGATACCAAAGACTTGAAATAAAATTCCTACTCCCGCCCAAAATGAAGACTCCTATTCATTGTAGTGTCTCATAGACAGAAAATGAAACCAGTCCTGGAGGCTTTCACCTAACAAAAAGTCACTTTCTCTGATAAAACAGCTCGATCCTGCGCTTATTCTTTAAGTTTTATCTGTTTGACAAGTTGAACACATGGTTGATTGAAGAAAAACGAAAGTCGTCAAATGGGAATTAAAGTCGGATCACGATACTCGACCTCTTCTCACAGGTTTAGAACACAGTTGAGACAATCTCGTGATGCCCAACTTAAAACGTTCCTTCGTGAAAAAAAATAAAATAAAACCATCTTGAACAACTCATTTCTTTGTGTGTAGAAAAACGTGGACACGATAACTTGAAGAAGACGTTAGATTTTTAAAATTTACTCTATTCAAACCACTAATTTGTGATGGAACAAAACTGACCGCACCTAACGGAAATCAGGAAAAAATCATCAAAGGGCAGTTCTCCTTTAACTGGAATCCACTCCCACGCCAACGCCTGCTATGACTGCTATTCCATCGAACACAATTTGTTAGACAGCCCCAAACTAGTAGGCCTAGCATAGAGTGACGACGACTAAATAATGAAGACGAAGACCAAGAAAATAGACCGACTATCCTTCATTTGTTACTCCTTCCTATTGCTTCGAGCTACGAGCTTATGTAGAAACATCAGGAGCCTACTCAAACAAACGGCATTTCGATTTGATCGCCAATTGTTGCTTTCCCTTTTTCCTTCGAAAGGTGCCTTTCCTTCGTTTTTTGCTTTAGTACTAAACGGATACGGAAAAGCAACAACCATGAAAGGAGATGAGGTGAAGATGATGATACCATTGATCATGAGACGAGTTTGTTAAGTGAAAGTATTCAATCCGAACCAAGGTGAATGGAGGTGGCTTGGAATATGTTGTTGGCAGCTCGTTTTCCCCGGAAAACGTGCTTTATGGTCACGGTTTGGGTTTGTTTCGTTGTTTACGCTGCTGCCTCCCTAAGAGGAAACGATGCGTTCCAACCGGGTGATGCCAGCTCAGCAGCGAGCGTCTCATTGAACTGATCAAACGTGGTAGTTTCCAGTCAAGCGAGAGAAAGCCTAATTCAATCAAGCCGAAAACTTACCAGGACGTGCAAGATTCCTAGAAGAGGTTGGCTTGTACTGTACACCTTTTCGAGGAGATTCGCCAAACGTAAACAATCTAATCAATATAAATTGTCCTTAAACGTGGCGGGAATCTTTCGGGGTTTGGTTGTGTTCTTTTTTTACTCTCTCAGTGCTAGTCGTTTAACGTCTTCTTCATCTTCATCGCCCAAATATTTACCGACTCTAGTCGGTTCGATTCGATCCAATCGGTGCTGCGGTGTTGTGGTCATTATCCTTAAGACGAGCTGTTGTTGTCGTTGCTGCATTGTAAAGCAACACCAAAAGCGTGATTGGAATCGCAATCTTGGTCACGTTCATCATCTTCATCTCGTTCCCTCCTGGCTAAATGCATTGTTGAAGAAACCCCCAGTGGCAACCCAAAGTCGATTTGAGATAACCGTTCGATTTCATTCATCGAACCACGGTGGAAAGCTTCAGCAGCAGCAGCATCCTTTGCGCTGGAATTGAACAAGAAGTCCTAGGAAAGAAAAATTGGATTGGATCGAAGAGAACCTAGGTCACGAAGACCGGATTTTCCGGGGAAAGTGGGGGGAAAAGTAGTCACTTTGTCAATCTCATGATTTCGTTAGACCAACGAATGATGGTGATAACATTTGGTGATTGAAACCTCCCCATTCACCACGCTGTTTAGTCTGTTAGTAATCTGAGTACATCACATTGTAAGGGTATCGTATTGATATAAAGTTCAATCTAAAAAATATAAAATTCATTAGAAGCCCAGCTCCAGTGTAATATCAAGCTTAGAAGTCATCCAATCAGTCCTCAAAATACCTTAGTAATCAACTGCAGCCAGCTAACAATTTCGCAATTCAGACTTCAGCAGAACGTCTTCTTGGATGAAAGAGGAAAACGAAAAGAAAGTGGAGGTGGGTAATCCCTTCCTTTCATCGGAGGCGTCGTAAAATAAGTTTCCATTCGAAATATCCAAGCAGTCACAGAATTTTCTCACCGACCACACCTCTACAAACAAGCTTCCATTGGAATTGTGGATTTCGTACTGTTGTAAGGAATAATAGCAGGCTCTGTTTTAATTGGACTATGGTAAGCACTGTTGAATTTAGTCAAAACATTCGAAACAAATTTTCGCTTTGCACATGTTATTGTTCCATATATAGAATAATCAAATTTTCGAAGCTGATGTAAAATAAGTATTGATTTGTTATTATAGGGCTTATGTCATGTTTGCCCATTTTATAATTAAGGTCAGTATTGTCATGTTCTTCTAACATCTTTTTTTGCAATTTTATCATTTGTCCCTAAGTAATCAAGTTTTATTGTGTCAGTTTGTGTTTTTAGTGTCATATTTATGTCATTTTCTGTCGTTTATGTGTCGTTATTATGTCATACTTGCATCATTTTTGTGTCATAATTGTATAATTTTTGTGTCATTTAAGTATCATTTATGTTATTTTTCTGCATTTTTTGTACAATTTTTGAGTTATTTTTGGATGATGTTTATGTCGTTTTTGTTATTTATTTTTGTGTTGTTTTTGAATCGTTTTTGTGTCATTTTTGTGTCATTTTTGTGTCATTTTTGTGTCATTTTTGGACATTTTTGTGTCAATTTCAGGGCTAGAAGCGACCATGCGGTAAAAAAGTAGGGCAAAATAGTTACTTTGAAGTGAAATTAGGGTAAAATTAGTGACCAGATCAAGACGAAAACTTGTAACGGCCCGTAGTAGGCAAAGTGGGAATATCCGTAGTATCTCCAATGCATAATTTGAACATGTATCATGTCAGTCTTATTGGGAGTGGATCTTTGTGTGCTGAGAGGTGAAATTTCGGTAAAATGGAAATTCCACCCATAAGGACAGCAGAATAACTTATCGTTATTCTGACAGTCATCATGAGCTACCAAAGGTGGCTTTTCTATGGGAGGATGGAAAATGGAGTTTTCTTGGAGACCAAAAAGAAAACCTGGAGGTCTTAGCATTTTGTTCCTGGAGTTGTTCGGTCGGTTTTTGTTAAATAAGCTGCATTTTGAGTAAATCGGAGTAAGGCGGTTATTATCCTACTGCCTTCAAGTATTTTCCCCCGTAAATTCGCCGTAGTGGTACGTGCCGCGCAAGTTGTGCATCGAGTCAACGACGATCTCGGGAGTTAACGGCCTATACGTTTTGGCATCCAAACCCAGCCCGGGAAGTTCTCTGGCGGTAGCTTGTGTGCAGGTGCAAGGACGATTTTATCGGTAAGTTTGCCTTTTAGTTACCTTTGTGAACCTCTTTTTAAGCATTGTGTTTGGTCATTTTATGCTGCGGAGAACTACGGATATTGTGCGGCGACTAAGTTCGTGAACCTACACAAACTTTCCTCATTTCGCCAACACCATTTTGGTTAGTTTTCTTTGGAAGCCCACCCCTGGGAAGAAAGTCCGGGTTTTAAGAGACTTCAACACATCAACTTTTTTAGTTGTTGGCGCTTAAGTGCTGTTAAGTTGAGTTACGCAATTTTGCTCATAAAATTTTCACTTTCCTTTAGCACGAAGTGGGATTCAGTCCTGATTAGAATCAGTGGCTGTTGGTTTTTGAGAGTTTTGTCGTCTTGTTTCAGCTTCGACTTCCGAAGGAAACCGAGACGTTACAAACTAACTAAAAAATGACATCAAAAACTGAAATAAAACGCTTTAAAGACAATTCTGTTAATTGAAAAACGTTTTTTGGAAGGCTCTTGGCCTCACTAATAGAAAAGCAATATGTTGGACAAAAGAGGAACATTTTAAATGAGTTTAGATAATTTAAGAATAGCGGACGCAGAATCCTAAAGTTCTAAATAAACAATGGGAGGGAACCAAAAAAATCGTTCTATAAAGATTAGGACAACTAAGCCCGACAAGAACTTCGAGTTTATCCGTTTTCTTCAAAATTTGAAAATTCATTCTATAGTGTATACACCATCAGATTTTTTTCAATGTCACTAAAACAGTTGAAAAAGTCTAATATTGTATTGAAAAAAGTAAAACAAAAAAAAATACAGAAACAAAAATTTTCAACAAAATTGTTGTATGTTAGAGATTTTTAAATGCAAATAAAAAAACCAGCACATGTTCAATGAAAAGTTTAAAGAATTTACTTGAAATTGAGTTAAGATTTACATTTATCTACAGAAATTTCATTTCATGAAAGATTCATGAAATTAAAAATTAGGAGATCCTCATGAAAAAGTGACAAAACAATGATAGAGGATTGAAAAAAGATAAAGGACAAAATGTTGACAGAAGATTGACAATGACTTAAAGAAGCTTATCGAAAAATTGATTTAAGATGATAATAATACAAAAAAAGGCAAAAAAAAATTTACGAGACTAATTTTCAAGGTAGAATATAATTTTTCAAATTTAAACTAATTCAAATAGAATTTACTTACAAAAATGGAACATTATTAAAGAGATACACTGCAGACTTTATTGCATGATTCACATATATATCATTAGAAAGATTTACTAGAAAAAAAGATGTTCAAAAAGCAAGGAATTAAAAAAAAAAATATTCATTAATGATTTAACACGAAAATTTCTTTAAAAATTTTACAGATCCAAAAAACACCTTAGAAATACCTATTCGAATATTGTAGAAAATATATCAGTAAACCTCTTAAAAGGTACAACAATTACTGAAAGTTATCGAAAACTTCAAAAAGGGTTTGAAAGCTATGTATATCTACCAATCTTTCAAATGATTCGAAATTATCTAGAAATAAGGGAACTTAGAAATGAAATATCTGATATTTTTGATTCAGTTGAGTCACTTTTCACAAGTTTACCTTCCATTCAATACAACCAATAGCATTGAAAGCATGGAATGTGTCCTGCCATGTGATTTAGTGCACTGTACATATTTTTATTGAGTTTTTTTTTAAATTAAGTTGAGAATTATTTTTAACAAATTCAAGCTTTAAAAGTCATAAGACTTCAAATCTTGGTTAAACATGTTGTAATAGTGTCACTTTTGGAAATATTTTTTCTTGACACGAATTCCAAAACGTTGGTAAAGTGTCTTAAATAAACAAAAAAACTACCAACATATTTTTTTAGGCGAAAAACTATTTTCGTTTGAATTCCAATTGTCATCCATATAATGTTTAAGTGTAAGCGATATATCAAAGCAAAACAAAACAATAATCTTCCTTACTGAATCTGAGCCATTCTCTCAATTTAGGTCGTGTGAATTCCCACAGGACTCGAAAGAAAAGAACCCGTCAAATAAAAAAATAAACGAATAACCTAATAATGAACTATTGAATACATACCACTCGTTGTGAAACAATATAATGTATTTAATAATGAGTAGAAAAAAAGCTCAGGAGAGAAATTATATAAAAAATAGTGACTTTAGGGACCAAATTTCAATAAAAGTAACTTTTGAGTGACCAGCCTGAAAAAAGTGACAAAGTTACTAAAAAGTGACCAACTTCTAGCCCTGCAATTTTGTATCATTTTTATGTCATTTTTGTGTCATTTTTGTAACATTTTTGTGTCATTTTTGTTTCATTTTTGTGTCATTTTTGTGTCATTCTTGTGTCATTTTTGTGTCATTTTTGTGTCATTTTTGTGCCATTTTTGTGTCATTTTTGTGTCATTTTTGTGTCATTTTTGTGCCTTTTTTTTGTGTCATTTTTCTGTCATTTTTGTGCCATTTTTTGTCTTTTATGTCGTTATGTCTTTATGTCTTTTTTGTCTTTTTGTTCTTTTTTGTTTTTATTTTGTTTTTTTTTGTTTTTTATTGTCTTTTTTGTCTTTTTTGTCTTTTTTGTCTTTTTTGTCTTTTTTGTCTTTTTTGTCTTTTTTGTCTTTTTTGTCTTTTTTGTCTTTTTTGTCTTTTTTGTCTTTTTTGTCTTTTTTGTCTTTTTTGTCTTTTTTGTCTTTTTTGTCTTTTTTGTCTTTTTTGTCTTTTTTGTCTTTTTTGTCTTTTTTGTCTTTTTTGTCTTTTTTGTCTTTTTTGTCTTTTTTGTCTTTTTTGTCTTTTTTGTCTTTTTTGTCTTTTTTGTCTTTTTTGTCTTTTTTGTCTTTTTTGTCTTTTTTGTCTTTTTTGTCTTTTTTGTCTTTTTTGTCTTTTTTGTCTTTTTTGTCTTTTTTGTCTTTTTTGTCTTTTTTGTCTTTTTTGTCTTTTTTGTCTTTTTTGTCTTTTTTGTTTTTTTTGTCTTTTTTGTCTTTTTTGTCTTTTTTGTCTTTTTTGTCTTTTTTGTCTTTTTTGTCTTTTTTGTCTTTTTTGTCTTTTTTGTCTTTTTTGTCTTTTTTGTCTTTTTTGTCTTTTTTGTCTTTTTTGTCTTTTTTGTCTTTTTTGTCTTTTTTGTCTTTTTTGTCTTTTTTGTCTTTTTTGTCTTTTTTGTCTTTTTTGTCTTTTTTGTCTTTTTTGTCTTTTTTGTCTTTTTTGTCTTTTTTGTCTTTTTTGTCTTTTTTGTCTTTTTTGTCTTTTTTGTCTTTTTTGTCTTTTTTGTCTTTTTTGTCTTTTTTGTCTTTTTTGTCTTTTTTGTCTTTTTTGTCTTTTTTGTCTTTTTTGTCTTTTTTGTCTTTTTTGTCTTTTTTGTCTTTTTTGTCTTTTTTGTCTTTTTTGTCTTTTTTGTCTTTTTTGTCTTTTTTGTCTTTTTTGTCTTTTTTGTCTTTTTTGTCTTTTTTGTCTTTTTTGTCTTTTTTGTCTTTTTTGTCTTTTTTGTCTTTTTTGTCTTTTTTGTCTTTTTTGTCTTTTTTGTCTTTTTTGTCTTTTTTGTCTTTTTTGTCTTTTTTGTCTTTTTTGTCTTTTTTGTCTTTTTTGTCTTTTTTGTCTTTTTTGTCTTTTTTGTCTTTTTTGTCTTTTTTGTCTTTTTTGTCTTTTTTGTCTTTTTTGTCTTTTTTGTCTTTTTTGTCTTTTTTGTCTTTTTTGTCTTTTTTGTCTTTTTTGTCTTTTTTGTCTTTTTTGTCTTTTTTGTCTTTTTTGTCTTTTTTGTCTTTTTTGTCTTTTTTGTCTTTTTTGTCTTTTTTGTCTTTTTTGTCTTTTTTGTCTTTTTTGTCTTTTTTGTCTTTTTTGTCTTTTTTGTCTTTTTTGTCTTTTTTGTCTTTTTTGTCTTTTTTGTCTTTTTTGTCTTTTTTGTCTTTTTTGTCTTTTTTGTCTTTTTTGTCTTTTTTGTCTTTTTTGTCTTTTTTGTCTTTTTTGTCTTTTTTGTCTTTTTTGTCTTTTTTGTCTTTTTTGTCTTTTTTGTCTTTTTTGTCTTTTTTGTCTTTTTTGTCTTTTTTGTCTTTTTTGTCTTTTTTGTCTTTTTTGTCTTTTTTGTCTTTTTTGTCTTTTTTGTCTTTTTTGTCTTTTTTGTCTTTTTTGTCTTTTTTGTCTTTTTTGTCTTTTTTGTCTTTTTTGTCTTTTTTGTCTTTTTTGTCTTTTTTGTCTTTTTTGTCTTTTTTGTCTTTTTTGTCTTTTTTGTCTTTTTTGTCTTTTTTGTCTTTTTTGTCTTTTTTGTCTTTTTTGTCTTTTTTGTCTTTTTTGTCTTTTTTGTCTTTTTTGTCTTTTTTGTCTTTTTTGTCTTTTTTGTCTTTTTTGTCTTTTTTGTCTTTTTTGTCTTTTTTGTCTTTTTTGTCTTTTTTGTCTTTTTTGTCTTTTTTGTCTTTTTTGTCTTTTTTGTCTTTTTTGTCTTTTTTGTCTTTTTTGTCTTTTTTGTCTTTTTTGTCTTTTTTGTCTTTTTTGTCTTTTTTGTCTTTTTTGTCTTTTTTGTCTTTTTTGTCTTTTTTGTCTTTTTTGTCTTTTTTGTCTTTTTTGTCTTTTTTGTCTTTTTTGTCTTTTTTGTCTTTTTTGTCTTTTTTGTCTTTTTTGTCTTTTTTGTCTTTTTTGTCTTTTTTGTCTTTTTTGTCTTTTTTGTCTTTTTTGTCTTTTTTGTCTTTTTTTGTCTTTTTTTGTCTTTTTTGTCTTTTTTGTCTTTTTTGTCTTTTTTGTCTTTTTTGTCTTTTTTGTGTTTTTTGTCTTTTTTGTCTTTTTTGTCTTTTTTGTCTTTTTTGTCTTTTTTGTCTTTTTTGTCTTTTTTGTCTTTTTTGTCTTTTTTGTCTTTTTTGTCTTTTTTGTCTTTTTTGTCTTTTTTGTCTTTTTTGTCTTTTTTGTCTTTTTTGTCTTTTTTGTCTTTTTTGTCTTTTTTGTCTTTTTTGTCTTTTTTGTCTTTTTTGTCTTTTTTGTCTTTTTTGTCTTTTTTGTCTTTTTTGTCTTTTTTGTCTTTTTTGTCTTTTTTGTCTTTTTTGTCTTTTTTGTCTTTTTTGTCTTTTTTGTCTTTTTTGTCTTTTTTGTCTTTTTTGTCTTTTTTGTCTTTTTTGTCTTTTTTGTCTTTTTTGTCTTTTTTGTCTTTTTTGTCTTTTTTGTCTTTTTTGTCTTTTTTGTCTTTTTTGTCTTTTTTGTCTTTTTTGTCTTTTTTGTCTTTTTTGTCTTTTTTGTCTTTTTTGTCTTTTTTGTCTTTTTTGTCTTTTTTGTCTTTTTTGTCTTTTTTGTCTTTTTTGTCTTTTTTGTCTTTTTTGTCTTTTTTGTCTTTTTTGTCTTTTTTGTCTTTTTTGTCTTTTTTGTCTTTTTTGTCTTTTTTGTCTTTTTTGTCTTTTTTGTCTTTTTTGTCTTTTTTGTCTTTTTTGTCTTTTTTGTCTTTTTTGTCTTTTTTGTCTTTTTTGTCTTTTTTGTCTTTTTTGTCTTTTTTGTCTTTTTTGTCTTTTTTGTCTTTTTTGTCTTTTTTGTCTTTTTTGTCTTTTTTGTCTTTTTTGTCTTTTTTGTCTTTTTTGTCTTTTTTGTCTTTTTTGTCTTTTTTGTCTTTTTTGTCTTTTTTGTCTTTTTTGTCTTTTTTGTCTTTTTTGTCTTTTTTGTCTTTTTTGTCTTTTTTGTCTTTTTTGTCTTTTTTGTCTTTTTTGTCTTTTTTGTCTTTTTTGTCTTTTTTGTCTTTTTTGTCTTTTTTGTCTTTTTTGTCTTTTTTGTCTTTTTTGTCTTTTTTGTCTTTTTTGTCTTTTTTGTCTTTTTTGTCTTTTTTGTCTTTTTTGTCTTTTTTGTCTTTTTTGTCTTTTTTGTCTTTTTTGTCTTTTTTGTCTTTTTTGTCTTTTTTGTCTTTTTTGTCTTTTTTGTCTTTTTTGTCTTTTTTGTCTTTTTTGTCTTTTTTGTCTTTTTTGTCTTTTTTGTCTTTTTTGTCTTTTTTGTCTTTTTTGTCTTTTTTGTCTTTTTTGTCTTTTTCGTCTTTTTTGTCTTTTTCGTCTTTTTTGTCTTTTTTGTCTTTTTTGTCTTTTTTGTCTTTTTTGTCTTTTTTGTCTTTTTTGTCTTTTTTGTCTTTTTTGTCTTTTTTGTCTTTTTTGTCTTTTTTGTCTTTTTTGTCTTTTTTGTCTTTTTTGTCTTTTTTGTCTTTTTTGTCTTTTTTGTCTTTTTTGTCTTTTTTGTCTTTTTTGTCTTTTTTGTCTTTTTTGTCTTTTTTGTCTTTTTTGTCTTTTTTGTCTTTTTTGTCTTTTTTGTCTTTTTTGTCTTTTTTGTCTTTTTTGTCTTTTTTGTCTTTTTTGTCTTTTTTGTCTTTTTTGTCTTTTTTGTCTTTTTTGTCTTTTTTGTCTTTTTTGTCTTTTTTGTCTTTTTTGTCTTTTTTGTCTTTTTTGTCTTTTTTGTCTTTTTTGTCTTTTTTGTCTTTTTTGTCTTTTTTGTCTTTTTTGTCTTTTTTGTCTTTTTTGTCTTTTTTGTTATTTTATACTTTTTTAAATTCCGACAATTTTGAAAATAAACAAATATTATGAAGTGTTTTTAAAATTTAACAGTTAACCCTTCGTTTCATAAAGTTACAAATTTGCAACAATAAATGTATGGGAAAAGTGAAAAATCGTATTTTAATTTAATTTTTTTTCTTGATGTACTCATCATTTCCAACTGCTAAAAGTGGTTTTTAAGAAAAAATAAAAAATCATGAAATGAAGGGTTAATAAAATTTAAGGAATTTGAACAATTTTCAATGAAGAATGATTCAGATTGGAGCTCTTTTACACCGACAATTTCAATCCCCTTTTACTGTCGTCTGGCTAATGATAGGCAATTAACGAGTTGACTCGAACAATCAATAAACCTATTGCTCCATTTATGTTTTATGTTTTCTATTGATGGTTAATTGTTTTGAATTGTAAAGCGAGCAATCAGAATCGAATCAGAATCTGATATATTATCATTTTTTGTGCCGATTTCACCCCTGGAATGCCCATAAATTAGCGAACCCAAACAGATTAATTATGCAAAGTGGACTGGCGTCACAAATTCAATTATGAATGGTAGGTCGCTACTTAAATATTTGTGCTGCCATTCATACTGTATTACACAGTCATCAGGGCAAATAAGTGGAAATTAATTCGATTATAATTATCGGATTATTAGAAAACCATCCTATAGGGGAGATGTGCATCGCTATGCGGATGTTTTTTAGTTGATTCACCTCCCACAGAAAGGTTCAATCCGATTCATTAAAGGTCTTTTGACTTTCGATTTCGAACCACATTTATGATGGTTTGAAATAAAAATCTGATGTGAGCCTTAAATTTGCATTCAACGTAATTCAGCACACGGCTAGTCCATGTCCTTTCTGATTGTCCCGATTAAATAAAACTATTGTCTACATTCGATTAGATCGCAAATATTGCAGTTCCAATAATGATAGTACCTGATGACCGCGACCTTTGTGTTGAGTAAACGTGAAATACCTACTGGAATGACATGTTTATCAAGCTGGGAATGTAAACTTAACTCGCATTAATTGATTGTGGTCATGTTATGGTTTAGACTAAATTGTGTGCTTTGTGTCACAATAACGGCGTCCTTACAATGTGCCTAATTCCTATTGATTTCACTTAATCGTGCTTTGATATTAAACACATGATGCTTGTGCGAGCATAAGCTTTATTTGTGATAAATTTATCGAACACTTTTGAGCATTCGATGGATTGATCAGATCTAAATTTTCTGCTATATACATATGTATATATGAAGCATCAGGCGATATTTTCAGGAATTCGAACTACTGACCAGTTCGGTAATGATAAACTGTCAATTTGATAAAACTATATTGACTAACAAAATTTAAAAAAAGGTGAAATTTTAAAACAAAATAGGTAGGCTATGTTTAATTGAAACCCCTAGCTCCTTGCAGCAGTGAGTGGCAACCATGCTAGCTTGTTTGGCTTGAACTTCTTTTTTCAGGGTGGGATCGCGAAGAAATGGGGAATCCATACCGGTAAAACATACAAATTTGATTTCAAAAGATGCCATCAGAAAAACAAAATTTAAATTTTTTTTACAGATCTGATTGATTTTTGGAAGGGAGTAATCGAACTCCTTTGTCATTGACAGGTAAAAGATGGAATTGAGAGCGGAATGAGGTGGCAATGGGAAACTAAAAACTGTTTTCTATTGTCGGTCGGGTAACAAACACACGCACAGCTCATCTTAGCTGGTGGTTTTTTGCCGTCAATTGTTAACAAATAATGCTTTGAGGAGTAGGCGTTGACTTGAGTGCAACGCACGCGTTTTTTCGTCCGCAGAAAATTTCCGTGATTTTTCCAGAAAGTTAGATTATACAAGTGAAATTGAAGTGTTCCATCCATAAATTTTAACGATTTACGATCTTCTCGATTGTATCCCCGGCGAGCATTAATTGTCCCCATTGAAAACCGACGGGAAAAGCGTGGATTTGTGGTTCTAAATAGTAACAAGCCTTCAGAAATCAAATAAAATTAGGATTGAAGTGTACACTGGCTGGTGATCCATAACAGAGTTGTTGCTCAAAACAAGCAAGCGCCTTTGAATTTGCAATCGAGGAAATAAAAGTTTTCTTTAACAAAAGGGTGATTAAGAAAACAAACAAAAGTTGAATTGGAAAAGAGATTTTGTAGTGGCATTAAACAGTGTTTTTTTGTATCGTCATAAATATAAAGTTATGAGGTTTTCACACACATGTTTTCGGTTGAAAACGACATAGGTTAACTACGACTTTTCGAGATTTATTGAGTTCCTAGAAAATACTTTATGGAATCGAGCTGCGCTAAGTTTATCTTGAGTTTTTGTGCCTTGGTAACGTTGGGGCATTTTTGTTATTTTTGCCTTTGTTTTGTCTTTTTTTGTCAATTTTTGTCATTTTTTGTTATTTTTTGTTATTTTTCGTCATTTTTTTCGATTTTTTGTTTTTTTTTGTCATTTTAGTCATTTTCGTTAATTTTTCATTGTTGCCAATTTGTAATTTTTGTAATTTTTGTCGTTTTTGTCATTTTTGAAATTTCTGTCATTTTTGCCATTTTTGTCATTTTCGTCATTTTTGTCATTTTTGTCATTTTTGTCATTTTTCATTTATGACATTTTTGTCATTCTTGTCATTCTTGTCAGTTTTGTCATTTTTGTTTTTTTTTTTTCAATTTTTGTAATTTTTAGAAGTTTTTGCCATTTTTGTCATTTTATTGATTTTGTCACTTTGTCATTTTTGTCGTTTTTGTCATTTTTGTAATTTTTATCATTTTTGTCATTATTGTCTATTTTGTCATGTTTTTTTATTATTTCGTCTTTTTTAAATTTCAGTCATTTATCATATTTTTGTAATTTTTATTATTTTAGTCAATTTTGACATTTTGGTCATTTTTGTCATTTTGGTATTCTTATTGATTTTGTCAATCTTGTCAATTTGGTAATTTTTTTCAATTTTATCAATACAGTAAATTTTGGCAAGTTTGTCAATATTTTTCAATTTTGTAAATTGTGTCAATTTGTTTGCAAAATTGGTTAAATTGGACCGTTTTGTCAGTTTCATCAATTTTGTCAATATCTTTTGTCATTTTTGTGATTTGTTTCATTTTTGTCATTTTAAATCGTTTCTTGTCATTTATTGTAATTTTTCGTGATTTTTGTCGTTTTTCTTAATTTTGTCATTGTTGCCAATTTTGAAATTTTTGTCATTTTTTTTAATTTTGTCATTTTTGTAATTTTCGTCAATCCTGTCATTTTTGTCAATTCTCTCATTTTTATGATTTTTGTCATTTTCATCATTTTTGTAATTTTTGTCATTTTTGTCATCTTTGTCATTTTTGTCATTTTTGTCATTTTCGTCATTTTCGTCATTTTTGTCATTTTTGTCATTTTTGTCATTTTTGTCATTTTTGTCATTTTTGTCATTTTTGTCATTTTTGTCATTTTTTGTCATTTTTGCCATTTTTGTCAATTTTGTCATTTTTGTCATTTTTGTCATTTTTGTCATTTTTGTCATTTTTGTCATATTTGTCATTTTTGTCATTTTTGTCATTTTTGTCATTTTTGTCATTTTTGTCATTTTTGTCATTTTTGTCATTTTTGTCATTTTTGTCATTTTTGTCATTTTTGTCATTTTTGTCATTTTTGTCATTTTTGTCATTTTTGTCATTTTTGTCATTTTTGTCATTTTTGTCATTTTTGTCATTTTTGTCATTTTTGTCATTTTTGTCATTTTTGTCATTTTTGTCATTTTTGTCATTTTTGTCATTTTTGTCATTTTTGTCATTTTTGTCATTTTTGTCATTTTTGTCATTTTTGTCATTTTTGTCATTTTTGTCATTTTTGTCATTTTTGTCATTTTTGTCATTTTTGTCATTTTTGTCATTTTTGTCATTTTTGTCATTTTTGTCATTTTTGTCATTTTTGTCATTTTTGTCATTTTTGTCATTTTTGTCATTTTTGTCATTTTTGTCATTTTTGTCATTTTTGTCATTTTTGTCATTTTTGTCATTTTTGTCATTTTTGTCATTTTTGTCATTTTTGTCATTTTTGTCATTTTTGTCTTTTTGTCATTTTTGTCATTTTTGTCATTTTTGTCATTTTTGTCATTTTTGTCATTTTTGTCATTTTTGTCATTTTTGTCATTTTTGTCATTTTTGTCATTTTTGTCATTTTTGTCATTTTTGTCATTTTTGTCATTTTTGTCATTTTTGTCATTTTTGTCATTTTTGTCATTTTTGTCATTTTTGTCATTTTTGTCATTTTTGTCATTTTTGTCATTTTTGTCATTTTTGTCATTTTTGTCATTTTTGTCATTTTTGTCATTTTTGTCATTTTTGTCATTTTTGTCATTTTTTTCATTTTTGTCATTTTTGTCATTTTTGTCATTTTTGTCATTTTTGTCATTTTTGTCATTTTTGTCATTTTTGTCATTTTTGTCATTTTTGTCATTTTTGTCATTTTTGTCATTTTTGTCATTTTTGTCATTTTTGTCATTTTTGTCATTTTTGTCATTTTTGTCATTTTTGTCATTTTTGTCATTTTTGTCATTTTTGTCATTTTTGTCATTTTTGTCATTTTTGTCATTTTTGTCATTTTTGTCATTTTTGTCATTTTTGTCATTTTTGTCATTTTTGTCATTTTTGTCATTTTTGTCATTTTTGTCATTTTTGTCATTTTTGTCATTTTTGTCATTTTTGTCATTTTTGTCATTTTTGATATTTTTGTCATTTTTGTCATTTTTGTCATTTTTGTCATTTTTGTCATTTTTGTCATTTTTGTCATTTTTGTCATTTTTGTCATTTTTGTCATTTTTGTCATTTTTGTCATTTTTGTCATTTTTGTCATTTTTGTCATTTTTGTCATTTTTGTCATTTTTGTCATTTTTGTCATTTTTGTCATTTTTGTCATTTTTGTCATTTTTGTCATTTTTGTCATTTTTGTCATTTTTTGTCATTTTTGTCATTTTTTTGTCATTTTTTGGTCATTTTTGTCATTTTTGTCATTTTTGTCATTTTTGTCATTTTTGTCATTTTTGTCATTTTTGTCATTTTTGTCATTTTTGTCATTTTTGTCATTTTTGTCATTTTTGTCATTTTTTTGTCATTTTTTGGTCATTTTTGTCATTTTTGTCATTTTTGTCATTTTTGTCATTTTTATCATTTTTGTCATTTTGGTTATTTTTGTCACTTTTTCAATTTGTCTTTTTTGTCATTTTCTCATTTGTTGAATTATTTGTCTTTTTTGTCATTTTTGTCATTTTTGTCATTTTTGTCATTCTTGTCATTTTTGTTATTTTTATAATTTTTGTCATATTCGTAATTTTTTGTCATTTTTGTCTAGTTTGTCACTTTTAGAAACTTTTGTCATTTTGGTCATTTTTGCCATGATTTTTCATTTGTATCATTTTTGTCGATTTTGTCATTTTTTTGTGATTTTTATCATTTTTGTCTTTTTCGTTCAATTTTTAATAGACCGAATTTTCTCAATTCACTAGCTTTCAATCGATGGATTGAAAATGTCCAATTTGAACAGCCTTTAATTTTTATTGGCAGTCAATCACGACGAAAAGCACTCAATTACCGGATTTATCGAGAACTGAATCAGTGTTAGGCTCCGTCGACCTTTGATCGATTACATTGAGAGGGACAAAGGGCAGGGATTCGGTGAACCATCAAAATTTGACCGGGGATCCGGTCCCAATTCATGCGGTCAGTGAGTCAATCAGTTATTGATTGTTTGTGTCGATTACCGAAATGAAGAATCCTTCGGCAGTGTGGTTCGCTCTATAAAAATGAAAACATATCGCCAAAGGCCATAATTTTTGCTTTATGGGTGCCGAGAAATAGTTTGGCATATTCGGTTCGATTCGATGCGAATTTGTCCGGAGGCCACCTCCAGAAGGCCCATTTCCCAATTCAGGGGTGAGTACGAAGCAAGATAAATATTCGGATGGAAATGATAACCAATAATCATAACAACAAAATGTGCACCGAAGCTCCAGGACTCCAGCAGCCGGCAGACAGAATTCTGGAACGGAATATAAATTCGGTATCATTTTGTCTGTCCATTTTTATTTCGGAACGGATTGAAACCGATGATGATGGAAGGAACCTTTTTTTTCGTTCATCTGAAATGTTATCCACCGGTCCAGGGTTTGACTTTGCCACCGGATCCGGTGCGTGCGGTTGAAATTCCAGACCGTTTGGGATTTCGGGTGAAACGAGAGATAAAATTGTCCAAAATGGGAAGAAAAAAACGGAGTCTGTATCCATTCAATCTGATCCTTTCGATTCGGTTTTGAGGAGAAAGCTGGCTGCAAGAGGATGGCAAATTACAGCGACAAGCTTTAGAAAAGGATTTTTGAAATTGAATTGCTGCAGCAGCAAGCAACAACAGGCTAGTGGGTTCGACAGCGATTTCATGGAGTTGAACTTTACTTTCACTGCTTTTGAAATTGTGTAAATAATGTTTAAAATGAACTTCATTCCCATTTAAGTGGAAAAACGACAATTCAATAGTTCCCAACCCAGCACCATCTTCAAGGTAAATCCGGTGGACCAAAAAAAAAAAAAAAGGTTCCCAAACCAGCTTTAATCAATTCCTCTTGAGACGGTCCGGATTCAAGCCCGACATGGTGTAAAGTATGGCACAACATATGGCAAAACAACGTTGAGAATCGTCGTCGTTGACCAGATTTTTTGTTGGTCCTTTTTTTCCCCCAAAATAAATTCAATCGGGAGGTTCGAGAAATGGAAATATTAAAAATTCAGAACCGGATCCTAATTATGAGCAAGCAGGCTTTGACTGTTGTTTGGTGTTAAATAAAATGACTAACAAGGGTGGCCATGATTATCATCGTCCATAACATAGCAGGCACTGGCACTGATGGCTACTATTTATAATCATGACCACACTCAATGCTGATTGGGGTCGGGTTTATGAATTTCAATTTGACAGTCGACATGTGTGTTGGGTCAGGACTCGATTAATTTAAGTGTTACTGAATTTGAATTTTTGTTTATGCATGCACACAAAAAAAGGAAACCTACTTCACAGTTTAATGTAGTTTAAACAACTTTCTGTTCAGTAAAGTTGTTGTAATGTTATGAGCCATAATACCCTGGAGTACATCTTTCTATTGAGTATAGAAAAATTACAAACGATTAACAACTAATAGAAAAAGTCAATGTAGAGGCATGAAACTTCTTCTGTATTGTATCTGTATTGTATTGGAGCAAATTGGATATAAAGGAGGCTTTTCTACAAGTGGATTTGGCGGAAGAGTCAAGGAACGGAACGACTTTTAAATATAACGAACAAGGGACTATTTTGATTCAAACGCCTGCTATTTGGTTTGGTATCAGCACCGGAATTGTTCCAGGAGGCGATGGACGAAATCCTAATGGGATGTGGTGGCCTCCTGGAACAATTCCGGTGCCTATACCAAACCGAATAGCAGCCGTTTGAAACAAAATAGTCCCTCGTTCGTTATATTTAAAAGTCGTTGTGTTGTGTCATGATATGAAGTCTCGGTCACGGCATACATAGTACTCTTTCTGTGGGCCGGTAATGTTAGCATTAGTTGCTAGTCATTATATCCTTCAAAGATGTACGCTTTAGTCTTAAGTAGAATTTAGATCTATTCAAAGAAACATGAAGTTTCACTGAGATCCTATATGTGTGTGTTCGTTTTTAAACCTTTCCCTTTTGTTTTGTTTTAAATGTCTCAACTCATTTCTCTCGAAACAATATCGCCTTAATGATTGGAAGAATCCATCTAATGCATCTACAGCATCATCGTACCATTTTTTCAATTGCAATTATTGGAAAATTCTCTCGATCTGGTAAATTTTGAAAAATACATTGTATAAAATCTGTCAGTGTTGCATGGATCATCTTAAATCTGGACGCAGTAAAACGGGTCTATCTCAGAGCTATGTAAACTTTCGAACTTTTCGTCGAATACCATGGTACTCATCATAGTTTGGACACCTTGTTCGCTGACCTAAGCGGCCATTTTGTTCCATCATCTCTTCATCTCTGTTTGCATCCCGAGTCGTCCTACCATTCTTCTTCATCTTCTGCTTGACAATTGTCCAGTATTTTTCGGTAGGGCGGAATTGCGGGCAGTTGGATGGATTTGATGTCCTTTTTGACAAAATCCACTTCGTTGTCCCGATACCTCTGTAGTACCTCTTTGCTGTAGTGGCAGCTTGCGAAATGTGGCCAAAACTTTACTGGTCCTTTGCGAGATCTAATGTGCGGAAGAATGCGTTTTCTCAGGCACTCCTCCTTGTACATATTGGAGTCCATGGTCTTGTTTGTCACAAAACCGGGGTTTTTCGTCCGCAGCTGCAAATACCTTGCCAGATCAAACACTTTCTTGCGAACTTATCGGCAAAAACGGATTTGAACGAATTTGAGGATGCCTCCGTCGTTCTTCGTTAGAACTTATTGTATAACTTACGGGCACGTACTTTGGCTACTACATTCTGCTTCAATGTCCTTTGGTTGCTTACTGACCCGTGTTACTTCGCTCAGAGGAATCCGTCTGACGGTGCGCCGGTCGGCATTGAATTTCTTGGCGATGTCATAGTCCGACTGCCCTGGGTTTGCCTTGATCATTCTCAACACCTTCAAATGCAGTTTCCGATCCTTAATTCCACTATGACGCTTGGTATGTGTGCAGACCGGTCCGGCGATCGGAGTAGTATCGGCGGGCCACAGAACCAGCCCAGCCGTGGGAACAACGCGCTGCTATACTCGGCTCGCTTGCTCGGGTCGTACGCGCTGACTGACTGGATGACCGACGTGCACGCTCATGACGAACTGTCAAGTGGGCGTTTAATCCGTCCACACATCCCCTTCCTATTCCAAAAAAAATGGAAAATAATAACTGAAAAATATTTCAAATTCTCTTCTTTTAATTAAATTTTCAAGTACAAAATTGTTGAACGCAGAGGAATGTCATAGTATACAAATTGTGCGTTTGCCATAAATGAAACAATGATTATCACGATTTGAGCTCACTACTTCAAACAAGCTCGCTTTTGTTTTAGAAAATGTCTACTTGGCTGAACCATGAATCTTCTAAATGAACTGATGGAAAGTATATGGAACTGATGACGCTACAATGCGCTGCCGATGCTTTCATATTTCAATAACACCTTTCCCCGACCTTTGTTGGACGAAATGATTTTAAAAACTTTCCTCTGTTTTATCACCGACTAGTTGACGATGAGAATATTCGGAATTTTAGCGACAATTATTTCGTGACCTATGTGACGTGACGAATTTAAGGAAATCGGGGAAATGGACAACATTTTATAACACTGTCCGTCGCTTCATCTATTCCCTATCTTGATTAAATTCTAATCATCGGTAATATCTTCAGAAAATAGTGTAAAATCACGCTGCATAAAGTTGTGTAAATCCACAGGAAACTAAATTGTTTAGTATAATCTGAACACCACCCAAAATATTACTCGACCGCAAAAAAAAGTGCCCCCAAGCATAAGACAAATTACCATGTTCGGAACAAGATAAAAAAAAGTCACACTCTACAGGCAAGGTGAATCGTAATGGTTTTTAGCGTCATTTAGCGTTTGTTTTTGTTTTACTCAAATGTTTTGTTGACGATACACGGTTAACATAATCTATGGCCGTATAGTCCCTGTTACTGGGCCACCAATAGAGTATTTCCTGAGACAGATTGTGGTAGGGTAGCTTTTTGTTTTTGTTTTGAAAAATGTAAACTCCAACTGATCGCTATTTTGATCTTTGACGATAAGCACTGTTCATTGCTTTCTTTTAAAAAACTGTTTTAATTAAAATCATTAACATACCTTCACCACCTATGAATTTACAATTAATGAAATAAAGAGTTTATATTCTCCTCACCAATGTTCCCTTGCAAAACCACTACAATTGCATTGTAAATTTTATTTCGTTACTATATGGTCATTGAACATGCCTAATGTTGTTGTTATGCTTACCCTACCACGATATGTCGAGAAAATGTAAACATGAGAAATCAGCTGTTCGTTTGACAAGTGGGGAATGCCTTATTGAGGTTGTCAGAAGACAACTTCGCTCAAAAATAGAAGTAAAGGACATAATCTATTGATCGGTGTTTCAACGCTTACAAAGTTTAGAGTTCAATCAAGTAAATCAATATCTCAAATTTTGCATTGCCTTTTTTCGATTTTTTGCCAAGAAAAGCATCTGAATGGATTTCCTTTCTGGTTTGCTTCAGTTCAGTGTTCATCTTACCTGTTGTATAATTGATAGTTGAGTTCACCTTGGAATCTATTCTTATCTTAAACTGTTCTTATAAAACGCTTGGTTAAATTCGATGAAATCCGTATTCTATCCTATCGAAATGCTTTATTTTCATTTTCAAGCTGTACCTACTTTCCATCCGGAGTTAAATATAATAAATCCAAGCTGTCCTTCGATACACTTCATAGTTTACTCTCATCTTAAACTGTCCTCACAATCCGGTTGATCATGAATTTTTCTCATAAACAAAACCTGTTCTCTCAACATGGTGCCCGGGTATTCTTTTAACACTTTTCTAACATTAAACTTTCCGCATCATATGTCTATTCCCAAGCTGTCCCCCCAACGCACTTGAAGTTTAAAAGAATTTATTCTAGCTGACCTCATATTTCACTTGACTCGTATCTCAAGCTGTTCGCTTATCCTGCTGGATCATTAATTGTATCAAATACCAAAAGTATTTTCTCAACTTGCTTTCTAGTTCCATCTTGATATCTCAACTTACGATATTTAACCGTTTAATTCAGGTTGTTCCTTCGAACATCATTGTCGCGTCAATATGCACTGACGGTCCTCCCGACTCGCCATCCAATTTCAAGCTCTCTCAACAATATGTACTAGTGGTCCTCTTAACTCGCCATTCAATTCAAAGCTGTCCTCTCAACTAGCTTGGAATTGTAATTAAAACGCTCAGGCTGTCCTTATAACTCGCCTTTTAAATATCAAATTGGTCCTCTCAACTCGCTTGTCATTCGCGTCAATATGTACTAGCGATCCTCTCAACTCGCCATCCCATTCCAAGCTGTCCTCTCAACTCGCTTGAAACTGTAATCAAAACGCTCAGGCTGTCCTCTAAACTCGCCTTTCATTCCAAGCTGTCCTCTCAACTCGCCTGAAATTCGCGTTTATATATTTAGGATGTCTTCTCAACACGCCTTCCAATTTCAAGCTGTCCTCTCAACTCGCTTGAAACTGTAATCAAAACGCCAAGGCTGTCCTCTCAACTCGCCTTTCAATTTCAAGCTGTCCTCTCAACTCGCTTGAAATTCGCGTTTATATATTTAGGCTGTCCTTTCTACACGCCTTCCAATTTCAAGCTGTCCTCTCAACTCACTTGAAACTGCGAACAACATGTTCAAGATGTCCTCACGACTCGCCCAATATTTAATTTCAGCTGTCCCTTGAAGGGACTTGAATAACTTCAATATTTAAATGTTTTTCCAACAATTACAGTTTTCGCTTTTTCATATTCACTTTTTCCGAAATAGCAATCGAAAACTACTTCTTTTCGCAAAAACAGCTTTTACACATATTGTGAATTCCAATTACTCACTAAGTGTTTCCAAATGAGTAACGATCACTTGTTTGATTTTTAACCTCTTTTGCTATAAATAATTTTCACGTGAACCTTCAACTCGCTTTTTTTTGTTTTCGGTTCGTTTTTATTTGTCAAAAACCGGATCATAAACTGATCCAAGAGAAAACACCTGTCACGGTCGCCAAATGTGCAGACCGGTCCGACGATCGGAGTAGTATCGGTGGGCCACAGGACCAGCCCAGCCGGGGGAACAACGCGCTGCTACACTCGGCTCGCTCGCTCGGGTCGTACGCGCTGACTGACTGGATGACCGACGTGCACGCTCATGACGAACTGTCAAGTGGGCGTTTAATCCGTCCACACAGTATGAACCTGCCGATCGATAGTATGCATTTCTCGGAAACCTTTGAGAACGCTGCACACGGTCGATTTGACCTTTTTTTTAACGATTTCGCGATTTTTTAACCAGACCACGTCGGATTTTTGACGTGGATGTCTAAAATTAATTTTCGTCTCGCGGCTTCCATCACGTGTAACTTTTTTGGAACAAAACAAATCGTAATGAAATTTTCAGCACTAATAGAGGAAACATTTCCGAAAAAAGTACTGTCAAAACATTCCAGATCCGACAACTAGGAGCGCTATGGTATAAAAATCAGTGCTGCCATAACCGACCCAACAATTTCCATCAAATAATCCACATTTTATTGATAGGATTAATCTACTGAATGGAACATCGCAAAACTTTAATTTTTAACACTTTGGCTTGCTCGACTATTCTTGGTAACAACTCTCTGTAAACTGACGCCTATCGCTCAGTTCGATACTTTTCTCTCCAAAAAGTTCTTATTACTCACGCCTGGATAATGCTCACGACGGTTGACTTTTAATACTCGGTTCTCGACTCTCTGAAGTGCTTGAATGAAGCCATACAGTTTTTCACAGAAAGAAACTCTCCAATAGTGTGGCCTGTTATTCATTTTGCGTCCAATGCGTCCAGATTTAAGAAGATCCATGCTTTAGAATTTCAATTTAAACTCAAATTTGATTAAGATTTTTGGTGGAGGAAAAGAAAAACGCGTGCGTCGCCCAAAAGCCATGGCTTACTTTTCCGTGGATTGAGGGAAAAATCTACATTCAAAAAACGCTAAGGTTTCCTTGTTCATTCGCTTGATTTCGTAGTAAATTTAAACCATGGCGGCATCCGTTTTTTTGTCTTCCAAAAGTTCAATCTACTAAAACGATTAAGTGAAAACTTGTGGTGTACCTACCAGAAAAAGGTTTGTGATTTTTTAATGCCGGCGACACCCTCCGGGTGTCGCAAGCTAGTTAACATACGATGTTTCAGTTTTTTCCCTTCAGAAATCATTGCTCAGCTAACCTGAACCAGAACCGGGTGGTGTGGGCCACGTTTTTGTCGCGCCCCGAGGACATCAAACATTCTGTGGTGGTACTTAAACAGGACATGAGACATCGAGTCGAGACTATATCCCGCAAAAGAGAGAGGTTTTCAAGGATTTTCATAACTCGTACCAGCCAGTAGTAGGTACCTAAGTAAGTACTCTACCAGTGTTTGATATATCGACTCCGGCGGATTCCGCTTTCCAGAAAGCATGAGTGCATGAAAATGGCCCCGTGGCTAGGAAATTTATGACCAGTAAATTCTAGCCATATGGAGTATAGTCGTTTTCTTTCTTTCTGCCCTGAGATGTCGGACGTGCAAATTTGCCATCAACCGTAGTAAGCCATGTGTTTGATAAGACAATCCTCCTCCTTCGAGAAGAAGGACTACTCCAATCCAAAGCTTACTGCGTTCTTTTTTTTTCATAGGGGAATTTTTATGCCGCGTCCCATGTTCGGGTCTGACTCTGGCTGGCTGACATATTTATATGGGGCCATGAACAACGGCGAGGATGCGTGTAAATGAAAAATGTTTCACGCTTCGAAAACCCATCAACTCCGGGATGGCGGCCACGGAACTGTGGAATTCCATTTTTCATCCGGGAAAAATGTTTACCCATGCTGCGACTCGTCCGGTTTCGTCATTCCCCTTTGATGTGTGTAGATTCCCACCATAAGGAGAAGAAATTGATGGTTGATCGTACTACTGGTACCTACTATCAATTACCGATTGTGTTCTGAGTTCGATCCTTTTTTTCTCTGCTACCCCTTGCATTGGCACAATCATGATCTATCAACGGTCAAAACCCCGCGTGAATCGGTCTTGAACCTTCACCTCCACGTGGTTCGTGTATATGAGCCATACGCTTGACAAGCTTCTAGAACGAATTGTTTAGGTTATTTTTTTGCTTGTGAAAATTGGAAAATAGAAGACCAAAACTAAGACGTTTCATTATAATACACGTTCGCTTAAAAAACGTTAGCGATTAATTCTAAACTAGGACGGCATAGAAACCAATGGAACTAAAGATGCTATCGGAAAATTTCTAGAATAAGTAATTGTAGAGCTGCTCGAAATATACTAGAAAAAAACTGTAATTAAACCAGTATTGATTCTCAGAAATAATCGATTCCAATTGGCAACCCCCTCTGATAGAATTCCCGAGAAATAAAATCAATCAACGCATGGTGTTTAGAATTTCACGGATTCATGTCAAATAACTGAAACAAATAACTGTGCCATTGCTCTGTCAAACAAAACTCGCCACTCTCTATCAATTGAACGAACTGAACGCACTTCGAAGAATTCGCAATAAATAATTAACAGAAATTGCTGCATGCTTTGAAATAAAATTGTCCCACATTCAGAAGAAATGGATCGGAAAAACTGCTGAGCTGGAATAAATCAGATTTTTTTTCGTCTAAAATATTACATCGACAATCATACATGTTTGATTCCAGTTCAATAGTAGGCGTTCGCTGTGCAGGGGAGAGGTTGAATATTTTAAGGTCGTAGGTAGCAATGGAATATTATTGCCTTGGCTTGCTGTGATAATCCGAAATGTGCCAAATACCTTTTTAAAAAAAGAATAAAATATCAGAGACAAAAAATTTAAAATTTTCGATAAAAATTGTCGAAATTAACTAAACTGTAATAATTGTAAAAATTGTCTAAATTGTCTAAACTGTCAAAATTGTAAATTTGTTAAAATAATCAAAAAAGTCAAAATTTTCAAAATAGACCAAAATGTCAATATTGTCAAAGTTGCCAAATTTGGCAAAACTGTCAACATTGTCCAAATTTTCAAAATTGTCAAAATATTCAAAATTGTCAATATTCTCAAAAATGGTCGAAATTGTCAATTTTTTACCAAATTCTATTAACAGTCAAACTTGTCAAAATTGTCAAAAGTACTAAAATTGTCAAAAATCTCAAAATTGTAAAAATTGTAAACTCGTCAAAATTATTAAAATTGAAAAATAATCAATTGTCAAAATTATCAAAACTGTCAAAATTTTCAAACGTGCCAAAATTATCAAGTTGTCAAAATTTTCAAAATAGTCGAAATTTTCAAAAGAGTCAAGATTGACAAAATTGTCGAAATATTTCAAATTGTCAAAAAATTTCAAACTGTCAAAATTTTAAAAACTGTCAAAATTGCCATGAGTGAAAACATTTTCAAAAAAGTTAAACTTGTCAAAAGTGTCAATATTTTCAAATCTGATAAAATTTTCAAAATTGTCAAAACTGTAGAAATTTTCAAAATTGTTAAATTGTCAAAATTAACATGATTGTCAAAATTGTTCAAGTTTGAAAATTTTGACAATTTTGACACATTTGTTAGTTTTGACAACTTTGACAATTTTAATACTTTTGATTTTTTTTCCAATTTTGGCAATATAAATAATTTTGATAATTTTAAGAATTTTGACAATTTCAACTTTTTGATAGCACTTGAAACTTTCACAATTTTGAAAGTTTGGACAGTTTTTTCAATATTGACTCTTGAAAATTTTGACATTTTTAACACGTTTGAAAATTTTTAACAATTTTGACAACTTTGCAAATTTGAAAATTTTAAACACTTTTGAACATTTAGACAATTTAAGCAACTAAGACAATCAAGAAAATTAAGACAGTTTGATCATTTTGTCAATTTTCACAATTTTGACTTTCTGACAATTTTTAAAATTTTGAAAATTTCGACAATATTGAAAATTTCTACAATATCAACAATATTTACAATTTCGACAATTTTGAACTTTTTAACAATTTTTACAATTTTGAAAATAACAATTTTGACAATCCGGAATAACTTTGACAATTTTAAGAATTTTAAAAACTTGACATCTTTGACAAATTTTAGATTTTAGACAATTTTTTTAAATTTGACAATTTTGACAATTTTAAAAATTTTGAAAATTCTGACAATTTTGACTAATAGGTATACAATTTTGACCATTTTGACAAATTTGACAAATCTGACAAACTCGACAATTTTGACAATTTTGACCATTTTGACAATTTGATAATTTTGAAAATGTTGACAATTTCAACAGTTTTGACGATTTTAAAAGCTTCGATAATTTTGACAATATTGACAATTTTGACAATTTTGACCATTTAGAAAACTTTGACATTTTTGAAAATTTTAACATTTTTAACTATTTTGACAATTTTTAAATTTTGACAATTTTAACGATTTAAAGTTTTGACAGTTTTCAAGATTTTATTTTTTTTACAATTTTGAAAATTTCGATAATTTTGACAATTTTGACAATTTTGGAAATTTGGATCATTTTGACAATTTTTGACAAATTTGACAATTTTGGCAATTTCGACAATTTTGACAATTTTGACAATTTTGACCATTTTGACAAATTTAACAATTTTGACAATTTTGACAATTTTGACAATATAGTTTGAAAATTTTGACATTTTTAATAATTTTGACAATTTTTACAATTTTCACAATTGGCATTGACAATTTTTACAATTTGGACAATTTTTACAATTTTGACAATTTTGACAATTTACAATTCAATTTTGACAATTTTGACAATTTTGATAGTTTTGACAATTTTGACAATTTTGAAAATTTTGACAATTTTGCCAATTTTGACAATTTTGACAATTTTGACAATTTTGAAAATTTTGAAAATTTTGAAAATTTTGACAATTTTGACAATTTGACAATTTTCACAATTTCGACAATTTTAACAATTTCGATAATTTTGACAATTTTGACAACTTTGACAATTTTGACAATTTTGACAATTTTGACAATTTTGACAATTTTGACAATTTTGACAATTTTGACAATTTTGACAATTTTGACAATTTTGACAATTTTGACAATTTTGACAATTTTGACAATTTTGACAATTTTGACAATTTTGACAATTTTGACAATTTTGACAATTTTGACAATTTTGACAATTTTGACAATTTTGACAATTTTGACAATTTTGACAATTTTGACAATTTTGACAATTTTGACAATTTTGACAATTTTGACAATTTTGACAATTTTGACAATTTTGACAATTTTGACAATTTTGACAATTTTGACAATTTTGACAATTTTGACAATTTTGACAATTTTGACAATTTTGACAATTTTGACAATTTTGACAATTTTGACAATTTTGACAATTTTGACAATTTTGACAATTTTGACAATTTTGACAATTTTGACAATTTTGACAATTTTGACAATTTTGACAATTTTGACAATTTTGACAATTTTGACAATATTGACAATTCTGACAATTCTGACAATTCTGACAATTTTGACAATTTTGACAATTTTGACAATTTTGACAATTTTGACAATTTTGACAATTTTGACAATTTTGACAATTTTGACAATTTTGACAATTTTGACAATTTTGACAATTTTGACAATTTTGACAATTTTGACAATTTTGACAATTTTGACAATTTTGACAATTTTGACAATTTTGACAATTTTGACAATTTTGACAATTTTGACAATTTTGACAATTTTGACAATTTTGACAATTTTGACAATTTTGACCATTTTGAAAATTTTGACAATTTTGACAACTTCGACAATTTTGAAAATTTGGCAATTTTGACAATTTCGAAAATAATCTAAATCGTCTATATTGTCAATGTTGTCAAAATATTCAGAAGTGTCAAAACTGTCAATAATGTCAAAATTTTCAAAATTGTCAAAATTATTAAAATTGTGAAAATTGTGAAAATTGTCAACATTTTCAAACCATATTGTCGAAATTGTCAAGGTTATGAAAATTGTCGAAATTGTTCAGATTGTCAAAATTGCCAAAATTGTCAAAACTTTAAAAAATGTTAAAATTGACAAAACTGTCAACGTTGTAAAAATTGTCAAAATTGTCAGAAAAGTAAAAATTGTCCAAATTATCAGAAGTGTCAAAATTGTCAAAAGTTATAGAATTTCCGAAATTGTCAACACTGTCAAAAAGTCAAAAGTGTCAAAATTGTCAAAATTGTCAAAGATATAAATATTGTCAACTATCAAAGTTGTCAAAATTGTCAATATTGTCAAAAGTGTTGAAATTATCGGAATTGTCAATGTTGTCAAAATTGCAAAATTGTCAAAATTGTCATAATTGTCAAAATTTCAAAGTGTTTAAATATTAAAATGTGTCAAAACTGTCAATATTGTCTAGATAGTCATAATTGTCAAAATTTTAAAAACTGTCAAAAATTTCAAAATTGTCAAAAGTATCAAAATTGTCAAAATTTTAAAAAGTGTCGAAAATTTCAAAACTGTCAAAATTGTCAAAATTTTCAAAGTTGTCAAAATTATCCAAATTGTCAGAATTGTGAACATTGTCAGAATTTTCAAAAATTTTAAAATTGGCAAAATTTTCAAAAGTGTTTAAATTGTCACAAATATCAAAATTGTCAATTTATTTTAAAATTGTCAAAACTGTCAAAACTGTCAAAACTGTCAAAATTTTCAAAGTTGCCAAAACTATCCAAATTTTCAATACAGTAGTTTCTCGATTTTATCACTATTCGATTTTATCAATACTCGCCAAATTCACGCTCGATTTTATCACGATTATTGTTTCGATTTTATCACGCTTTTTAAGAAATCATTCAGAAACCATTTCCAGGTCCTTAATTTTCATTCAAAAGTATACAGCGTCTTTGTTTATGATGTTTTTCATGGTTTATGTTATAATATATACAGTACCGTTCATAATTGTATAGAAATTGGAAGCACGCGCACTGTCACTTTGACTTTGAACTTCCATAACTTTTGACTCTGATGATATTTTTTGATCAAATTTTCTGCGTTAGATAGATCAACTATCACACTATTATATCACAAAATTTGAGCTTTCTGGAGTTTGTGTGGCCTGAGATACAGTCATTCTACGAAAATCGGACTTTTTGGACTTTTCTCATTTAAACTGTAATATCTCAAAAACTACTCTACATTTTTTGTTGAAATTTTGCAGAGTAATTGTTGAAATGTACAGCTATCATGTCTGAAGTTTTTGAAAAGTTTTATCGACGGGAACAAAAGTTACACCAGGTACAATTTTTCAGGCATGAACCTTGAAATGCGATTTCTATAGAATTATGGACGATTGTTTTTATAGGAAACTCCTATTTTATGTTTAACAACCAGTAAATCTATTTCAGCCGAAAAATCAAAACAATATTGCGAGATTCTGATTTCAAAACACAAATAGTTATTTAATTTCATTTTTTCATTTCATCATTGCTTTTGCCAGACATTTTTTGACTGATTTGTGGATGGAAACGATTATGTTCTCATGAATCGTCCAAAAATCTATAGAAATCGCATTTTTAGGTTCATGCTTTAAAAATTGTACCTCCCGTAACTTTTGATCCCATCAATAAAACTTTCCAAAAACTTCAGACATGCTTACTTTATATTTCTACAATCACTCTGCAAAATTTTAACAAAAAATGTAGTTTAGTTCCTGAGATATTGCAGTATGAATGATAAAAGTCCAAAAAGCCCGATTTTCGTAGAATTACTTTATCTCAGGCCACACAAACTCCAGAAAGCTCAAATTTTGTGGTATAAAAGTGTGATAGTTGATCTATCTAACTCAGAAAATTTGATCAAAAAATATCATCAGAGTCAAAAGTTATGGAAGTTCAAAGTCGAAGTGGCAGTGCGCGTGCTTCCAATTTCTATACAATTATGAACGGTATCCAATAATATGAAAATGCCATTTATTTTATCTGTATGGTGTTTAAAATCGTCATTTGGATTTTAAAAACGCTTGTAATAATCGACACAAGTATTTTAACGTCACGCTGATGCTAGTGTTGTTACTTGTGTTGGTTAGTCGCTTCTAAAAATTTAACTTTTTTTGGTTATGCGAATCATATAAAAATTTGGGTGAATTTAAGCGTTTTTGAAAAGAGATGTGTCTCTGATTTCTTTGTTGAACTTGTTTATTTTAAAGGGTGGCGTGCGTAATCCTTATTGGATAGCCTTCAGTATTGTCTGAATGGATAATTTTGGAAGACCAAAATGAAATTCAGTTTAATTAGATGTAGACTATCAAATGGATATGCAACATGGTTTTATTTCAAGAAAAAACCTAAAAATTTGCTTTAGAGAAGAATAATTTGAATTGAAAACGATCCATTTTTTTTAGTAATCTTTGATAATTACGCCTTATGATCAAAATTTATTGATTCAAAACGTTTCCACTACTGAAAACATTATAAAATATTGATTAAATACTGTAAAAATACTTTTTTCTACTTCAATTTTTAGTTTCGCCAAATTCACGGTTTCGCCATATTCACGGTGAAATTTTTTTTGACCGTGATAAAATCGAAAAACTACTGTATTATCAAAATTATCAAAATTGTCAGAATTGTCAAAATTGTAAAAATTTTCAAAATTGTAAAAATTTTCAAAATTGTCAAAAATCTCAAAATCGTCAAAACTGTCAATATTGTAAAAAATTTCAAAATTGTCAAAAACGTCGTTGTTTTGTCGAGTCCGTCAAACGAAATCATCTAGTAAAGGACACTCGAGCTGACTTCAACATGCGAAAGGACCTCCGGTGCTTGGTCAGCGAGAAAAAAATGCATCCATTATTTCTTCTGCTCCGAGAAATTTCACACAAAAACGGAAGGACGAGCCGGGCTCTTTCACTCATCCACCGTTTCTGTTTCTGTTTTTGTGCTTTAGACAGGGGTACGAAGCCCGAAAATATGCGGTCAATATGTCAGAAGTCAGAAGATGGGTTCAGTGTGTATAGTTGCCTTCCACCGTCATATCATCCTAGCAAGCCATGAACCGCCCGATGCGATACGATGCGTTCGTCTTTCAGTCTGTCAGTGTTTTTTTTTTGTTTTGTACCACTCGCATCGAATTGACTATTCAATTTTATAGCAGCCGGGACGTAAAATATAAAACATTTATGAAACAACGAATGGTGTTTTTGTTTTCGATTTTTTTTTATTTCTGGCCCCGGATGCTGCGTATCCAATCCACCTATATCTTCTTCATATAATGGGTGTTTGCAAGGTGAATTTTGAAAATAACGAGTGCATTTTATGATTTTTGTAGTGTAGTGTATTGAAGTTGATATTATCATCATATGTGTGAAGGAAGAGGAAGGTACCTACTACACGTGGCTGTATCGAGAGCATCTTCTTCTGTTGAGGAGAATCCTCAGCTGAAGGCTGGTTTCGCTGCGATAGTTTCATGTGCGGTTTAGAGGTTAATGCTGCATTAAAATATGATTGCTTTTATTGAAGCACACTTCTGTGTTGGGTTAACATTATCCTTGATAAAGTGATATAAAACTCCATATTGAACTCATGAAGTTCTAAAGCTTTAAATGCAAGAGCGCCAACTACGATTGTTTTTTTTTCGAAACCATCGTTCTTCGTAGAAAAAAAAAACCGAAAACAATCAGCTGGTAACAGTCTGCTGAATCTTTAAAGTTCTCTCGAATGAGCAAAAATCTATTAAAAGTTACTCTTCTACAACGAAATGGAAACAAAGTGAAAAACACACGTAGAAAGATATAAAAAATCCTTTGTTTTTGGATCGCTAATACCTAATCCTTAAAAAGAAATAAAATCCTTTCCGAAATGGAGCAGCCAATCACATCTCCCTTTTCCCTTTTGTGCCTAGCTGGTTATATCTCAAACAACACAGCACGTGAAAAAGGAGAAATCCCTTCTTTTGAAGAAGTTTTATTTTCCTCGTACTGGAAAGTTAATTTTCTTCCAATCCATGCTCCTCGATCAAACTGAATAGTTTCTGGGAAATCTTGAAACTTATCCGACCAACAACAACAACAACGGGGAAAGCAATTCTTCTCGCCACCAGAAACACACACTTTTTGGTTCCTTTTTTGTAGCAACAACAGGGAAGAAGAAATCTCATCAAAACCAACCATAAGGATTTAAGGCATTGATGGAAGGGATAATTAACTTTTCGTGGTCAGTCAATAGGGCGCTGAGAAATGCGAAGAACACGCCATTTAGGACGTTTGTGGCATGGAAAAGTAATTAAAAATGTAATAAACTAACATTTAGTAAAGAAAAACCTCTAAAGTACCAAAATTTCTTAATCAGTCAAATTCTGTCAAAGTTCTAATCGTCGTCCAAATTGTGAAGATATTTTATTAATGAAATGAAAAAAAAATATCAAAATTTTACCACGCTTGGCCTATCAATTCGACCCAACTTTCGATCTTTTAAACCTAACTTCCTATCTATCTATAACATTTTCTAATCTTGAAATGTTCTTTACCAAAAGGAAACCACTTTTCACCGATAAATTAATTAAAAATGTTCAATATTTTAGAAACTGTCAAAAATGTCATAACTAGATGTGTTAATTCAAAAATTGGCAATTTTCAAAACCGTTCAAACTTAAAAAAAAATACCAAATTGTTACAATTGTCACAGTTTTCGTATTCCTCGATATAAAAAGAGAATTTTTATTGAAGAATTTTCGAGAACTCAGAATTGTCCAAAAATATAACAATTTTTAATGTCGGACTTATCTAAAGTGCCTGCTGTCAAAGTGGTCAAAATTGTCATAATTTTAAAAAAATGTCAAAATTGTCAAAGTTTTTAAAATTTGTAAAAAAATGGTTTTAACGTCAAAATCATTATAAATGCCGAATGTCTGATGGATGGTTGAGTCGCATCCGTTCTGTCCAGGGAGAATGTTTACAGGTATTAGTGAGCAAAAATGAACTTTTTATGTTCAAATATTAAAGAGTTCATTTGATTGGTGGTTACATAAGATGGAACTATCTAAGGCTGATGTCATGCTGAAACAACTAGCAACGCAACGCAACGCAACGTTCCAATAAGATTGCGTTGCATTGCATTGGTATGTCATGCTGGCGCGACCGGTCACTTTGAAATTCCCTACAAATCATCACTTCTCTACATCTGATAATGCTTTGAATCGTCTCCTTTCTTTCCGGAGCCATCAAAAACTCATCAAATCACGACCCGGATTGCAAGAATGCCGAAATTTGAACCGACAAAATTCCTTGTTTTTTTTGCCGGAACTAAGAATTCATGAAAATATTCTCGCCGATTAAGATAGTTTTTAGTTTATTATCACAAGCTCGGACAGATCTTCGTACTATTGTGCTTAAAACCCGGAATCACTGCTTCAAATCGAGAAAAAACAATGTTCCTATTGGATTTCCTACTAGTCGCGCTACTAAACACATTGGCATCAGATTGGTCGCGCTACACAAAGCGACCAGTATGACAGGTATGCGCGATTTCCATGGAGATCAAATGAGAGCTGGTTAGTCGTGTGAACGTTGCGTTGTAGGTCGCGTTGCTAGTTGCTCCAGCATGACATCAGCCTAAGCATTTCGCTCACGCAAATACTTATCTGAGGAATTATTCAAACAAATTCATAGATTTTATGCGCTTCTTACAAATACTTTTACTTTCAAATGTAGTAGTTTTAGTTTTTTCCTGAAACATTCATTACTATAACACATAGCAAAAGGTCTAGCCTGGTGTCGAGATTGCTTGATTTTGATTGCTGCAGCGGGTTACAAATTTTCCATTGAGCATAATGACAAATTAGTGGTTCGTGGCAGGCGGATAGAGTCGGGCTGCGGTTTTTCTGTAGTATTTTTTTATTCAAACCACGATCATCCTTCCCTTGGTATTATTTGTATTGTTGATAATCAATCAGAGAAACGAGAAAACAGGCGTGTCAGCGTTAAACCCAGTAGAATGCATCAATAATGGATTGTCATGGTATTGTTATCGTACAATTTCATTAATATTTTAAAATAGCTTTTAGTGTTAAATGGTGGAGATTCCTGAGAACATCATATAATTTCGTATCATGACACTTAGAAAATGTTCACTTTTAATATTCATTTTTATCATGACTAAATCTTTATTTCAGAATTCACATTGCAATCAAGACAGTTACCCAAATATTTAAATATTATTGAAACACTGTTACAAATTTTTATAGCACCATTTTGACATGTCATTTTCTATTATTAGCTTTTAATATAATAGTCATATGTTGAAAATGGTCAGAACATGACAACTCATCATTTTCAAAAGCATTCTCAAATATTTTTTTTTCCCAGAATCATATCCTCGTTGGCGCGTTCTTGAGTAATATGTATGTTCTTACCTTGGCTTTCGCTATAATTTTATGTTTTTCACTTTCTTTTATTAAATATCTAACCCTTTAATTTTAAAGAGTGTTTCAGACATTTTTAATCCTAATCATGTTCTATTCATTATAAGTTGCAGCTTATCCTTGTGGCCGATACCAACAGTCAAAAATAAGCGCAACCAATCTACTATCCAATCAATTTTAAAATATTTGTGATCATAAACTATTTTAATTTTCTTAAACAGCTCACTCGTGTGGAGGTGTTGTGTCCAATTAAGCCATGAGTTATTAACAATCCCTTCTCGATATTTGAAAGAAGCTGCTTATCAATAACGTTTTAGTTTTCAGAGAACATACATGCCATTAACTTGAATTTAAAGTTTCAGCTAATCTTTTCCCTTTTAGTCATTGCAATAAGATTAATAATTAACATCACATTTTTGTCCGTTTATTTCTTCTACTGTTTAATATTAAATAAACCGTATTTGTTGGCATTCTCCAACTTTATCAGAACTATTGGATGTATCAAACCTTCACATAGAAACCCTTCATTTTGGACAATATTTAATAAATTTTCCACTTTCATTCGTGATTGATTATTTCTTAATTTTAATTTTCTTGATAATGTTTTAGGGACTAAGGGTCGAAAAACTGGGTTGAGTTACACTTTTAAAACAGTTTGTTATTTTTTTTTATTTTAAATATTTAAAATTTGCAGCATTAATAGCAAGTAAGCAGAGTGAGGATTTAAAATTTACACATGTTGAATTGAATGTTTTGTTAATAATTATATATCTTATAGGTTACCGGTCGACATCTTTGATACACTTTAACAACGTTTATATTTGTTTCGTTTAATTTAATTAATAATCATGTTTACTTACAGCATAATGAAAGTCGAAATTAAAAATCGATTTTTCATAAATTCTATATGTTGATATTCTTCATTCCGAAAACGGTATTACAGTTTTTAAATTATGTTTTCTAATCATCTTGGTCATTGCAATTTTATATCCCAGATTACAACATAAATAACATTTGTCCGTAGATGCAGTTAATACATACATATCGCTTTTCTGTAGTTTTTAATTATATTTTATCATTATTTTTCGTATTTTATTGTATTGTATAAGATTGTATTGCCTTATATTTTATAATTTTATATTATTTCATTTAACATATTTTATAATACATATTTTACATTACATATATTATATTGTTCAATCACATATTTTATATTGTTATATTTTATTTATATAATATTTTATATAAACAACAAGGGCAGGGGCATCAGGGTATCTTCGTTTTGTAAAAAGAGCGGGTTACCGTGTATGCTAGTACCGTTTCGAATACTAGACGTTCCTCAATTTATGTCAAGGGAATTTGGCATGGTTGAAGAAAATAAAGTATTTGTTTACTTTTTATAAAATAAAGACGCACTCTCTTTTCGGAAGCCTTGAGGGCGGGATTATAATTTGCATGCTATTTTGGTTAGTCAACAAAATGATTATAGCTTCTCGAGACTTTTTCCCCTTTTACCCTGGATACCGTAGGTGACTCTGCCTACGATTCCATTCCCTTCGAAGTCTCATTGGGTGGTTATGACTGTCTTGCGTAGTAACCAAGATGGACGCGTGGGTTATTTTCTTTGCCACAACCGCGGCGCTGCCGTAAACTCAAGGTGGATACAATACATACATACATACATACATACATAATTTTTACACATTTTTTAAAATTTTTTCTAAGTTTTGAATCACGTTTAGTCTATCTCATAGCTATAGTTAAATATATTATTTGTTAAAATTCTTCTACTATTCACTGGGATATTTCAACTATTTCAAGTATTAAACTCAGTTACATATTTGTCGATTTGAAGTTGTTTTTTTTTCAACCCCTCCTTTAGACATGTTTTATATTTCGTCTCTTCTACCTAACCAAGTTTATTTTTTTTATCTCAAAAATCAATCCTGTATGGTTGTAGCTTTTACACCAAATTGTAAATCATTTTTCATGAAGCATTAAAAATAATGACTTAAAAAATTGGCGCATGTCCAGTTTTTTCATGTTTTAAGCTGCTTTATGTTGTAGCTGTTAACAATTGCTTATCAAACTGTTGCTATTAATGTAGATTGTGAAATTAACGTCGTTTAAAGCATGGTGCACAAAAAGTAAGTTAAAACAATGATTTATAATAATCGATTGAAATAGTGTGCATAATTCTTTTCATATTGCCGTACAACGTATTATTACGTTCATGAACATTCAACAGCAAGTTAAATACTCAGGTTATGTTGGGTGGTCCAAAATAAGTCCCTAAGAAATTAACCTATTTTCGACATGGGTCGAATTGCGATTAAAACAAGTTTTTTTTTGTTCTTCGAGCTTGCAAACTAGTTTTCAAGTGTTTTTCCATAGCTGTGAACATGTTTATAGTTGTTAAATTCATCACAGCTAGGCAGAAAACTTCTTGGAATTTGACTCCAATAATGGCACGTCCTCTTGAATTGGGCTTGATTTGGCCCACCCAACTGTGAAAAATTAAAACTTTATTTCCAATTTTCTATCCCTTACCAGCTTATTTAAATGGAATCTTAGATATGATTAGAATCATAAGAAGAAGCTTTTACTATATTTGTTCAAAATTTTCATGATTAACATGATTTATGAGAGAAAGATTGGAAAAAGCTGCAAGGTGGTCCAAAATATGTACCCGGTCCAAAATAAGTCCGTTACCCTACGCAGCGAAAGGTTTTTTTTTATTTCAAAGGAAAATGCCGCAAAAGCAAAGGAAAACAGTTTCTCGTTTCCCATTCTCATCAAAGACAAGGGAGATTAAAAAAACCTTCGACCAAACGGCAAACGATCACCAACGCAGTGCGCTTTTTTTGGAGATCGGGCGTGGCAGAGGACTAGGCCAATAAACCTTCGTTTGCTAACTAACTCAGTTAGTACACTGGTTAAGTTATCGGACTAGTAAGTCGAAATAAGAAATTTATTTTGGGTTCGATTCTTACTTTTTTTCTATTTTGGGATAAATTATCCAATGGGTGAAAATCCCATAAAATGTGTTGCTTGTTTCGCTTGAATGTAGTCATGCATTATTTTGCACGGGAACTCAATTCTTTATGCTAGTAGCACAGAGAACAGACGTACAAGCTCGAACAAAAAATCTTCAAAAAACTGTGTAAAATTTCAAATGCTGACATCCAAAAAATACGTTAAAAATTGACTTAAAACACTGCCATCTATTGCGCCTTTCAAAAGTTACAAATCAAATTTTCAAGTGGCAGTTGTTGAAAAGGCTTATCGTATATGAACACATTAATAATGCAGCTCTGAAATAGACGGGTTAATTTTTTTTTGCTAGATAAATGCAATAAGAGTTACTTTTGATTACACAGAATTTCAATCCCTTTATTTTTGCACTACTGAGGCAGTCAAAATAACTAACAGTTTTGGAATAATTTTTTGCCCTTCTTGGACGTTTATCGTCAGAGGGCGAATCGGCTATCTCCAGTCAATTAGGTACATCCCTTACAATCTGTCTTAAGCATTAGAACCAATTCTAGACATTTTAGACAGCTTTTATGCACAACGCCCCCTCTGGTTCAAAGGGCTTTAATTATAAACCTGGTAAATTTTAGGCATTTTATCATTTTTGTCAACCTTGTCAATTTTATCAATATTTTCAATTTTGTTAATTTTGTCAATTGTATCAATTTTATCAGTTTTGTCAATTTCGTCGATTTTTTCAATTTTGTCTAGAGTGTCCTACCCGGAAATTCCCGGGAATAAAAAAAACAGGAATTCCCTAATCCCGGATAACACTAAAAAATCCCAACAATTCCCGAAGCCAATAAAAAGTGCCAAACTACTAAAATTTTACACGATCTAAATTGAAAAAGTAGATCAGATTGAGCAAAGAAAATGAAAGTTCTACCTTGATATATGTCAAACAATTTTTTAATAAAAACTAGTTAAACATTGAATTAGATAAAAAAAAATTCGTTCTACAATAAGTGTTAAAGTGAAAAACGATATAAGACCAAAAAATTCAAAAAGGATTTTCAAATCATTGAACTCGATACAGTCAGATTTTATTTTAAATCTTTGTTTTTGAAGTATCAAACCAATAAAATATATTTCCAGCTGAATTTACCTGAACCTGAAGATTGAGTACAAATTATTTTATCTACAAAAATTTTTTAAAGAATGCAATCTTGAAAATGAATTTAGATCATAATTCATAATAGTGGTTTTGGGGTTTTTGTTTGAATTTTAGTTCTGAATCTGAATTCTACATTTTGAACCTGAATACAAATTCTGAATCCTAATTTGAAATCGGTTTCTGAATCTAAACTCCAAACAAAAATTACTGATAATTATGAACAGAAAATAATTTTACAACAGAATTCTTCACCAGAAATTTCTTATATGAATTATGAATCTTTGATTTTCTATGTTTTTTTCTTCAATGATTTATTCGTAATTCAGCTAGTGTATCTGAATGAAAATTCCGAACATCAAGCACAATAAACTGGATACAGATTCCAAAATACGACCACAGGAAACAAATTATGATTTTTTTTATTTGAAATCGGAAATGATTCAAACATAAGCTTATCAGATATTTTCAGGGCAATATCCAAGCTATTTTGGAAATTCTTCACTTATAATCAAAAAGAAAAAAATCGATTTTTTTTTTTTTTCATCTAAACACACCAGACAGTATATTTGGACAAAACTTGTACAAACAAAATTATTTGGATGCAATTACATAATTCTGATTACGAAATTTAAATTTTTCTTTGATTTTGCAAAAAAGTAAAACCATTCGGGTAAAATCCGGGCAATCTGCCAACCTTAGAGAGTCTAATATTATTATTCAAATTGTTTTTATTCGAATAAAATTCAATTTAAACCTTTTAAGATAAGGTTTCATATGCAGTACAGTGTTGAAATCATCGTTTTCAATTTTTCCAGGATACCGCGAATTCCCGGGAAAAGAATCGTAATATTTCCCGATTTCCGGGAACGATAAAATGGTCGGCAAATGGTCACTCTGATCGTGTCATTTTTGTTAATTTTGACAATTTTGTACAAGTACATATTTGGTTTTTAGTATATTTTTAAAATTTTATCAATTTTATGAATTCTGTTAATTGTGTCAGTTTTGGCTATTCTATCAGTAATTTTGTCATTTTTGAAATTTTTGTAAATTTTTTTAATTTTGAAAATTTGGTTGCTTTTGTCAATAATGTTAATTTGGAACGTTTTGACAATTTTGTCAATTTTCACCATTTTGTCAATTATATCAATTTTGACAATATAGTCGTTTTGTCAATTTTGTATATTTTATTTTATATAAAAAATAGAAAATATTGTCAATTTTGTCAATTATATCAATTTTGTAAGTTTTGTCAATTTTGTCAAGTTTGCCAATTTTGTCATTTTGTCATTTTTGTAATTTATAATTTGTAATTTGGTTTTTTCATTTTTGTTTCACTTTTATCATTTTGCCATTATGTCATTTTTTTTAACTGAGTGCATTTTGAAATTTTTTCAATTTTTAATTTTATTTATTTTGTCAACTCGTCCGTTTTGTATATTTTAAAAATTTTGCCAACTTATCTAATTTCGTCCACTTAGTCAAATTAGTCTATTTGGTCGGATTATTAAATTTAGTAAAGATAGCCATAATAGACCGCTGCAAAAATGGACTTTTTGCTCCCTAAGTTTTTTATGCCTTTTGGGTCACCAAGCATCAGTGTTAAAATTTGAGATGATTTGGTTGATTCCTGAATTAGCGCAACGCGTTTCAATTTTGTATTGAAATTTGTATAGGAGAAGAAATTTTTGCATATAAATTCATCCAGAAAATTTAAATAAGCTTGAAATAAAGTTTGTTTTTAATTATTGTATTTTTCCTATTCTTAGTTTTATTTTTTCCTAACATGAAAAGAAGCTAAGTTATTCATAAACAAAGTTATAATCATTTCAAAATAAAAAAAATCTGAATCCATTGAAAAGTGTTCAAAAACGGCAGTCTTTGCTTTCTAGGACTTTCAATAATTTCATGAAACATTTTGGCAAAGGTTATATCAATCAACAAACTTATTGGCTATGTAAAGCAGTTTTTTGTGATTTTTTTATTTTAATCATACAGTAAAATAGCTTTTAAATAAGCAGTCAAAAATGCTAAAATAAAAAAATACATTCTGAAAAACTTTTTTTTAATAACATCGAATATCTTTTCTAGGGCACATGTTAGCTTTGCGGTTTGCTCACATGAAATGTACTGCAAGAATCAAGAAACATTAATCATTCAAAGTTATATTTTTCTTAACTTCCAGTACATCTCTGGTATTTTGGACTGCAAAATTTTGTTTTCCCATACAAATTTCCATATACAAATTTAAACTCATTGCGCTAAATCCGGACTCAATGAATCGCTTACGAAATTTTTATTGCTATTTTCAGTAATCAAAACAACCAAAAAAAAAGTCATGGGAGGTGCAAAAATTTATAAATTTAAAATTTTCGACATTTTTGAAATTTTTTTTCAATTTTATCAATTTTGAAACCCTTCACATTTTTTTTATTTGTTTTACAGTTTTGTCATTGCTATCAATTTTGATACTTTGACAATTTTGACAATGTTAAAAATTTTGCCAATTTTGTAAATTTCGTCATTTTTACCAATTGCGTAAATTTTGTAGGTACATTTGGATAATTTGTAAATTTTGTAAATAGGTAGCTGAAATTATATCAATTTTGTTATTTATGTACACTGCCGCTATTCGCAAGACTGTCCCATATGCATTTTCGTCATTTTTCAGCTTATCTCAAAAATCGTTCAAATACAGTTAGTTCTTCAATTTAGACTAAAAACTTTCATAACTTTGTTCTAAACATATATGAAAAAAATACCAAGTCATGTCTGTCCCATATGAAATATACCCGCAAAGCTGTCCCATGTGTCCATTTAATGCTTCAAAATTCCTCCTCTAATTTACGTTAATTTTATAAATATTGATACAATGTGTGCAACAAAATAAGCATTCATTGAAATTGCGAAAGTAAGACTAGATAAAACAGTACAGTAAAGTTAAAAATAACAATCTCCATAATTTTTACAAGCTAAGTTTAGCCTAATGGGTAAATTCCATCAATCTGTTTTGTTTTTAATTTCGCATGAAGCTTATTGAATTGTTCTTTGTAAAACATGAAAAATAGACAGCTACAAAGCCATATTTTTTTAGGTTTTTGTCATGCTGTTACTTGCTGCTTGGAATTTCATAAAATCTATGAACAAAAATACGCGTACCTGGTAGCACACGCTTAAGTCATATTAAATTGATTTTTCTCATCAAGTATTTGCTGCCAAGATACTTTGCTGTTTCTGATTCAGCATTAATTTAATTTGAAGGTATTTATAGTCTTTCTAAAAAGATAATCGACCGAAAAACTTTCCAAAATATGATGGTACAGGTTGTTTTATTCATGGAACGTTGTTATTCATTTTATTTTAGACCCACTCAATTCTTACGATAAACTTTCTTTATCTTTGACTATCTAAACATGTCATAAACATCATTTCAAACTTATTTTTATCAGTAAACAACCAGTAAAATGAATAATACAGCGCAGATAGAGAGAATCAAATGATCAACTGACAAAAGAAAAGCCAAGTATGGGACAGCTTTGCGGGTATATTTAATCCGCATACGAAATATACTCGCAAGGCTGTCCCATCATTATTTTCTCCTCCGCATCAACAACTTCCAAATCAAAAACACATTGGACGAAATTCTACAACAATTATCTTAATATCTGTGAAGAAAGAAGTAGAAAAGGTAAAGTTTCAACCGAGAAATCCACGAAAGTTTATAAAAATCTTTAAAGCCGTTTTTCTCGGTTCGTTGTTTTTGCATATGGGACAGACTTGCCGGCAGCGGCAGTACAGGTTTTGCATCATTTGTGTGTCTTTTTTGATCACTTTTGCCACATTTGTCAATTTGTAATTTTTTTCTTCTTTTTTAATTTTGTCAGTTATTTCTCCCATCAGGGTATTTCGCTCTCTATGAGCCAACAAATGCATAAGAGATTATTAACGAGCCACATAGATGTTTGATTTAAGAAGGTAATTTTATCACCCTTTTGTGCTGATAACAACAACCACTCACAATATTCATAAAGTTGTATTCTGCGGTATCGTCTCGTGCCACAAAACCTATCAGAAGCTAAAGTCTTTCATAATTTTATGTCACGCCCCAGCCACCACTATTGTTGTTGTAGCTTGTTGTTTGTTTGGGGCAAAACCACAAAATCAAACGTTATTATTGGGGGTGGTATATCTGGGATACGATAGGTACCTATTCCGGCTAATTTAGTCCTGTGTTCTACTACCTATGCGCTAGGTGTCTCGTATGTGTTAAGGATGTGCTTCATTGTTCGGAGAATTGGCAACCTTCATATTCGGTATGATGAAATGTGTCCACCTACACGAGAAAAACTGTAGCACGATTCTATACCCGAACTTAAAATTTGAGTTCATACTATTAGATACCAATTTCAGTAAATGATATTTCGAAAATTAATTTTAAAAAATACAGTGTTAAAAATATGTCGGTTCTCTACTTACGTGGGCTACCATTATTAATGAATGCATTTCGAAAATGTTCATCATTTCCCTTTCGGATGTGGTTTCTTTAAATCGACTCGCTCTAACATCTTCTCCCATCGTTAAGAAATTTTGAAGCTTCCAATCAACACCAGCCGAAACCACAATTATTCCATCAGCTAAGAGGATTTTGTTGGGACGGATCCAGAACCTAAAATAGAATTCAAGAAAAAATGTGTTTAATTTTGTGTCGAAAACAGTAATTTGATAAAATGATAAGCTTATTCAATCAACCGGTTTCAGTTATTCTAGGAGACAGTTCTCAAAAAAATCACCCCGCCTGCTACAACCTGTCGAAACGGCAGGTGTTGGCCACACCATTAAGTGGTGTGGCGACACTTCGTTTAATTTGCCACATAAATTAAATAATTAAACAGACAACGACCAGCCCACCCACCCCTTGATAAGTAATGATGGCATGACAGTGGGTGGCGCGTGATTTATAAACAACCACAAACGAGAGGCCGCCGCCCGCGATATCTGATGATTAATTGGTTTATGAATGCGGTGTCGGTCAGATTTGTTGTGGCGTGGGCGGGGCGCCACGACGGGAAAAAGTGAGCAACACAGCCCACCTTCTTCTTTTGAAGACAGAGTCTTTATGGGAGTTCCACGTGGGAAAATTATGCGGTACTGTTACTGTTACTTTTGGAGTTACGAGCAAGTGAATCGTGTCGGAAATTATAGTAAACTAGCGGATCCCGTACGAACTTCGTTTCGCTTTAAATCATTGGTACGTCAAAATGAGTTTAGAAAATGAATTCGAAACATTCTTTCAACAATTTTGGGGAAAAAATTCAACAGTGTTTAAAGTCGCTACTATTACTATTACTTGAAATTCAAATTAAACGGTCGATTGGATTTTTATTAAAATTTATGTGAGAGTGTTTCCTTCTCGATCGGTTGCAAAATCTAGACATTATGGCAGAAACATGTCCTATTTGTTTATGTGCACGACTCTTTTGCTTGACTTTCACACTTAAATTGGTATCAATTAACTGCCTCGAACAAAATTATTGCACAAAAAACTGAACTTTCAATGAAACCCACTTTTTCTGTCCCGTGCCATCTTGTGCCATTTTATTTTTTTCAAATTATATGTAAAATAACGTGAGGAACTTGAAAACAGTGAACAATGAATATAGACACCCCTTTCGCCGACCCTTGACACGGAACATGCTACCTGGAGTCAATTGCTCATAGTTTATAACCCTCATCTGAACATTTTCATCTCAATCCGATGCATGATCACGACAATATCGCAAAACAGTGAGCAACTAACATGGACGGCCTTTTTTTACCACGATTCAAAGCTTGACTCCTGAAATCAGTTATCTTTTCTGTGAAACTCCCATGTGTCAATTTTCATTACAATTCTATGCTCAATCAAGAGAATATCGTAAAAACAGTGAACAGATAATAACCCCTTTTGCCGACCCCTGGGTCAAGATTTGAAACCTGAAAGCAAAAGAGCGTCCTTCAAAACTCCTATGCGGATATTTTCATCTCAATCCAATGTAGAATAACGTCAAAATCGCAAAAAACATTAAATTTTGGTATGGACGACTCCTTCAGCCGACTTCTGATCCGCAATTCGAAACTTGAAATCGATTGCTCGTCCCTCAAAACACTCATGTGCAAATTTTCATCACAATACGATCTATAAAAACGCCAATATCGCAAAAACATTAATCAGTGAATCCGGACGACCCCTTTGGCCGACCCCTGACCCTAAATTTGATAACTGTAATCGATTGCTCGTCTCTTAAAACACTCATGTGCAAATTTTCATCACAATCCGATGTATAATAACGTCAATATTGCAAAAACATTAATCAGTGAATATGGACGACTCCTTTGGCCGATCCCTGACCCTAAATTTGATAACTGTAATCGATTGCTCGTCTCTCAAAACACGCATGTGCAAATTTTCATTACAATCCAATGTAAAATAAAGCCAATATCGCAAAAACATTAATCAGTGTATATGGACGACCCCTTTTGCCGACCCCTGACCCTAAATTTGATAACTGTAATGGATTGCTCGTCTCTCAAAACACTCATGTGCAAATTTTCATCGCAATCCGATGAATAATAACGTCAATATCGCAAAAACATTAATCAGTGAATATGGACGACCCCTTTGGCCGACCCCTGACCCTAAATTTGATAACTGTAATCGATTGCTCGTCTCTCAAAACACTCATGTGCAAATTTTCATCACAATCCAATGTAAAATAAAGCCAATATCGCAAAAACATTAATCAGTGGATATGGACGACCCCTTTTGCCGACCCCTGACCCTAAATTTGATAACTGTAATCGATTGCTCGTCTCTCAAAACACTCATGTGCAAATTTTCAACACAATCCAATGTAAAATAAAGCCAATATCGCAAAAACATTAATCAGTGGATATGGACGACCCCTTTTGCCGACCCCTGACCCTAAATTTGATAACTGTAATGGATTGCTCGTCTCTCAAAACACTCATGTGCAAATTTTCATCACAATCCAATGTAAAATAAAGCCAATATCGCAAAAACATTAATCAGTGGATATGGACGACCCCTTTTGCCGACCCCTGACCCTAAATTTGATAACTGTAATGGATTGCTCGTCTCTCAAAACACTCATGTGCAAATTTTCAACACGATCCGACGAAAAGTAACGTCAATATCGCGAAAACAATATTTGTCTTCTATGGACGACCCCCTTCAGAAGGGGTCGTCCAAAAATCTAAAAACATTTTTCATCATTCCTGGTCCTAATGAGCATCCATGCCAAATTTCAGATCTCTAGCTCTTAAGGCGGCTGAGTCTATAGAGGATAAACAAACAAACAAACAAACAAACAAACATACAGATAATTGCTTTTTATATATATAGATGAAGAGATCATTTACTTCCGATCACAAGCCAACTGTAACGTTCATAGAAAGTCGGGAATGCCATAAAGATGGTAAAACGACTATCATCGAAACAACAAAAAATTACTTCCGATAAATAATGTTTGGCAGTCTTGTTCCAGTAGAAATTTGCTGCTGGTGGTAGGTGATGATAAAACATAATAATGAATGATAAAAAATGGAAGCTGGTGTCAGTTGCATGGATGCACCCAAGTTGCCTAAGTAAGCAGGTACTCAGTAGGGTGACATTAGATGTATGGGAAATTTCATGATCGAATTTCGAAAACTGACTTTTTGAAGATTGGTCCAAAAAAAACTGACCTGTGGGATATTTCACCTCAATCGGACTTGATTTAGGGGTGCCTCAAAGGGCTCAAATCTTTGCTTTTTTTACCCTAAAAAATCCGCTAAGAGGGGACACCAAAGGAAATCGGGAAAATCAAAATTTTAATTTTAATGCCAAATTACTTAAAAATGCATCAAATGTCGAAATCTGGTGTTATCTCAAGTCAATGTGGTGGAAAGAAGGTGATGAAGAAACACGCACACTAATACAGAACTCGTTGTTCATGAAGTAAAAAGGTAAACAAAGCCTACGTCACTTGCCAGCATGTTTATGTATCCTAGGCGAGAATCGTAAACAGCAGTTGGCAATGATTTTTTTCTCTATAGTTTTCGCTGTTGGTTGTTTGTTTGGAAATGCAACTGACGTCACAAATTGTCATGGTTTCAATGTTTACAAAAAAAAACTTTTACTAACACATAGCACGGGATTTCCATCGCCACCTGAGATGTGTATACAGGTTGATCTCAAGTGTGGTGTTCATGTTTTAGATATTATCACAGTAACCGGTGTCTAATTTGTTAAATAAATATTATTATAAATTGTACCTTTAAAAGAAACGGTTGTTATTCCTCGGTTTTCACATCAAGAAAAAAAAATGTTCAAAAATCGACTTTCTGGGTCTTGACCGTTTTTCGGAAAATCGACTAAATCCAAGAAAGTTGATTTAAGGCCAAAAAATTTTTTATTTGAACCAATACCAACTCGACGTTTTATGCATTTCTAAGTCATTTGGCACCAAAATTGGCTGCCACCCTGTGAGACATGCCTAAATATGCCTCTGTTGTTGTTGCTCATAATTCGCTATCGACGTTGGAGAACCCCTCTTTACTCACATTGAGCTCAGTCATCCTTTCGTGCAGCCCATCGGTTTCGTGCGCTTTTCACAGTCAGTACATTCGAGGTCCTTCAGACAACGGTCGAGTCAAGATACCGCGGTCAGTTAATCGAGTCGCCGGAGATTCCTCTAGCGTCGTAAAATACAGAATTTTACACACCCTAGTACCCAATCGCCATGAATGAGAAATTATCCGGTTTACTTCCTGTCCTTTACCATGCAAAACAGAAACGTGGTTCCATCATGCAACATTTAGAATCCAATCTCTAAGTCTGGTCATTATTTTCATATATTGTTAGGTTTCTGGGATGTCAACAAATACACCAAGCTGGCCGGAAATGATTGTGATAAGTTTTTCATCTCGATTACAACTGTTAATACTGGCGTTAATCGAACACACAATCACATATCTGATGAAGCATCCGTTTTGATAGCACCAACTTGAAATTATGTCTATTTCCTACTGAAGAGTACAGCAGTCAACCGGAGAGGAAATCGTTCGGAAAATTTTGAGATCATCGACGTACAATAGCTTTTCCGATTCGATCATGGAACACATAGATCGTTGATGAAGAGAATAAAGATCAAAGGTCCTAAGTGGCTGCCCTGAGAAACTCCAGAAGTGATATCAAAAGGTTTCGAGTTATTGGAGTCCAGTGCGACGCTTTTTTTCAGTAGCCAGCGCATGGGGTACCTTATCTAACTTAACGTGGTAAAAGATCTACACTGTTGACGATCCGGAGCCAGCGTCTTCACTTGGTCTCAGTCAAGATTCTCCGCGACAGTTCGGGTTTCGGCGGCTACACACTAAGATTGCAATTTTCCCTCTCGGGATACTGGCCGTCTGAGTCACAGGGGAATAGCTTAATTTTAACGAAATTCGAATGGAAACTTCCCCGAAAATCGTGTCACTTCATTACTCCTGTAATTCAGGATGAAATTACTACAAGTTCACAGTTACTCGAACAACCGTCCTGAATTCGAAAAAGTTATGACCTGTATTACGTGGAGCTCATCAGCTATCGCGCTTTTATTGCCATGTCCTTTGTTTCTATCCTTTTCTATCGTGTGATAACTGTCACGTTTACTTTGCATGTTCTGGCATTTCTGGAAGCAAAAACTGGACTTGAGTAGTGATGAACAAGTTCTCCATGGAAATAAAGCTTGCGGAAGTGTAGTGCTGGACCCCTTTCTAATTGAATCATTGGATGCGCCGATTGTCGTCGTCTTTTACTTTTTATAAAAAAAAAGGAGCTGTCTTAAAGTGGATCATCCTGCGCGCGACGTCGACTGGTCAATGCTGTCACCCGGGAAACCACCAAACATCTCTAGATGGGAACAGCCGGTCCTCCCCTCGCAGGACATCATCACCCGGGGAAAATGCCTCTGCGGCTTATGGTAAAGACGTGTGCGGAATTTGAAAATTTCATACTTATTCGGTTGTGATAGTGAGGTGAGTTTTTAAGTGTTTTTTTTTTTTGTAAATATATTTATTATGTTTAGGAAAAATAAAATTATTTGATTATATCTCTGTGTCTCGCATTTTATTTTATTCAATCTAATCAAACATTTCAATGGGAGCAAAAACAAATAAAAAAAAACAAAAATAAAGCGTTCCGTAGCTACAGAAAAAAAAATTTTAGCTCCCTGCAAATCTCGCGAGGAAACCGTTTCGAGCTTACAGGACAATTTGACAGATGGTTTTCCTGAGCTGTTTTTCTGTCCCGAGATCGTCCTGTAATTTCAGCTGTTGAAAATACAGGTCGAATTCGTCCCGACCACAGGAGAAAATATTAAGTGTGTAGGCTTCGCCCCCACGAGTTTCTGGGTCTGCCTCTCCTTCGATGTCCTTCTGGATTCCATTCAAGCGCCTCTCTGCAAATCTCGTTCCCATCTCTTTGCAGCTTGTGCCCAATCCATCTCCACTTACGTTCCCGAATCTTGATTTCTAGGTCACCAAGCGCGGATGATACTCCACAGGCAACTATTCATTAATACCTACAGTTTTCGCGTCATCACCGCATATGTGCAACATGTTTCACACCCGTACAACAATACGGATTTGACATTTGAGTTGAACATTCGGATTTTCGTTCGTAGAGAGATCTGACGTGAGCGCCAGATGTTTAAGAGACTCGCAAATGCAAATCGCGCATTTCTGATTCGGGATTCGATGTCTTTCTTGGTACCACTATCAGGCATTATCTGGCTACCAAGATACTGGAAGCACTCCCCTTTCTCAACTTGTTGCCCAGCTACCACGAAATTGGAAGAACTTACTGTGTTGATTTTCATCGACTTGGTCTTTCCGACATTGATTTTGAGACCTGCTGCCTTGGAGCTTTCGATTTTCTCCTGGATCCTGTTCAGGATCACTTTGCAGAGTACTTTGAGGGTTGTACAGATCAACGTTATGCCTCGCCAGTTACCGCACTCTGTCAGGTCTTCTTTCTTCGGGACCTTCACGAGGATACCCTGCATCCAGTCGGCCGGGAATGTTGCAGTATCCCAGATGTCAGTGAAAAGACGGTACAATATTTGTGCTGACAAGGAAGGGTCGGCTTTCAGCATTTCAGCAGGGATGCAATCGATCCCAGGTGCTCTGTTGGATTTCATATCATTGATTGCCGCTTCAATTTCAGCCAGCGAGGGTGCTTCCGAGTTTACGCCATTAATGCGATTTACTGTTGGCGCTTCGAGCTGCGGGTTCTGTTGGCCATCGCTATTCGGAAGAGTTATTCGAAGTGCTCAGTGCATCGTTTGAGCTGATCTGTTCGATCGGTCAATAACTGACTTGCTCGATCTTCTGGCTGCATTATAGCATTAGTCCTTGCACCACTAAGGCGGTGAGAAATATCATAAAGTAATCGAATATCTCCATTGGCGGCGGCTCTTTCTCCCTCTTCGGCTAGGGAGTTTGTCCAGGCTCTCTTGTCTGGTCTACAACGAGACATCCTTATCGAATGCCTTGCTTAAGTCTTCATACACAGCATCGACTTGTTGACGTTTATCTAGTCTAGCAACCAACTTCCAAACGTAAGTCATAAGGCTAGATAGGAACGAATTTTTCAACCAGAACTAGTGGAATTCCATCTGGAGTGGGAACTTTCGTTTCATCCTGCGCAGCCGTCTTGCGAAACACGTCGTTCGGTATTCAACATATCCAGGTTGAAATCTCGGCTCTGCAAACTACTCAGGTATGACTCCGTCAAAAGTGGTGAGTTATTAGTTAGCACGCTCTGAAAGAATGACGAGAATAGATTTGCAGCAGCATGCAGCGTCGCAGCGTTTTTTTTATTGGTACATTCCGCATGATTTGTACAGAGGAGGTATACAAGTTTTAAGTCTAGATGTTGACGCAAAAGAGTACAAAAAGGCTGTCATCTGAATAAATCGTCAATCAGCATCGTAAGTAGTGAGCTAATTTATTCGAACCAACAAGTATCTAATCCATAGTGTCTATATCTGATTGTTATTTTGCCGTTATTGGAGTGTTATCATTAAATGTAAAACCCACCACAACAAACTGGACTGAAATGATTGTGTAGGTAATTTAATGCGAATGGGGTAATTCATGTATCTAGACAGGTGTAGGTATCTCACTTCAGCAAAAGATTTTTTGAGTAAGCCTGAACCAGTCGTTTTGGGGAATCATTCTATCAACAACCGCATAAATAACTATATGTACAGACAGCAAAACAAAAAGTGAAACATCTACACTCTTAAACTTAAAAAACAAGAAAGGGATTTGAACCTACTCTACTCACGTTGATAATGCTTAAATGGAACTTTGAATGCTTCCCTGGAATAGCAACGTCACCTTTTAGTTGAATGTACTTCTAGCCTTCACCAACAAATGAAGCTAGGTGGTTGGATAAATGAAAATGTCTGTCAATCTCGTACCTCTTACCGCTTATCGCCAATGTCAAGCGTCCAGCTTGGAGCGGGAAGCCGGCAGCAACTTGGGCCAATCGACGAACTCGATACCGTACTTCATGATGCCGGCCCCAGTAACCCCTACCATCGAACCCCAGAACAGAATGAACAGGAGGTTTTCGGTTCGATATTCCTGGGGGTAAACTGTCGAGGTGAAGAACATGGCAAAGGCAAACAGCAGGATCACCGGGAACTGAAAAAAAGTGGGGGGGGGGGATTAGTTGTGAAAGTTGAAAAGTGACTGATGAACTTACTGTGCCATAACGCCAACCCTTTTGGATCACAAGCGGACACTGAACCGTTAGTCCTTCGCCGTCCTGGATGGCGTAGTTACCTAGGAACAGATCGATCGAATCCTGTCGGAAGCCGTCGTTGAAGTTGTTCTTGTAGTAACGGGTCAGCGAGTTGATGCCATCTCGCATTAGGCCCATTTTGGTTCGTTTGCCGGTACGGGTGAAATCGGTTTTGAGTGCTCCTGTCCCCGAGTACTGAGTCGAAATCATATCCGCGTTGTCAGCCCAAACCTAATAAGGAGAAAAGGTATCAACTTTTGTTATAAATTGTTTAAAATTTTGTCTTACTCCTTTGAAAAGCCACTCGAAGCTGGAATATGGATCGATCTTTTGGCCACTGGTCAGCACCCCGAGTCGTAGCAAGCACTGTTCCAAGCTTCGTTTGGCAAGCATGCTCTGAACGACGTTGGTCCGGTCCAGACAGTCGATGCAATTGGTCCGGAAGACTCCATCCTGGGACGAAACCAGAGTCCCATCCCGTCGCAAATGGAACACATTAAACTCGTCCTGTTCGTGAGCCAATCGGGCGATCAGATTGTGCAGCTTGTCGTAGCGCATCTTCCGGCATTCAGCGTGGAAGTCGTACGACTCGTAGCGCAAGTTCGGATTAGCCAAGGTACTGATGGTGGTCCCATAGGCTTTTTCCAGCACATCTTCCGCCCCACGATGGTCGATCAAATTGACTAGCACTTGACGACCGTAATGGATCAACTGCGAGTCGAAGTGCTTGGAGCATGCTATCAGATGATCCCTTCCGGCAACTAGTTCCGGTGGCGGTTTGTAACGAAGGTTGGGAGTCTGTCTCCAGTAAAGCGGAATGCTCCCTCGAGTTTGAACAAACGACACCTTATCCCCGCGGATGTCGATAATCTGTTCCGTCTCCACGTAATTCGAGACGTTCCCCGTTTGATCGATACCTCGACAGAAAAGACGTGTCCCGGCTCGGAAAACAGACCTTCGAGAGATCAGCATCCATTGGAAGTTGTGCCCATTGACGGAAACATCATTCACGGACACAAAGCCCAGCATAATCGGAAGGCAATACTGCCGGATTTCCGTCCGGTGGAATTGCTTCAGCAGATATCCATTCCAAACGAATCTCAGCTCGGCCCGTTCGAACAACCCCAACTGAAGGACATCCGGCGAAAGAGAGTACAGCCGTTGCAGGGTGTGGGTCAGATCGTACGTGTAGCTGAAATAGTAGTACGGAGTGTCCAGCACTTGGCGCAACATTGAAAGGTAAACCCCGTTCTGGACCTTCTGGGTATCGCTCAGGTGGGTCAGCGAAGGCGTAAAAGGAATGATATCGAACCCGGCCAAACGCCAGATGACGTGGGAGTTGATTATCCCAACGAATATCCGATGCGTCACCACGATCAGATGGTATCCGGATATGAGCTTTATCACTCCTAAAATTCCACAAATCTTACGGATTTGAATTCCGTGCGGTAACTGATTGGTTTTCACTAAAAAAATAGAAAAAAAAGGTTACCTTTTGAATTTTCGAAATGAAAATTTTGAGCAGTGCCCACCCCTTACCTTGAAGGGAAGATTTTCGGCTAACTCGGTCGATGATTAGTACCTCACTCTTCCCATTTGGTTCAATGTAGAAGCTTTCCGGGGTGATGTAGCTGAAAACAGACAAATTAACATGTTAACCCCAGGGATCCCTCAACAATTGAAACCTTGACCTCGGTCCGAAGTCCACAATCTGTTATGTGGTTCAAGAACAAACTATACAAGTGAAAAAAAAATCCCACCAGACAAACTTACAAGTTCATATCGTCGTGTACATCCAATCCTGCCATTTTGGGGCTTTTTCCTAACGGTTGGCCGTTTTGTTGACTTATCAGGAAAGTGTTCGTCGGAAACAGGCAGAGATCAAACACGGTTTTCCACTTAAATTTGCAATTTTTCTGGAGACAACACCGACCGAAAATATCGAACCATGGAAAAATCGATGACGTGATAAGCTCCGCATCCGTGATGACTGTCATTGACAGTTGATGATGAAGCGAACGTCATCATTGAATTATTTTGCAGTAAAACTTCTGTAATTTGAAACTCAAATTTTGTGATACACCGCGAATCAGAGTTTATCATTTAACGAAAAATATTTTTAAATTTATTGTTTAGATTAGAAATCTGAAATCTGACGAAAATGACAAAAATGGCAAAAATAACAAAAGTGACAAAAATGACATATATGACAAAAATAACAAAAATGATAAAATGACAAAAATGACAAAAACGACATATATGACAAAAATAAAAATGACAAAAGAGGCAAAAATGACAAAAATTACAAAAATTACAATAATGACAAAAATTACAAAAATAACAAAAATGAAATAATTCAAAAAAGTTACAAAAAGACAATAATTCAAATATGACAAAAATGATTAAAATAAATTGACAAACTAAACAAAAAAGTAACGAAAATTAAATAATTAATAGAAAAATTTAGCTTGCTAAAACTCATTACCATTATTGATTTGGAATTTTCAGTGAAAAATTCAAAATGGTAATTCTTTTTTTTCCAAAATATTGATTTAACTGTAACCGATGTATGTGATCCGACGTTATTTATTATTAATAAGGAATTATTGTTTAAATGATAGCCGATTGATGGAGTTTCCAAGTCAGTAGAGTTGTTCTGTTTATCATTGAGATCATTGACTTCTTTCGAAACGATGAGTTCCATCCAAGTTCCAACCCTGCCAAATGATACCCTTTTTGGTCCATAAATGATGCATTTTATTTATTAATTTTATGTAAAGTAAAGGCCAAGGCCGAAATTTGCGTATACATTTTTACGTACAATTTGTTTCCTTCTTTTTCCTCTGCTTTTTCATGAAGCATGTTCACAATACGATGAATGATGAATTTATTATTTTTATTTAAAAACGTTTATGAACGTCTCGTGCGTGGATTTGTTTATGGATGTTTACCATATACAAACGATAAAAAAGCGAAACGAAATATAAACAAAACGATATTTTCCCAAAACATTGCGGCGGTTGATCCCTCGTTTGGAAAAAAAAATTGCGTGCGGGTCGTGCGAGCATGTTTTAAAACGTTTCGGTTGAAAGTTTTGTGAAACTGTGCCTAAAATACAGTATTTTCCTTGTAAAAACTATCGCGAATAGAAGCTGGTGATCGTACGTTGAGGTAAGGGTAAATTTGTTTTGTAAAAATGGTTGAACTAACGCGAAAAAAATGAATTCAGTTTTCAGTGTTTACGCAATCGCCATCTGCCAGCCAGCATGTCCTATCTGTGGCGGTTTGTCGCCCGGCAGCCACTGCTAGCGGTGCGTTCCCAGCAGTTGGCCTCACTTTCGACGGTCACGGCTAATGCCCCGGACCCAGCACAGTTGGAAGATTTCCGAACCCGCGAATCGAATCCGGTCAGCCATGGTCGCAGCCATCTTTCGCGATTCTATAGTATCCCGATCGATGTTAGGAAACAAATTTTCGCCCACGGAGGGCTTCCGAAATCGTTCGAAAAGCAAACGAAAACTTTCAACGAAACCTGCCTGATGGTTCGGGAACCGGCCATTGAATTGATAGGCTATTTGAATGGGACCGATTTCCAGAAGCCGGTTAACCGGTTTGTGCTGTATGGGAAAGATGGTGCTGGGAAATCATTGGTTTTGGCTCACTTGTTACACTATGGGTCGAGTCAGAAGTTTGTGCTGGTTCATGTTCCATGGGTTCCGAATTGGATGAAGCGTGCTAAAGAAACGGCCAACTCTAGCACCCGGGAGGGATGTTTGGATCTTCCACTGGACGCGGCAGCTTGGTTGGTTCATTTCAAAAATCAAAATGCAAAGTTGCTTTCGGAATTAGATCTGAAAACAAGCCGGGAGTACGTTTGGAGTAAACGTGAAGTTACACAGGCAGGTGCACCTTTAATGGAACTGGTCGAGCACGGCATAAACCGGGCCAAGTTCAGCTGCGATACCGTGGCAGTTTTGCTTCGTGAGCTGAAAGAGCAATCCACCCAGGGCAAAGCCAAAACAATGGTCGTCATCGATGGATTCAATGCATTCTTTCATGACAAAACGAGACTTCAGACGGAAAATAAGGTCCGCATTACGCCGGACAAAATGACCCTTACGCAGCCCTTCCTGGACATCACCCGAGCCGATTGGTGTAACGGGGTGTGCATTCTAGCTGTGGATCGAATGGCTCTGACCGAGGACCGGATGGAATCGGAACTGCCGATGTACCAACTACGTAGGGAAGGTTTCGAGCATTTGGATCCGTTTGTGCCGATTCGAGTGGACAACTATTCGGAGGAAGAGTACCACAGCTGCATCCAGTACTACCTGAACCGGAAGTGGATCCAGACGACGGAGCCGGGTTTCGATCGGGAGCTGGAGTTTTTGAGTGGGAAGAATCCGTTCAAGTTGATGCAGTTGAGTGCTGGGTTGTGAGCTGGTGTTGAGATTTGTGAATAATAGAGGAGTATGGAAGTATTTATGGGTCTTTGTTTTGTCGCTGTTCCGAAATCCTTGAGAGGAGAAGATTTGCTAGATCGTGTTGCAGCTTCTGTATGGAAAGCTATCAATTTTCCCAAATGCGTATACATGTTTGGGTAAATGCTGATTGTGGTGACGATATTCTTGGCTTAACTTCAGGCACGGTCAGGTAAGTAACCTTTATAATTTCTTACTGGTATTATTTTTGTGTAAGGGATGAACAAATCCATGAGGCCATACCGAAATATTACGCAACGAAAAATAATGAAAACTTGAAAATTTATTAACAAATTGCGGCGTTTTCTTATTTTTATGAACTTTTTTCTTAACTTCAACTGAATATTCAAAAGAGTCAACCAAAATTTAAACATAAACAAGTTTCATCAACCGAAACCGCAGTTCAAGTTGCCAAGTGTGGACGATTATTAAGACACCATTCTAAATCAAAAAGTTTTTCAATCAAATTAGCTTAGAATAAGTAAGATAAATTATTTATCACACTATTATTTCACAAAATTTGAGCTCTCTAAAAAAAGTTTAGCCTGAGATACGGTAAGTCTACAAGAATCGGACTTGTTGGGCTTTTACCATTTAAACTGCTTCAAACTGTTATTAAAATTTTGAAAAATAATTTTTGATATATAAAGCTAGCATGTCTAACATTGCTTAAAGTTTTATCGATGGAATAAAATGTTATGCACTGTACACATCACACTACATTCAGCGAAGTAAATACTCTTCCCCTACTACTTTGACCTCGGAGAAGGTAGTCTTACTGCCGAAGTTTTTGTCACAGAGGGCCCGTTTTACTGTGATTCTCCGTGGCGGTAGAGGTATTCTATACAATGCATGCGACGTGTTTAGCAGATCACCATGCGCGGAAGGTAGTCTTTTCTTGGATCCGCTGCTAGAATCGGGCGTACTTGACTCGAAAGCCCCTCGACGGAAGGGCAATCTAATTCGACCGGGCCGCAATCTTTCTCCATCCTCCATCTTAATGGACTGTCAACCATAGCAGCTTATCATAGGCTCGCGCCTGTTACAGCACAAGTTGTGGAGCAACGTATCCAAACCGATGATGGTAATGCATGAAACATCCGTGATCAGATAGAAATTGCGTCATGAAGAAATCCACCTCATCGTGTTTTCAGTCCAACCATAAACTGACATTCGGGATCGGGACCATCGGGCCGATGGCTTCAGGCTGCCCAACCATACCCCAAAATGGACGGGGTCACCCTCGTCAAGACAAGACTGGTATGATTTGCGGATGACATGCCATGCTAGAAGTACCACATCAACCGCAAATCCTACCAGTTTTCCTGGCGTGGGAGAATACAACCTCAACAGTTTGTTGTAGATGTTCAACAGTACTAGAACTGGGCCTAGGATCAATCCTTGCGAAACCCTTGCTGGTCTCCCTGGTAATACATATTGTAGTCGCTCTCAGTGTTCTCCAGCACTATAACCAGCTGTGTCAAAAGGCATATAGGCTGATATGTTAACGGGTCACCTGGTGGGTTTGCAGAAGCACGAGCCTCTGCCTACTCCACACATCTATGAAGATACAGCGGAGGTACAGCTACTTGCCACAGTAGCTATCCAGGCAGTGGAAAGCTGGATGCACTCCAAGTGCCTTCGTCTAGCTCACCACAAAACCGAGATGGTGCTGAACACCAATCTGATCGCACCCCAAACAGGAGCCATTGCAGTTGGACCGTGTGATATCGTGTTCAAACGCGCAATTAAGTACCTTGGGGTGATGAACGACGACAATTTCAGCTTCACCAGTCTTTTCGATAACGTGTGTAAGAGAGCAGCTTTCACATGGATGATGTCGAACTCTTCGGCAATTCGAAATAGCAAGAGGAAGATGCTGTCAAGCGTGACTGCGTTAATCCTGCGGCATGGAGCGGCGGCCTGAAAACAGGCCTTAGGAAGACAGTGTAACCTGCAGAGACTTAGCAGCGTTCAGCGACTAAGAAAACTTCGGGTTATCAGTGGATACCGGACCATCTCGTCCGAAGCCGCCTGTGTAGTGGCGGGCGTTATGCCCATCACGGTATAGGCCATAAAGACACGCCCAACGTACGAGATCTAGCCAATGAGGACTCGATGTCTAACTGGAGAACTGGAGGGAGGTGGACTCATCGTCTGATCCTGCACATCGGGAGCAAGATCAGAAGAAGACACGGTGAAGTGGACGCGGATTCGACGTGGACGTAGAATATGACGCAATTCCTGACCGGTCATGGATGCTTCATGAAGTTCCACTACCGGTTTGGAAATGAGGCTTCGCCATATGGCCTAGCTTGTTGTGACGAAGAGGAAACACCCGGACACGTGGTGTTTACCTGTCCGAGGTTTGCAGCGGTAAGTATCAACGTCTGTGGGCCCGACACGACAAACAGTGGGGCAGACCTGACCAATCGAACCTCATAACTTTCTCAAATCAAATCCTACTGTTTTGAAGTCGTCTGAAAAGTTGTTCATCTGATTAAAATCTTTAATTGGATGTAACTTTTTTTCATCTAGAAGTTGTGAAATTCGATCTAGATTAAGGTTGCCAGATTGCCCGGTTATATCCGGGTTTGCCCGGATATCTATTACAAAATTTGACAAAAGTCCGGTCAGGCCCGGTTGCCCGAATTTCATTGAAAAAAGCCCGGATTTATTCACTTTTTTTCCAAAATAAAAAAAAATAATTGTGTTGTCCAATTTTCTTTTATGCGTCCCAAACGAAATTTTTTGAGTAAGTTTTGTAAAAATAATCATGACAAGCTTTTTAAAAGCCTAAAATACGATTTAAAAACTGCTGATGAAAAAAAAAATGATCATGTAAGGGTTTTTACGACCGTTAAAAAGTTAAATGATGTTTTAAGATTTCTCCTCTCACAAGAATGGGGACCTTAATACAAATGTTACCTAAATATCTACAAAACTCTTGAATTAACAATTAAAATGGACCCAAATTTGTCAAGAAAGAAACGCATGTTAGAAAGAAACGCATGTTAGAAAGAAACGCATGGAAGAAGAAGATTTAATAGAAATGGTACAAATTCTACATTTCTTAAAACTAACCAAGCAACCACAAAAGATCTAACAACTGGTAGAAATTTTACAAGGAACAAATCAAGCAAATTGAACTAAATTGAACCAAATTTAACCTCTGAGGATTACGGGGTACGACAAATCGTTTATTATGATGGCTTAAAACTCATTCCATCTATGAAACGAATGCTTCCATACAAATGAATTATGAAAAATATGATCGACATTTTGTTCTATGTGTCATGTCAGTGTGTTCAGTGGTAACAGAACAAATAACTTCAGATAAATAAGCCATAAACTCATATTGGTATCTTATGGTTGTTGCTCAATATGACAGCAAAAAACATGGTCGCATTGTTTTTTTTAATATTCAAACATTGAGTGTGTAAATATTTTTTATTTTAGAAGATCTATAGTTTTCTTTCCTTTTGAACGAATGTTGTAGAGACATTTTATAGAAAAAAAATGTTGAATAAAAAATTAAGCTAGTTAACAGATACTAAGCATCTTACCGAAAGGGATTTGAGAAGGTTATAGAAAGTTGATATTCCAAAAAAATCTTATCTGCTTGCCTGTAGATAACTTTAAAAAACCGAAATAGTATTATCAAAACAACTAAGAGGAAAATAAGTTTTGAAAAAAAAATTAAATGAGCTGAATTTCAAATTCGATGAGTTCAAGTTTTTCTAACAAAAACTTGAGCAATCCCAAAAGTACGAAAATTGTCCAATAACATGCTCCACTAAAATGTGAATAACTTTTGAATTGATAGCTGATGATGGATAGCTGCAACTTCCATTCAAATTTCTGAGTAGGATTGAGAGTGGGGTAACGTGGGGTAACTTGTTTTCCAGATGTCCGAATATGATGAAAATTCGTAATATTTTAACGTTATACGTTTATGCTCGTAAAAAAAACTACGATTTTTTTTAATCCTTCAACCTCAAAAAAATAAATTTCATATTATTCTGAACACATCCATGCTAATTTTTTTTTATTTCTTCAAAAAATCAAATTTGAGTGGAGTATTGAAAATATTTTTTTGTTTTTGCGATAAAATGCAACAGCATCAAATCCCAACTTCACCTACGTTGATATTTGTATGAAACAACGAATTTTAAGATTTGTTTGACAGATTTGTGATCGGTGTAATGTCCAGTTTCTGAAAAGCATAAATTATGACGAATTTTTGAAATTTACGAAAAGGGGTTTTGGCCAAGCTTTCATAGGTCCTGCCCCACTGTGCGACGGTAGACAACGTGGTGCAGAGGATGTGTACGGATTAGGATACTTAGCCTGTGGTCAGCTCTGCGAAGTAGTTGCAAGTAGTTGTAGTTGCGAAGTGGTTCCACCTCCCCGTGGTGCAGAGTGGAAACGTGTCTGCTTTATGCAGATGTACGGCCGAGAGAACTACACTCCCCCCTTATGAAGACCCTCGCTAACGAATTTTGATTACGACAATGGAATTACTATCGGAAACCGACTCCATTGGTGAAGGTGTGATGCTAAACCGTGCCGATGTACCTGGAAGGCTGGCGGGTCGTTAAGTCACGCCAGTCTCTAACGGTTGCCTGTGGGGCACCGGGACACACCCCACAGTATCCCAGTCCTTGCTGCGCTAAGCAGGTCACTGGCGCAGTGGACCGTTTGTTCCTTGCTATTCGTGGGACTCAAAATGAAAAGAAATTTAAACAAAGAGAAAAGGGACGGAACGGACAAAGGCGAGAGCCCAAATCCGTTCGGCGGGAGTAGCCTTAGGCGTTCGCCGGTTAGGCAATCTGCCAACCCGGTGGACCCGACGGCAACGTCGGTGGAAACACCGTGCGATGATCGGGCGGACCCATACGAACAAGTACAGGAAGCGCTGGAGGACCTACTGAGCTCCCCGGAACTCCAAGATCCGGGAGCTCCAGTAGAGTTTGTCACGGCCATGGCTGGCATCGCTGACCTTGTGGAATGTGTGAAGGGGAAGTCCAACATCCACAAGGCAATACGCGAGAAGCTAGCCAGGGTGATGCAGCTTTTCATCGCAGCCAACAAAGCTGTGGTGGAACGTCTTGCGGAGACCGAGGCCAGACCAAAGGAGCGAGGGCCGGCAGAGACCCCTCTGAGGGCAGACACCATCCGCCCGAAGAAGGTCAATGCCTTTGCCCAAACAGAGGGCAGCCTTGCGTTTGCTGGCAACAGCAAACGTAAGAGAGGGTCTCCCGGGGAACTCAGACCCGGTGACCCTAAGAAAAGAGCGGAGGATCCGTCTGTCCGGCAGGATCCTGCGGCCAGCGCATCCAAGCGGGCGAAAGGCCCTGCTGAAAAGGCAGATGAGCCGACGAGCGCGAATACCGGATGGCAAACGGTATCGCGCAAAAGGGGAAGGCCCAAAGGTACGGAGACGGGAAAAGCCAAACCCCGACCCCAACGACGCAAACGTCGCGTCAGGGAGAGGGGCGAGGCGATTGTCGTCAAGGCACCTGAGGGCACGTACGCAGATGTCTTGCGACATATGCGTACGAACGAAGATCTCGCCGAACTAGGCGAGAAAGTTCGGAGGATCTGTCGGACACGCACCGGCGAGATGATCCTCGAACTGAAGCGTGGTGCTGGAAACTCCAGCGAAACCCTTACGGGTAAGGCAGCCGAAGCTCTTGGCGACAAGGCTGAGGTGCGTGCCCTCTGTAAGGAGGTGACCATCCGGGTTAAAAACCTGGATGAAGTCACAACGGAAGACGAACTGCGGGTGGCACTGGTCGAGCAGTGCAAAATCTGCTCTGACCAGATGACGGTTCGTCTGCGGAATGGCCCCCCCAAATCTGGTATGCAGATTGGGCTGGTCAAACTTCCGGTTGCAGCAGCAAACGCCGCACTTAAGTGTGGGCGGCTAAAGGTGGGATGGTCTATCCGTCAGATATCCATCCCCCAGCAACCGGACCGGTGCTTCAAATGCCTGTTGAACGGTCACAAGTCGTTCGACTGCACTGGGCCAGACAGAAGTGGCATATGCTGGCGCTGCAGCGAAACCGGCCATAAGTCGGCTAACTGCAAAAAGCCTGCTAAATGCCCTGTCTGCGCTGGAGACCACGCTGTTGGCAACCCTAGGTGCCCCGCCTACACAAAGGCGCAGGCGGTACCACCCCGGGCGCCAAGAGCATAGAGGTCGTCCAACTTAACCTCAACCACTGCTACACAGCACACCAGCTGTTGCGGCAGATGACATCCGGTGCGTCCGGTCCTTTGATCAAAGCTACAGAGATAAGGCATCTTCTTCTGCGTAGTGGAGGGTGTAGAACCCAACCGCCGGGGGTATCCGAGTAGTGCCATTTCCTTCGGAGGAAACTGCCTAGTGGACCTCGTAAGAAGGGGGTAAACCACTGTCGGGAGGTACCCACGGGTAGAAAGGGTTCTCGATGCCGGGTGAGCCTCTCGACTCTCAAGTCGGGGTAGGATGTCGTCACTGTCGAAAAACATCCGAGTCGTAGTGTTCAATGTCCCGAATGTGTGACGTGACAGGCGCGAGTCCAGGACAAGCTGCTCCGATCTGGCACACGACTGGTAGAAAAAGCCGCGGGCCCAAAATCCTAGGGTGGCCAGCCAAAGGGATATAACCGGATAGACCGGACAACGGTCGAAGTAGACTGACCTTATCAGCGGAGGGCTGTCGAGTAGTGTGCGTTCGACAGTTTGAAGCTACAAAGATAAGGCAACATCTTCTGCGTGGCGGATGCCGTGGATACGCCGCGTTCGTGCGTAGGATGCTCCACCTGGGAGTATCTGAGTAGTGCGGTTCCCAACGATCCAAGCTGCGGGGATAAGACTTTACCTTCTTCGCAGTGGAAATCTTTGGGAAACGATCAGAGAATACCCACGAGTGGAGTGGCTCTCGACGCTGGGCGAGCCATTCGAGTCGGTGTAGGATGACGTCTTCGTCAGGAATCATACGAATAGTTGCGATAAAAACAACTAATTGATCGAAATGGTGACACCCTGTTTTTTCTACTGTGAAAAACCGTGGACAAATGTGAACCAATTAACGTTCCGTTTAATGATGGTTTTGGTAGTCCCATGTGCGTCTTTTTAAAAACGAACAATTAAAATGATGGCTTCCAAACCTCAAAAATACATATGAATCTCAAGACCTACAACATCCAAGACATATTTTCCTAATGTACGTCAAATTGCAACAATTATCCTGCGAGATTGATGTCAATAATTTAAATGTCCCACAACAGGTTTATTGCACCGAAAAACGTGCTACCATCTTTGTTTTACGGGTGTGTTGTTACGGTTAAGGAGATGCTCGATAGATGAGCCAAATAGACGGATAATAATGGTTGCTACGCACCCACTTCAGCTGTTTGTTGACAGACACACATTCCTCCACCATAGGCGTTAAATTGATTGGCTTGCTGTTCTCTTTTTTTTCCCATCCTATGAGCTATTAATAATACGTGCCCGAGCATTATGTCATATTAGATTCTGCCTACTTAGCTGTCAATCCTTCCAAACGCATGGCATGTCGAGATACCAATGGCAGTTATTCGGTACTTTTGGCGTGGCCTACCACGATTCATCGAGCTTGGCTTGGATCAGCAAATAAAGAAGCCACTTTTATGTGGTGACCATTTTGAGTGACCAAATAGAATGGTCGTCAAGTCGTACATCTTCGCGGTCTATTGCTGCAATTTGTACTGTACACCCGCAACGATCTTCTGATGCGGACAAGCGTTAGGTTTCTTCAAACGGTCGATAAGGAAGGTGTTGTGCTTATTACGATCGATCAACAACAAGTGTGCTGCTGATGACGTTCAATGATCTTTTTCTTCACCTCCTTCACAGAAGACAACCGTTACCAATCGAATTATCGGTTATCCACAGGTTGATTACATTTGCATAAACATTTTTCACTTTCTTTCATAACCGTTTTCAAGTTTGTTGATTTTTTTTTGCTGCTGTCCAAAAAGGAATTCTATACCGGTTTCTGTTTTTTTGTTAAATGCTGGCTTTCATTGTTTCTATGCTTGGCCAGATTAGATGGTCAACATCAAACAGAGACTGCATTCGATCCGATCAGCGAACGGCAAAAGTGGATTCGGACAGATGCATACCCCGTTTGGGGCGGAGTCCTCCTCCTTCCTTCTCCGGGGACCAGCCGGACAGAAGTAGGTCGATGTCCGTCCAGGGAACCTGTTCCGATTTGGTCCACTTTCGGTGTTGAGTAGGCTCGGATTACTTGGCCCGAAATGAAAGTGAAAGAAAGGTTCATAACAAAACCTTAAACTGGTATTTTGGGACGGAAATTTGAGGTTAGCCAATTGCGCTACCGAATAGTTATGAGAAAAGTATCTTGTATCTTGCACTTATGTAATGTTAAAAAGCACTTAAAAATGTAAAAAAACCTACATATGTGCAACATAATGTATGTATAGTTTCTTGATTCAGCTAAATTGTGCATCGAGTAGATTAATTTAGCGAAAATCGACTTTTTGGATTTCTATGAAATTGCGTAAAAATTGGTCTGTAAAATTAATAATAAATCGCTAAAACCAATGCTCATGTAACCCATTTAAATGTTGAAAAGGCATCTAAGACTTAATTTTGCAACAGGGTAACCCATTTATTTTCCGCTAGGGAGATCCTAAAATAAATAAAAAAAAACCTAGAAAAAAAGAAAAAAATCAATATCAAATTACACTAAGTTTGAAAAAATAAGAAAAATGACAAAAAATTATAAAAATTTGAATACCTGCGAAATGATAAAAATGGCAAATACGAAAAACAGTTTCAAAGAATATTTCAAGAAATGAGAAAAAATGAGAAAAGTAAAAAAAAAACGTTAACAAAAAAAGTCATGATGAATGGTGAAAAATGATGAAAATGTCAAAATTGACAATTACCAAACTTGACGAAAATGATTAAAAAATATTAATATGACTTTTCGTTACTTTTGGCTTTTTTTCATTAATTTTTTTTTGTTATTTGTATCGTTTTTTGCAATTTTTGTCATTTTTGAAAAAAAAAATGTCTTCTCATTTTGGTTGCAAAATTAGTGTGACTTGTATTCAATTTTTTTTGTTCCTTATTTCATGTTTTTTTTCTGTCTGTCTGTCTGTCTTTTTTGTGCCAAATGCCAAATTATTATCTTGTGAGTGAATTCATTTCATCAATTTTTTTGCGTCATTTGGAAACTTATAAACTTCTATTATAGGCAATCAAGCCATGCTAAGCTAGCATTCACCTCTAGAAAATTCCTTTCAAGAGATATGGATGAGAATTGAACTCAGATTTCGAGTGTCTAAACTTTCCTCTACTATTTAGTCTTGAAAATCATCTGAATATTATATGTTTCTTTATTGAATTTTGCGAAAAAAAACTTCAATTTATGTCTAACCTTTCTAATCAACCAAGGTGTGTATATATACAGGAGGTGTTACCGAATATCGAATTCCCGATTCAGCCATTTTGGCTATTTAGGCTATGCAACTATGCGGAACTCATGATGTTTGTTTACCAACAAACCACAGAAAAGCTGAGTAAAAAATAAACAAATTCATTAGGAGCCCCGCTCACTCCTCGCCTACTTACTGTGAAAGTCGGAGAACCTCGTGTATCTAAGAACCTTGTAATCAACTACGAAGCGTCAAGTCCTTTCCAGCCGAGTTGCCAACAACAACTGATGCGGAAAGGTCCTAATAGCTGGACCATTTTTTCATCAATTGAGGCGCTTAACTTGTGATAGGTTAAGAGCATACAAAAGAAGCGACCGGTGACAAGTTCGGGCCATTTGTCAACATCCATGAAATCTTGCCAAAATTCATCGCCCCATGTCAACGGCTGGCTGTCAACCGTGACTAAACTTACCTATATTTTGGATTGATGACAGACGACAGATGATGAAAGTAAACAACTGGCAGGCCATAAAATTGTTTGGTCGGTCATTGAGAATCTAATGAATATAAAGCATGTGTGAACGCATTTTAAGATCGGTTGGCTTAGTAGTTAACTTACCCGAGAGAGAGAGAGGACACTTTGACTCGCCAAACTTAACCGAATTATTTCTCGGCTACCGGGTCAAAAGTTTGTTGCTTGAGAAAAAGCCAGTATTATGTCGGATGACCCGCTGTCTGTTGAAGACCGACTTAAAAGTCATTATGCTTCGAAATAAATGAATTATTTTAGTTTAGTTGCCGTTATCCCAATTACGATAACACACGATCCGATCAAACGCAACGGCGATGATTTTGATGATGCAATCTCTCGGCCCGCAAACCAATCACATGTAAATTAAACCAATCAAATCAATAAAAACAGAGTAACGAAAAAAAACACCATCAACAATCGAATCGGCCTACTATTATACATATTAGATTTGTGCGAACACGTTCCACTAAAAAGTCCGTTGTCCGACAATCTAATAATCATCAGTCAGAGCTAGCTAGCAGCCACCGCCTTCTATGATCGCGAGATTTTGTCTCTTCTCGAACGACCCAACAAGCCCTACTTATGTCCAAGAAGGTATATTTGTGAGGTGCATTCCAAACTTGGTTTGGCAGTATTATCGGATATAAACGATCCAAACGGCACCGCGGCTAGCGTCCACTCAAGGAAGAAAATCGCCCAAAAACGCTTAATTGCCCTACCAAAATATGTGAGTCGATCGCTTGGGACAACTAACACCGATAGGCTTGTTCAGTCAACAGAAAAAAAACCAAGCGAATCGATACGTTAAAGTTCACGTAGCAGTGAGTAGCTTGCGATTCCTGTTCCTCACTTCATAGCAGTGGGCCACCTTTGACCGGTTCTACGAAGGCAGGGAGGGGTGGCTGATGTCCTGCTGTCTGCCATTTTTGGCGTTGACACGATTTATTGGGACCCACGCCAGGTCGCTCCGGTTACATCATCAAACATCAATCGTGTGGTGTGCGAATAACCACTAAACAACGTTGTCGAATGTAAGTTTAAAGTTTTTTTTTCTTTTTTGGATTTGTATTGTTGCCTTCATCTGGTAGTTTCGGACATGCCCTGGTTTTGTTTACGGAAATTTATTGCTGTGGCGTACCTGTTTGCACATGACTTCAAAACGTCAACCACGTTTATTGGACGAATTTTCAATTATCTCAACATTAAGTTTTTAGGGCTTGAATTAACATTTGTTTTCGAGATTTCAAAACGTTTCTTTTTTCGAATTTATAGGACGTGAGTGCAGTGATGTCAACTGTTTTTCAGATATGTCTGGAAGATTTTGAAAAAAATTTCTGGAAATGGCTGGAAATGTCTGGAAGGTCTGGATGGCGAACTTTCTATGTGATGACCTTTTTTTTTGTTCGCCAGATCGCAATATTGCAGCCTAGGGAATAACACTTCATAATAATCATACATTCTATACACTATCAGTGCCTGAGACTATTGTGGTGATGTCGGCGGTACTACGTTTTATGCCTTACTTCCTGTTTTACTACCTTCTTCGTGACATTTCCTGCCATTTTGCAACGAAAAATTTTGAATTTTGATTGTTTTGTTAGAATATTCATGTTGAAACTCAAAAGTATGGAAATGTCTGGAAGAAATGACAAAAGTCTGGAAGTCTGGAAACCTAAAAAAATGTGTGGCAAAAGTCCAAAAAGTCTGGAAGATCCAGAAAAAATCTGGAAGGTTGACACTCATGCCTTTGTTTTCATGTCTCATGTTTATTAGACTGGTCAGAATCGGATCAAAAAAAAGTATCAAGTATGGGTTCCTAATTTTTTTTTTCATTGATTTGCTTTGGGAAATCATAGAGTTGCTAGGGAAAAAATACCTGTGTAACAAATCTGATAGAAATTTAGTGAAAACTGATCGATTTGTTTCATATTTTACGTCGATTTGTCCGAGGTGGGGAGGGTTGTAACTTATCACAAACAATTTCCGGCCAACACAACCCGTTGTATCAACATTCTTGACAATCGAAAATCAATGAAACGAAAACACTTCCGCATATGGGAAAACACGCCAGCTAGTTTCCAACGTATAATGGCTCCTACCGACATAGTGCAGGGGTGCCATTTGAAAAGATGCGAAAAAAATTAAAACAAATTATTCAAGTTTGAAAGCGTCATATAACTTTTGATGGACGCATATAAAAGGTTCACGGTCTTCGACAAGTTATTTCTTGGTATCTTCAGCAATAAGTTGCAGATTGGAAAATTTGAGTTCAGTGTAACAATGCGACTCTATGATTTTTTGAAGAAAAATGTAATATTTCCATATTAATTTCTATACAAACTTTGATTTTTTCTACAGCCTATTTCAAATCCTAAAGCTATAAAAATTTGCACTGTTGTTATTGGGCCTAAAGGAACACCAAACCATTTGATACTTTTTTGGCCCGATTCTGATCTGTCTAATGTCCATGTGTCATGTCTAAAGTCTCATGTCTCATAATTCTCGTTGCAAGCCTAAGGTCAGCTTCCTTGTCTCAAGTCAAAGTTCACATGCCTCAGGTTTATACACCCATTTTGAAGCCTCTTGTGAGTCATACAATCAACTGGTTGGATGAAGCTTGTCCCAAAGCGAAACTATTAAAATGGAAATAAATGGAGTGCTCGTAGAAGATGCAAAATTGGTTGCAAATTCGTTCAACGACTACCTATGCAACATTGGGCCACAATATCAAGAAGTGTGCAGACCAATGAAATCAGTTCAGCTACTTTACCAACAGGAAACATTTCGTTCAAATTAACCAAACTTCAAGCAAACTAGGAAAACTGACAGTTGGAGTTCCTCAAGGCAATAATTTGGGCCCTCTTTTATTCATCTTGTACGTGAACGATTTGTATAACCTGCGTCAACATGGCATATATGTAGCATTTTAAGTTCAGGTCAGATTGGGCACCACTGAAATCGATTAGAATTCGAACAAAAGGAAAAAACACCCAGCCGAAAAACCTCGATCGTCAACTGCAAACAGCAGAGGTTCAGAAGTTTTAAAAAGGCAGCAGCCACGGTGCGCGAGGATCATTGTATCTTTGGGCCTTCTCCCGATCAGTCGAGAGTTCGACTAAGTGCTGTGCGGTGTGTTATCGTTTGTTGCCGTGTGTTGCTGTGCTTTGCTGTTTCTGGCCGTGCCTTGAGGTCCACCGAAGCAACCTTCTTCAGTCAACACCCCACTGCCGATCGCACCACAGGATGAAGTGTCGCGAGAGCGATCACGGGTTTCAAACCCATTTTACTGGAAACCGTTTATCGCGGGATCGGCAATTTTCATTGCCAAAAACAATCATTGAAAGAGGTTTAAAAGAAAAGATCGCTCTCGCCATCCGGAGAAAACAACGGAAAAGGGTCGAGTAAGTCGAAACCACTTTATCCTTAACAATAATGTGACTTAGTGATCCGTGGTCTCCAATAGGACACCAACGGCCCTTTTTTTTATGGTACTTTTCCTGAAACCTTCTACGTATGTGGATCAGCCAAAGGAAGCCGGACCTGCGGTGGCTCCGTGAGCGCTCACGTGTGGTGTTTTTTTGTAATATTGGCCAAATTAAGATATTGTAAAGAAAGAACAGAGTGTAATTAAAAGTGTTGAATTTGAGCTGAACTAGCGTCTTCTGAATAAGCTGCGGACCACGACTTCCCGCAAGCCGCCGGGCAACTTAGCAAACGAAGTGTTGGCAAACTTTTTTTATTTTTTTTGAAGGAAGTTTGGCGCTAAAGCCAATACTTTTTTTTAAACCTTGTTTGGTCTCAAACTCAATCTTTAAGAAAACGTCACTATTTGCAACACCAAAACGTTACACATGGCAAACCCCGATTTTGCTGACGATACTTCGTACGAACATGCTGATCAACAAATAATAATATCTCGGATGGCGCAAGATCTGGACACACTACATGGATATTTCAATTCCAATCTTCTCTCGCTAAACTTGGACAAATCTAAGTATGTCATTTTTAGGACAGCCAATCGGCGCATTGAATGTGAGAATCTGCTCCAGACTGGTACAACAGAAATCGAAAAAGTCAAAACCTTCAAGTACTTTGGGCTTATCTTTGACGAATTACTGAAATGGGCTGCGCAAGTAGACTGTATAAGAAAAGAGCTACAAACGGATCAATGTGAAACATTCCGAGGTTCGTACACACTTAACAGCTGACGTACCTCTATCATGCTTTTATACAGTCTAAACTGCAATACATGATCTCCTTTTGGGGACCTGCAAGGAAAAACAATACAAGACTACTCCAGGCCATGCAAAATCAAAGTCTGAAAACAGTTCACAAACGACCCAAACTTTTTTCCAGGCTTAACCCCCTTCCAAGAAGCCCCGTTATCTGTTCTACCGATAGCTGCACTAAGAGAACTACCGAGTTTTGTGCAGATTCACAGCGTGCTGCATAATCCACTTAGTCACCACAATCAACATGTTCAGCAACAGAGTCATAGATTCCCCACAAGATCGAGAGAAACCCTAACCCAAAGAAGACCAAACACAGAGAAGATGAAAAGATCCTCTGAATACTTCAGTAAAATGAAGTATAACAGTCTACCAGCACTAGAGTGCCCCAAATGACCTGACTTTTGAAAAAGTTATGTGCTGCAGGCTAAAATTAATCCTAGGCCTAGTATAAGATCTCATGCCAAATTTAGGCCAGATCGGATAACCGGAAGGGGACGTTCAACGAGCCTAAAGTTTGTATAGGATTTGTTTGTTTAGGACTTTTTGTTCGGGAGAAACATGAAAAACCTGTTTTTCATGGATAACTTTGGTTTCAATCGGCCGATTTGTTTTGAAAAAAGGGTTTTCTCAAAGCCCAAATTATGACAAATATTTCATGCAATTTGATTTGAATTAAGATAAAAAAAGTTATTAGGCTTCAAAAATGTGCTAACTTTTTCAAGGGTGGTATTCATCATTGTAAATAAGTCGGGACGGCGAAGGAAGTTATTGATGAAAAACTGGTTTTTCATGTTTCTCCCGAACAAAATGTCTCAAAATCCCATACAAACTTTAGGGTCGTGGAACGACCCCTTCCCGTTACCCGATCTGGTCCAAATTTGGCATGAGATCTTGCACTAGGCCTAGGATTAATATTAGCCTGCAGCGCATCACATTTTACCGGTTTTGAATTTCCCACACAAATTTGGGGCAGTCTAATCAGCACACGTTAAATTCATAAGGAACAAAGTCAGTTTCAAACGTCAACTCAAAGTTCATATCAAAAACAACTTAAAGAGCTTCTTAGTACAGACCCCGTTCGATTTTGGCAACACGCCCGTACATTTTGTGTTGCCAAAATCGAATGTTGCCAAAATCGAACGGTTTTTTTCTCAACTTTTTTTTCAGTTATTTTTACAAAATAAATAATATTATTATCAAAAACGTTATTTTTAGTCAATTTCCGACCATTTGCAGTAATTTTTTATTTTTTTTCATCATGTTTTTGATGCATTTTGCACTTTTCTTGTTTTGTTTAAAATGTTTGCTTTCATTTGTCATATTTGCTGTTTTTGTCATTCTTCATCATTTTTTAGTTGTTTTTTGTCATTTTCATTCTTTTGTTTGAATTTGTTTTTTAACTTTTCGAATTTTTCATCTTTTTGTCATTTTTGAGTGCTTTATAAAACTTATAAAAAAAATTTGTTTTTATTGTTGCATTTTATCACCATTTTAGAACATAAAAATGTATTAATGGTGTTTGTCTAAATTAAATTGGTCCTGTTATAACAAAATCAAGTGCCTCTCGAAAATCTCCCGGTAACGATGGCATTCCTAAAGAATTTTACTGGAAGGCATTCGATATCATTCATCGACAGCTCAACTTAATCTTGAATGAAGCGCTTAATGGGAACATATCGGAAAAGTTCATGGAAGGAATCATAGTATTGACCAAAAAGAAAACCACCGACGATACGATAAAAAATTACCGTCCAATATCTTTGTTGAATTTTGACTACAAACTTATCGCACGAATACTCAAGCAGCGTATGGAGAGGATAATGGAACATCATCATATTTTGAACCCTTCACAGAAGTGTTCAAACAACAATCACAACATATTTGAAGCATTATCAGCCATCAAAGACCGTGTTGTAGAGTACAACTGTCGTAGAAGATCAGGAAGGCTCATCTCTTTCGACCTCGATCACGCCTTTGATCGAGTTGATCAAAGCTATCTGTTGTGTGTTTTGAGAAGTTTGCATTTTAACCCTTTGTTTGTTTCTTTATTGGACAAAATCATGTCGAAGTCCACCTCAAAAATGTTGATAAATGGAAATCTGTCTCCCTCCTTCCCCATCCAACGTTCCGTTCGACAAGGCGACCCCCTCAGTATGCACCTATTTGTCCTTTACTTACACCCTCTCCTAGAAAATCTCCTATCCATTTGCAATAACCCACAAGGGCTTGTTTTTGGCGTATGCTGACGACATCTCGATCATCGTGGAGAACGAAGACAATTTGCAACGGATTGTGGACGCGTTCAGTGAGTTTGAGCAATGCTCTGGAGCAGTCCTGAACACAAACAAAACAATGGCGATCAACATCGGAACACAACAGAATACGAGATCCCCAGGTTGGTTCAACCTCTGCGATTCTGTGAAAATTCTTGGTGTTATCTTCTTCAATTCATCAAAGCGTATGGTTGAAGTAAACTGGGGCGACGTCATAAGAAAGACTTCACAACTTATGTGGAAATTCAAACCACGAATCCTCTCTTTGCTCCAAAAGATAACCATCATCAACACCTTCGTAACGTCCAAATTGTGGTTCATGGCATCGATCCTTGGCATTCCCAACGCATCAGCAGCTCGGATAACGTCTCAAATAGGAAACTTTGTCTGGGAACGGCATCCAACCAGAGTTTCAATGGAGCAGATTGGTCTTCCAGTCGAAAAAGGTGGCCTTAACCTTCAACTACCAATGCAGAAATGTAGAGCACTCTTGCTTAACCGTTTCGTTCGATGTCGAGAGCACACTCCTTTTGCTTCCTCATTTGAGGGATTAATGGGTAATCCACCGTTTCCTGGAGGCATTCCGGCCTTATATCCGTGTCTTAAAACTATCGCTCGAGAGATGGCGTACATCCCTGCTAATGTTCGAGAAAGCCCATCGGCCGCAGCACTTCTAGAGGTCTACCGAGGAAGAAGTAAATTATCTAAAATTGTCGAGGAAAACCCAACGGTGGAGTGGCAACGAGTTTGGCGGAATATACGACACCGACATCTTTCATCGACTGAAAAATCTCTGTACTATCTTCTTGTGAATCGAAGGATACCGCATGCAGCATTGCTATTCAGACAAAATAGATCAGATAGTGAATTTTGTGTACATTGTCCAACAGTGATCGAAGATCTTGAGCATAAATTCTCTAGTTGTAGTAAAATCGTTCATCTATGGTCTTTTATGAAACCAAAATTAGAATCAACTTTGAATAGGAGAATAGTTTAGAGATTTTGCAATTCCTGAATTCAAGCAAACAAGAGCAACAAACAGAAAAGTAGCGCTAAAAATGTTTATAGTGTATATAAACTTTATATTAGAAGCTAGTAATGATTTGACGATAGGTGCTCTTGATTTTGTGTTGCACTGTGAAAATTTGTAATATGAATGCTATGTAGAGAAGAAAATCTGAATAAATCTGTTTACAAAAAAAAAAAAAAAAAATTTGTCATATTTGCTGTTTTTGTCATTCTTCATCATTTTTTAGTTGTTTTTTGTCATTTTCATTCTTTTGTTTGAATTTGTTTTTTAACTTTTCGAATTTTTCATCTTTTTGTCATTTTTGAGTGCTTTATAAAACTTATAAAAAAAATTTGTTTTTATTGTTGCATTTTATCACCATTTTAGAACATAAAAATGTATTAATGGTGTTTGTCTAAATTAAATTGGTCCTGTTATAACAAAAACCAAAAGGTAATGTTGTTTCTAAAAACCGTTCGATTTTGGCACATGTGCCAAAATCGGATGTTGCCAAAATCGAATGTTGCCAAAATCGAATGTTGCCAAAAACGAACGGGGTCTGTACTTATGAAACAACAGTAAAACAAACTAGATCGTTGAACCTGCCGTAGACCAGTTTTTCAAGATCTCCTTAACAGAGAATAATCTCACTGGAGACTCCAAAGAAGTCCAGTGCCTCACTTTAAACATATCTGCCTGCCACTAGTTGCCTCCATACATTTTTTCACGTCTCCGCCACCCACTACCGCACAGTGGTTTAAAACGCGAAAAACGTGATCATGGGCTTTTTGATGCCTTAGATGTCAAAATAGCTTAATGATATGTTCTGTTGTTTCATTATTTTTAATTGCGCATATTTTGCCATTATTATTTTTCTGATCGATTCACCTAAAAGGGAGATATTTTTTTTATTTTTTGAATTTGTCATCCATTCAAAATGATGTGTTCAGAAAACTTGTAGACAATACAATTTTAAAAAACTTTGTGAAAAACTTTGAAGCTCTATTTCTCAAAACAACAGATTTAAAGACATTTTTCTAAAAACTAACCTCGAAAAACGAAATTTTCGTTTAACTTTTTTCAAAGCGACTTTCGAGTCTTACTTTATATGAGAGAGTTGTGACAATTGTAAAAGTGCACAACTTCATTGAAGGTGTCAAGTTTCTATCTTGACGTTAAATGGTACTTTTTGTGTAATTACGTTTTAAAATTGCATATTTTCATTGATCCATATTTCTAAAAGTGGCAAACTTATGAAAACAAAATTATATGCAATTGAAAGGCACATTCTTAAGCTTTAATGAACATATAATTTCATTTGTATGTATCAGGTTTTACTACTAAAATCATTTGTCTGAAAGTTGGTAGTTTTGAAGTTTTTGTTAAGCCAGCCTGGCAATCTCTTGTTTTTTGGAAAAGGAAGCATGAAATCTTATTTTTTTTCTATTCCTATCGTTGACAAGTGAAGACGATAGTCCTTAATTTGTTAAGATTGAAGAGTTGGCCCTGTTTGGAAGTGTTAGTTCCATTATAGTTAGTAAATCATTTATCTGAAAGAAGGTAGTTTTGAAATAATGGGCATTTTGCGTATTTTATCAACACACATCTTTGAAAAATGTTGCCCTTTTAACACGAAAGTGGCATAGATGCATGATTTTGTAACCTTTAATTTTCATGGCTTTTTTTAAAGTTTTATCTTTATTTATAAAGTTTTATTTTTGGTTAAATAGTTATGTAAGAGAGTAAATTAGAATGAAATATTAAAATTAATATTCATGATCTTCTTCTTCTGATTGTTCTTAATCAAGCATGTAGTTTGCATCGGCAACAAAGGAAAAATGTGGTCTTGGTTTAGATTATCTTAGGTTTGTTATAAGAGGGTCCGAAGATTCGAGCATTCGATGCATAAGGTCGATGTTTGTTGCTTGCCTTGAAAATTTTCGAGTGTGATGTTCTCTAAAATTTCGAATATCCTTGTTCCTAGACTGTTAAGCGTCTTCGGATAGTTGCTAAATGGGTATTAAAAAGTATTTCACGATTTGAGCCCCATGAAATAAAATTTTATAAACTGCTGCGGGTATATAATACCACGGATACAAATTGACTAGTTTCATGGCCGTTTCCTTAAAAAACTTATCGAATTTTTCCACATTTATTTTCTGGCCAGAAGCCAAAACTTGCAGAATAGCACCGCATCGTTGGATAACTTCCAAATCTATACCTTAAATATTTAAAGTTAGTACAGAAAAACAAAATCGTAATCTATAATTACCAGTGATTTCTGCAGATTTTTCAGATTCTTGAAAAAAACGCCTTGCTGTATTGACATCAGGTCTTTCAGATAAATGATAAATACTAACTATAATGGAACTAACGTTTCTATACAGGGCCAACTCTTCAATCTTAACAAATTAAGGACTATCGTCTTCACTTGTTAACGGTAGGAATAGAAAAAAAAAAGATTTCATCCTTCCTTTTGCTAAAAAGCAAGAGATTGCCAGGCTGGCTTAACAAAAACTTCAAAACTACCATCTTTCAGACAAATGATTTTAGTAGTAAAACCTGATACATACAAATGAAATTATATGTTCATTAAAGCTTAAGAATGTGCCTTTCAAATGCATATAATTTTGTTTTCATAAGTTTGCAACTTTTAGAAATATGGATCAATGAAAATATGCAATTTTAGAACGTAATTACACAAAAAGTACCATTTAACGTCAAGATAGAAACTTGACACCTTCAATGAAGTTGTGCACTTTTACAATTGTTACAACTCTCTCATATAAAGTAAGACTCGAAAGTCGCTTTGAAAAAAGTTAAACGAAAATTTCGTTTTTCGAGGTTAGTTTTTAGAAAAATGTCTTTAAATCTGTTATTTTGAGAGATAGAGCTTCAAAGTTTTTCACAAAGTTTTTTAAAATTGTATTGTCTACAAGTTTTTTGAACACATCATTTTGATTGGATGACAAATTCAAAAAATAAAAAAAATATCTCACTTTTAGGTGGATCGATCAGAAAAATGATAATGGCAAAATATGCGCAATTAAAAATAATGAAACATTGTAGAACATGTCATTAAGCTATTTTGACATCTAAGGCATCAAAAAGCCCATGATCACGTTTTTCGAGTTTTAAACCACTGTGTACCGCCACCTACAATAGCCACAACTTGTGGAAAATACAGCTCTCAAACAATGAGCCCGAATAACTGAAGTGTGTAGAAAAAAAATCTGCTTAATCATAAAAATTTTATGAAAAATATTGAAAAAAATGAATAAAAAGTGAGGAGGTTTTATGCCTTATGAAAAAAAAACTTGATCAACATAATTCCTATAATGCACTCGGTCCATGGCAACCGTTTTCCAATTTCTCGGACATCCCACATTGGCCAGATCACGCTCCACTTGGTCTAACCACCTCGCTCGTTCCGTTTCTGCTCGTCTCGTTCCTACCGGTTTGGCAGCGAACACCTGTTTTGCAGAACAGTCGTCCGGCATTTTCGCAACATGTCCTGCCCAGCGCATCCGGCCAGCCTTCACCACCTTGTGGATGGTTGGTTCGCCGTAGAGTCGCGCGAGCTCGTAGTTCATCCTTCGCCTCCACACTCCGTTCTCCTGCACGCCGCCAAAAATGGTTTTTAACACTCGTCGCTCGAATACTCCGAGTGTACGCAGGTCCTCCTCGAGCAATATCCATGTCTCGTTTCCGTAGAAAACAACCGGTCAAATGAGCGTCATATACAGGTTACACTTCGTGCGAGGGCTAAGTCTTCTCGACCGCAGTTGCTTGTGGAGTCTATAGTAGGCACGACTTCCGCTGATAATTCGCCTCCGGATCTCACGGCTGGTGTCATTGTCTGTGGTCACCAGTGAGCCAAGATAGACAAAGTCTCCGACTATCTCCAGCCGTCGACCGTGACCTTGTTATTGCTGGACAAGCGGGTTCGGTCGGTCTTGGATCCGCAGGCGAGAATGTACTTCGTATTGGACGTATTAATGATCAACCCAATCCTTCCTGCTTGCGATAGATCTCCTCCACCGCCGCAGATGATCTGCCGACTATATCAATGTCATCGGCATAGCAGATTAGTTGACTGGATCTGCTGAAATTCGTGCTTCAAAATTTCGCTCACCGCTCGTCGAATAACTCCTTCTAGCGCCACGTTGAATATCATGCAGGATAGACTATCGCCTTACCGAAGCCCGCTGCACGATTCAAATGAACTCGACAATTCACCTGAAATCCGCACACAGTACTGCGTTCTATCCATCGTCGCAAAAAGCCGTTCTCATCCAGGATTTTCCTAGCTCGTCACGGTCGATCGTGTCGTATGCGGCCTTGAAGCCGATGAATAGATGGTGCGTAGGGACTTGGTGTTCACGGCATTTTTAGAGGATTTGTCGTAATGTGAAGATCTGGTCCGTCGTAGACCGTTCCTGAATGAAGCCGACCTGGTAACTCCCTAGGCCTGATGCATTATACACAACCTTTCTCCTTTTTTCCAAGATCCCTTTCTAATGGCCTATTTCCCGTAAAATTTTCAACCTGACATACGTTGAAGCTGATAAAAAATGCTCCAAAAATTGACATAATATGTAGTATCACTTGCCTACGCTCATCCTACCACCGATTACTAGGTTGACTAATACAAATCGCGGCGTAATAGCTAGGTACAAACAAATTCCAATCATGCATAATTCATTTAATGCATCCTGTAACAGCATGGTGGCTTTACTATGCTAAATGCTCAGGGTGGTTCAACAAATTAACATTTTTTTTAAAGATTTTTCAGTGTTCGCTCTGTTGAACCATCCAACTTAGCGCTGCAATTGCTGATCAAGTGAAAACTTCGGCCCGGTTACATAGGTACACATGATGAGGCTCTTCTTCATCTCTTAATTTGATCTTTAGTGCCGACACGACGGCATGCCATCTTCGCCATACCTCAAATTCCCGACCCCCAAAAGGGGCAAAAAACCCTCCACCAAAAAAAAAAGAGGGACCGCTTACTTAAGGCGTGGATGATGGCGGTGATCATGAAGCTCAACTACGCTTATGTTTATTTGATGCGATGACGCTGCGCGGAGGAAAGGTGAAAGAAATAACCGAAAAAAAACATCAGCACCAGATTAAGATAAGACCATTTCGAATAATTGCACGGTCATAAAAGGTTTTCGGGCGCCCCCGTCCGGACGATGGGTGGCGGTTTTTTAAACGCTCTGCGTGCCAGTAGGAATGACGTTCCAGTTTATGCTGTATGGAGCATCACAAAACAGCCAACGCGGCGCCGCGCCGGGTGAATTGAAGGAAAATGTAGACACTGTTGCCGTGTTTTATGATTGACAAGTGCACCAGATATGGAGGCAGATCGAGCCAGACGGCCTGACGCCACTTGGATAGCTCTTAAATTGTATTGGGAAATCAAACTCAGAAGCTAGGGCTTATCGTCATTTTGTTAAGCAGGTTGTTTAGAAGTTTATATTAGTTTTCATGTTAGGTTCCGAACATCTTTTATACTTTTATAAAATTTTCAAGATTATGGATAATTCTATAGAAACATAAGGATCAAAGAAAAGGAAGAACATAAGCCGTGAATATCATAAATGTCTCGAAAAAGATACAACGGCTCATCGACAGGACTTGAACCCGCAATCTCCGCTGGGTGGGAGAAGGGGTGAGAGCTCTTGGAATTTAGATGGTAGAAATCCATTAAAGATATTTGAGGAAATTAGGTCATGGCCATGGTCAATGTAAGCGATTCGGGAACATAATCCATTAAATGGTTTTTTTTAAACACGTTCACGTTCTGTGAGATGGGAGAATTGTGACATTGGAAAGCTAGCGAGGTTTCCTACTCTACCCTTACAATTTTCAATTCTCAACCACATTTTGCTTATTCAGTAAGGTTTGTTAAAAGTTATAAACTTGACACAGAACTGATGTCAAAACCTCGATAACTCATCCCGGGTTCAAAATTCTGCTAAAGGGTTTTCCTAAATTGTTCACTTGTTGATAGAAAATCAGTTTTAAATATTAAGTTTTGAATAAGATTGAAATCACTTAGGAAATTCTGGTTCCATAGCGTTGTAGCATCTCAACATTGTATTTCTGTTTTCATATTTTGGATCCAGTTTACGATTTTTGATTTTCATTTAGAATCATCATTTTTTTTTTAAATAAATCGTTTATTTGAAACGGCTCGTACCTTTTAGTTTAACAAAGCCAAAATCTTGATGGTTTACATCGAATACTTAAATCTACTTTACATCATTATAGAGAGTTAGAGAGAAGAGAAAGAACAGAATAGACATTAGATACGAAGATCAATAGCTTTAAGGAAAGAATAAATTTCAGACATATAGTCAAAATCCATCGCAGAATCATCATTAGAAACTAGAAATGAAAAGCTATTATTTTAACGTCCTGGATCAAATTTGGTTTTGCATTTCATACAAAATTTGTATAATAGTTTTCGAAATTCAAATTTTGAAGTATTATAATTTAAAAATTTAAAATGCATATGAAAATCAAATATGAAATAAATAGAATCCATTCAGATTTTTTGTTTCATATTTTGATGCGATGTTCTTAAACTCAATTCTAATGCAGAATTCAAATATAACAAAGCTTTAAAATGGCGATCCGAAATAGAAAGCATCATCATTCGAAGCTCATATTTTAATTCAAGGTTGAGAAATCGTATCGAAATTCGGAAACAAATTTAAAATTCAAATTTTTATTTTAAGTTCAGAATTAAATAATTTTCAGAATAAGTATTCAACATCCAGATTCAGATTCAGCCCGTTGAAGAGTATTACAATCAAGATGAAAATTAATTAAAATGACTATTTTATTGAAGAATTCAAGTCACAAGAGATAGCAGATTTATAATTTTGATTGTTAATTCAATATCACAGTTTTAAATTATGTTTTATCAAAGACAGTTTGTAGACAAAACTCTGCTGAAAATTACGAATATAAAGGTGTATTTTTGTTTTTTCGCAAGTTTTGATTCACAAAAAACTGAGTCTTGATTTAAAAAAAAAGAGAGATCCTAAAATTAGCTAAACCAAATTCAACAAATTTAGTATTTTTGAGTCACCGAAAATGCTGTGTTCAGTTTCGTAGAACAGAGTTTCATTATTATATTCATAACATTTGAGTTATGCTGCTAAGAGTAGCACATTCGTGGCAAGCGGATAAAAAAATCTCAAATTTGGTCCGCAAGGCGATAGTTATGGAATTGATTTTTTATTTAAAAAAATGTGATGTAATGTGAGAAATTTTAAAAATCTGTAAGAAATTCCAAATTTCCACGGTGTATTGTTCAACATTATTAATATTTCAGTTTATTTAAGTTCAAATTTCAAAGTAGAATTGTAACTTGAATCGAAAAGATTTGAACTGAAAAATTTTAATCTCTTATACTTTAAAATTTGAACTTTGAACACTTGAATTTCTTTCATTGACGAATAAAATATTTGAATTTCCTGTAAAGTTTGATAGATTTAGTTAAATTTATCGAGCGTAGAAATATGTTTTTTTCAAGAAATTTTCTTTCTTAATGAACTTAACCTTCATCCTTCCTTGGAATTTCTACCCGTTACAGTCCCTGGAGTGTCAATATGAAACTCCTGACTAAAACTAATATACAAATCTCTCTTGTTTCCCAACCGTTTTTAACCAAATTTATAGTTTTGGAAAACTCGCCATGTAACGCTGACTTATTAATCACTAGAATCGGTATGAAGTTTGCTTTCTGGTGAATATAATTTACCGGAATCTCGCGTGAATATACTCCAAATCCAGAGAAAAGTTGAAGTTAAGTGCAAGGAAATCTAAGATATTGCAAATTGACAACAGTTTGAAAGCTATCTATGAAAATTCGTCAAAAATTCTATGTTTAGTATTTCGAGAACCTAAAGTGCTAAAATGTGCCAAATTACGTCAACTTTCCAATCCTCTTTTCAAAATTTCTCTGGTACGACTTAAACAATTTGACGATTCATTGATAGAAAAATATGGTTTTACACTATTTTTTTACATTTTATGTGGTTATGATATTAAAAAAATTCAAAAACGAAATATCCTTATATGCAACGTATAGCTTCTAATTTCAGCTTTCTTGGACACTTAGTAAAAATTATTTTTGAGCTGATCTACAGTCTTTTTTCCGGAGCCTGTTTTTTCTTAGACTTTGAACAACGGACAACTGAAGTGTTGTAGCTGATTGCTGAATATTGTCTGAAAATTTGTTTTGAGTTACATTACGCATTTTTTAGCCCGAAAAAAAAACATGGATAAAATCAGTCATCTAACCCCCCCAAAAAGGCAGTTCTTCCTACGTCCCTGTACTTGAGACATGAGGTGAAATGTAAGTCCTGAGACGTGAAAAGCAGGACGTTGCACGTTTGAAGATTGAGACGTGAAAAATTGGGATCGACAAGTTAGACGTAAGAGGGGAAACTGGAAGCTAAGATATTAAAGTGAAAATTGAGATGTGATAAGAGAGAAATGAGACGTAACACGTTGGAATTGAAAGGTGAGTAGTGAGCCGTGAAGAGTGAGACGCGGAAAGTGGAAAGTTAGGCGTCAGATGTGAGTAATGAGAAATGAGACATGAGAACAGAGATATGAAACGTTAGACCTGAGAAGTGAGACGTAGCACGTTTGAAGTAAGATGTGAAGAGAGAGCTTTGAAAAATGAAAAGTAAGAATTAAGTCGTAAGCAGCGATAAATGAGATGATAGAAGTGATGTGTAAAATGTTAAACATTGAGAAGTGAACACGTTAGAAGTGAGGCGTTAGAAGAGAGATGAGCAACGTGAGATAAAAGACGCAGAAGAGTGAAATAAGACTTGAAATGTGAGAAGTAGTTAAAACGTGAGATTTCAAACTTCTGACTGTTTGTGGAAAATTGTAATTAGTTTCTTTCTTTAATTGAAATGGTCAAACTTGTTGTACACACACGAAACGAGGCTTCATTTTAGTTATTTTGAAACCAGCCAGCATTACGCCTGAAAGAAAACGCTTTTTTCTTAACCCTTTGACGTTCAACTTCATTCCGTCCGACTCACTGACATCCCTTCAAAAGACCTGATTAACCACCAGTGTAGCGTAGTGGGTCAATTTTCGTATTCCTAATGACAACATAGTTAAAAGGGAGGATATTGTTCGCAAATGACGCCAAATTTTGTGAAACATTCCTAAGCAGTGGGCCCAGTAAACTAACCGTTTAGTATCTCTTGGCGAGATCATCAAAGCAAGCGCTTCTCAATCGAAATGACCGACATAGTAGTTAGAAGAAAGAAAAATAAACCGAAACCGAAACAAAACAAAACCTTTAGAGGGGTCTCCACAAGTCTAAACGCGACGCAGAAAAACCAAGGGTTGCTGTGTGATTTTTTTTTTTTCATTTCGGTGTGGGAACTTGATGCGTCCGGGGCGCCTAAGGCAGATGTCATCTTGGCTTGGCTGGGCTCAGATTCGGATTAGAAGAGATTCGGTGAGATGATGTAGGGTTAAAGCTGGTGTTAATGTTGTGCTTTTTTACGAAATTAGTGACTTAATTTGATGCGCGCGGTTTCGTTGGCGCGGTGGCACTCTGTCAAAGTGGGGTTGTTCTCCAAATTTTCCACAGCTGTCGGTCACGGAATGTATTGGCACAGAAGCTGGGAAGGGATTGATCCGGTTATGAAATTGATCATTGTGTTGACTGGGCTTTAAACGATGTAAAACCTTTTTTTCTCTCTTTTTCAAAAGAGGAACATAAAATATTGACCTGTCAAACAACTTATCATCTTCTGAATGCAAATATTGAACAAGCCGGTGAGGTAATTAGCAAAACCATGGGAAATGTTCAGCCAACATCCGTATTGTGTTCTCGAAGCCAAAATTGGAAAAGCCTATTTGGGTAGATTATTTGTTTAGGTTTTTTTTTCTTTAAAGCTGTGGTCAACAATTGACCCTGACCCTGAGGGCAGTTGAAGTGATATCAGCAACCCGTAAGACCGATCCCAGCAGACCTGAGAAGAGAGGAAAAAAATATGTTGGTCTTCCATCATCGCCAACAGCATCATCAAAATTTCAGATGGCAAATGAAGAAAGAAAAAAAAAACTAAACAAACATTCATCAACTCCTGTTGCTCGCCCGCCCGGGGAAGTACATGATAAAAAGCCTATGCAAATTTTTGTCATTCAACACTTATCTCATCTCCTTCATGTCCGTGGGCGAACGACGACAGCGCGATACCGAGAGAATAGCTAATGATTGCCTCTTGGTTACAAACCGCATCGCTATAGTGGACTACGATGGATGTGATAAGGTCACATTGACCACCATATTTTAAATAGCTGGGACAGGTTGACGTGCATCCTAAGCGTTGAACACACCCGAATGTAAGACGCGATAAGGAATGAGGTACGAATCAAATGCCCAAGGACCAAAGTTCCGAGAACAAGAAAGCTCATTTAAATTGATTGATGAACAATCAATCAGATATTCATATTATTCTGGAGAAAGCCTTTTTTCAGTACCCTCATCCTTAATAAGGCTGGAAAAAATTTGAAATCCTTCTTTTGTCAGAAGGGGGGTATGAAAACTCAAAATTTTCGATAAATTGGTTAATTTTTTCTCTCAACGGAACCAAAGTCCATGCATTAGAGGGTTAAATTATATTCATTTCTCCCTTCGGAATTATCGCAAAAATCGAAAGGTGGGGGTGACAAAAGAATTTGATTTTCCAAAAATGATGGAAAGTGTTAGAGAAACATGAGAATCAACTAATTAAAGACACAAATTTTATAATTTTATTTGCAGCGGCCTACCAGTGCCGGCCACGTGATTATAGCTATTTTAGAGAGAAAAAAAGAATACAGGTTGGACTCGCACTCGTACACTCAGAAAAATACTCTTATGCATGTAATGAAATTCTTTTATGAAACGGCGCCCTTAGGAAAAATAATGAAATTCACATGATTGTCTAATGACGCGAACTAATTCAGAAGATGAACACCTGTTTGAAATAGTGAATATTGTTTTTCATTAGAGAGACAAAGGAGGATGAAAAAAATAAATAAAAATTTTTTTTTGGCGATCGGGCGTGCGTGGCTGCCATAAACCTTCGTTTGCTAGCTGACTCAGTTGGTGCACTGGGTAAGTTATCGGACTGGCATGTCGAAAAAAGAATGTTGCTATGGGTTCGATTCTCGCTTTTTTTTATTTTGGAATAAATTTTCCAATACAATGAAAATCTCTTAAAACATTTTTCTTGGTTCGCTTGAAAGTGGTGGTCATGCATCATTTTGCTTGGGAGCTCGAGTCTTTATGCCAGCAGTGCTTTTCCAATCATATCACCTTGGTACAATAAACTTTTCAGTGCATTTTTTCATACAGTGAGCGAAATAAGAATAGCACCACTATGTGTTTTGCTTGTTAAAATATGAATGATTGAAAATTACGAAAATTTTGTTCCACGGTTTGTTTTGAATTGCTTTACAGATAAATCAAGCATAAGTTTACGTTTTTTGGACGTAGCAATTGGCGTTGAGGACCAAAAATGTGAAAAAACGGTGCGAAATAAGAATAGCACCACTTGAGTTTTTCAACAAAAACAAGATTATTTTAAAAATTGACTGTGTAAAAGTGAATAATAATGCTTCTACAAATTATTTGAATAGATAACTGCACTTTAAGGAGTTTTCCAGAATTCCAAAGGTTTTCAAAGGTATTAAAAGGGGGTTTTAAGAGATGCTCCTTTAGCTTTAAGGAATTTGATATTTGAGCTATAAAACTTTATCAAACTGCTTTATTTCTTCTTTAACATTCATAAGTATGATGCAAAATGATGAAACATAAATTTGAGACTGAGTTTAAATCCAAAAAGCAGGTTGGAATTCAAAAATACTAATGTTTTTTTAATAGTCAAACACTATTTCTCTAGTTTTAAGTCATAGATGGCAGAACGATCTTCCCATTGAACCAAATTCAGACCCATTTTCGAATATCCGGGATTAATTAAAAAGTGCTGGATGATTTTGGTCAAGAAATAAATACATGTACCTTGTGAACGCTTTGGAAATTCTAAGATCACTAAATCCAAAAAAAAATAAGAATTGCATAAACGTCACTAAAAGTGAAATTTTTGGACCGATTATCAGAATAAAGTTATACTTTGCGATGGAACTTGATGGACCAGACGGCTAGCAATATTCTTGGTATGATTTTCAATCGAATCGGAAGTTGAGATGAGCAGAAATTTTGGCGGTTGTACATTTTTGTGCTGGTGATTCTATTGCAAATCCGGAAAAGCTTTCTGCAGCGTGAACTTCCACAAAACTGTGATGCGAAAATACCTCAAAATGATGAATATGAGCCTAAATAAACCTAGAAAATCAATATTTAGACTAAATTTGGTTTTAACTGCAAGATAGTGCTGCCATCTACGACTTGAAACTGGATAAAAGTGTGGTTTACTTAACAAAATCAAAGTTTTTTATTTCCAACTTATTTTATTCTGATTCAAAGTTAATCCTGAATGTTTGTTTCATCATTTCACGTAATTTTAATGAAAAAAGTAAATAGTTTGGAAAAGAATTACAGCTCAAATATCAAATTCCTTAACGCTAGAGGAGCATCTCTTAAAACCCCCTTTTAATACCTTGGAAAGCCTTTGGAATTCTGGAAACTCCTTAAAATGCAGTTATCTATTAAAATAATTCGTAGAAGCATTATTATTCACTTTTACACAGTCAATTTTTAAAAATAATCTTGTTTTTGTTGAAAAACTCAAGTGGTGCTATTCTTATTTCGCACCCTTTTTTCACATTTTTGGTCCTCAACGCCAATTGCTACGTCCAAAAAAAGTAAATTTATGCTTGATTTATCCGTTAACCAATTCAGAACAAACTGTGGAAGAAAATTCTCGTAATTTTCAATCATTTATATTTTTACAAGCAAAACACATAGTGGTTCTATTCTTATTTCGCTCACTGTAGAGTTTGCGTCGAGCGGTATTGAAATTTTGCAACCTCCTCTTTGGGTGAATATATAAAACCAAAGTGGGAACGATATGGGGTGAGTGCTCCTACCTTGGACCTAGAGCCTACTTCGGTTCTAAAATGCAAATAATTGTAAATAATTTATTTTACTATCATAGGATCAAGATACTCCTACGCACACAAGACTCTTTTTCTTCCTGAATACTACCATACCGCTGTTTGCCACAAAAAGGCATTCTTATAAAATTTTCAACGTTTTTAAAAATGTAGGAGAACTGCCCAGCAAACATTTTTGTAGCTATATTTCAATGCTGTTTTGATATATGTTCCATAGGCATTATAGAATGATGGTATGAAAGTTGAAAAAACAGTATTTACCTACCAAACTTTAGGAAATATACACACATAAATTTCTTTTCTTTCTAAAGCGATGAAAACTACACCAGTTGGGCTTTTTCCGACACCTTATTCGTACCTTTTGGAAGAATGCAAGAGAGCGCAAGATTTTGCTCTCATAGCCTTGAAATCGTTGCCAGCGACTATATTTTCCAGTTCTCTCATTGGACAATATTTCTTATTTCCCACATGCTTAGTCATCTGGCTGCACTGCTGGTTGCAGAGAGAATACGAAGATGATTATCTCACTTAAAGCTCATACGGGAGCAAAATCGTTTAAAAATTTACCAACATGGCAGACTTTCTATCATATCCGATTTCAACTGATTGCAAACGACATTCAATACGATTTTTGCTTTTCTTACAGAAAGGTTTGGTTATATCGATCGATTGGGGAGATCATTAATTATGGGTCTTTGACATACCTTTATAGGTACCTATTGACTCAGCTCGACGAGTTCTGTCGGAGTTTGTGGATTTGTGTGTGGATTTTTAAATCAGTCAGTAATGTTTTTGCGAAACTGGGCTGCATAATTAAAATGATTTTAGTCTCAAAAGAATGCATTTTTTTTCTACACAACCTATTCAATAACGGGAAAAAAACAAAATGATTGATACAATTTTTTTTACTAAATACATATGTATCATACCCATTATGGCATTAAAAAAATAGCTAGTGGCGCCTCGAAGCAGCAGCACCAACAATCAATTGATTACAATTATTTGAAGATAATCAAAATAAAAAAAATCCGTCATGGGAATCGAATCAAACACCTTCGACTCATGAGTCACAAACGCTATCCAATAGTCTATTGACTCGCTTGAAAATGAGGCGCTCAAACTGAAATGGGTTACAGGTATTACTAAGACGCTCCGTTTTCTGGGCAGATTCTCAGTATGCTGGGGCAATTACGGCAACAGCGGAAAATATAATTAACACGTTTAGCTTTTCAATGCAGCAAATGGCGGCTCACGGTTCCCTTCCCTTTAGAGACCTATGTTCGGGCATCAACAAAAAGCAGAGCCGTACAAAAAACTGCGTTGGGGGGAACTCATTCGAAGATTTTAGAACCTCGTTTTTTAAACCATACTTGATCATGTCAGAATACTTATACATAATTGAGATTCATAATTTAGATTTTTATCGATTGTAACAAAAAATCGTGTTATTTCTCAGAAATCCTTTTCTATCCCCTATAGTTTATTCCGTTGGATAACTTCATTTAACGAAAATCATTAACAAAAGTGATTTTTGTAAACATTCTACCGTTATGGTTAAAAACCCGCAAAACAAATATGTTTTGAATCTGTAAGAAAGGCTCAAATTCACTGTTAAGTGTATTAAATCGGGTTTTTCACTATGCAGTTGGAATTGGAATTCGCAACATAATTGTAAACGACTTAAGTTATCATTTTTGATACGATTTCATGTTTGATGGGTGGGTGGGTTAAAAAATCATCGAACATCTTTTCTGGGGTCAAAGTTAGGTTTAAGGTTTGATTACATAAAAAAAAAATTATTCCTATTTGTGGCAGTAAAAACAACCAAGGAAAAGTTATGAGAGGTGTATAAATGCATAAATTTGAAATTTTCATACACAGCTTGTAGCGGTCTAACATACACTGTTATGCTTTCTTAAACATTTGTGGACCATCTAAGTTCTTCATATAACGTAAATTTGACTTAAAACGAAAACAAACATTTTTAGGAATATTTCTTGCAATTTTTCAACTTTTCTCGTTAGGAAATACAAAATCTAAAAGCAAAAAAAAAAATATCAGCTGTCTTCTATTTTTATGATAATCATTGATCTTTGCACTCATCACAAAATGAAATATTTTCTAATTCAATTTTTTTAATATGTCTTTATTCATACCAATTCATCATTACATTTATATTACATTTTTACATTAAATTAGGTGTTCAGTTCAATAATAAACTGTCCAGAGCCCTTTAATTTACTAATCACTGAAATTTATTTATTTGACTTAAATTTGCTGAGCACAATCAAGTTTTTTTTTGTAGGAGAACATACTGTAATGTGAAAAATATTTTAAATTTTCAAGTAAAAACTAAAACTATCCTAAAATAAAACTAATTGTAGAGAGAACGAATCTCTGCGATGGAAGACTGCATCGATTTGCCTCTAAAGTTGGAGATGATTTTGTTGTCCACCTCTTCGATTGATTCAATGCCCGCAATCCGATGAAGATCTTCGGTGCTGTGCCAAGGTGGAAGCCGCAAAATCATTTTCAGAATCCTCTGGATGGCTTTCTTCCTCGTCGCGCAGCAGCTTGACCAAATCGAAACTGCATACATTATAACACCTGTTTGTAGATTAGCATTTTATTTCTCTGGCACAGTCGGGATTTCCTGTTGATGAGAGAATAGAGTGATTTTGTGTATTTATTACACTTAGATTGAATATCTTCAATGTGATTTTTAAAAGTAAGATTCCGATCAAGTGTGAGTCCCAAGTACTTCACGTGATCAGACCATTCTAATGAAACCCCATTAAAAGTTATGGAATGATTTTCATTACGTTTTAAAAAATTTGCTCTTATCTTATGGGGAAATAAAATAAGTTGAGTTTTGAAAGGGTTAGGAGAAATTTTCCACATTTTCAAGTAATTCAAAAAAGAATTTAAATTTTGTTGCAATCTACTGCGTACCACCCGTAAATTCTTACCTTTGGCTGAAAGCAAAGTATCATCAGCAAATAATCTTCTACCTTTTCCTTCTGGTACATCAGGAAGATCAGAAGTAAAAATATTGTATAAAATTGGCCCAAGTCTACTGCCCTGAGGGACACCAGCTCTAATGGGAGTCCTTTCAGAGCATGAATTTTGATAGCTTACTTATAAGGTTCGGCTATTCAAATAATTTTGAATAATTTTGGTGAGATATACAGGAAAATCAAATCGAGCTAATTTAGCTACTAAACCTTTGTGCCAAACACTGTCAAAAGCTTTTTCAATATCAAGAAGAGCAACACCAGTTGAATAACCCTCAGATTTGCTAGCGTTAATCATATTAGTTACACTCAAAAGTTGATGTGTAGTAGAATTTCCATGACGAACACCAAATTGTTCATCAGGGAAAATAGAATTCTGATTAATGTGAATCATCATTCTATTCAAAATAACTCTCTCAAATAGTTTACTTAAAGAAGGAAGCAAACTAATTGGTCGATAACTTGAAGGCTCTGAAGCACTTTTTCCAGGTTTCAATATTGGAGTTACTTTGGCATTTTTCCATTTATTGGGAAAATAAGCCAAGTGAACACATTTGGTGAAAATTTTAACCAAAAAATTTAAAGTGCTTTCAGGCAACTTTTTAGTAAGAAAATCCCTTTTATTCAATTGTTATTTCTATTATTTGTGCGATTTTTCAAAACACAACATGTCGAGGCAGCACGAAGCGGACAATGTTCGTTTATCCATAAACATGTTTCATATTTGTTCAAATTTAGGTGCAGATCACAACACTTTAAAGAAATTTCTTGGTTGAATTAGAAAACACAACTTGAGTATAAAATCCTGATAATATAATATTATAATTTCCTTTTATCTCCGAAGCCCACTGGGACGTGACCGGCGCCGTTATTGATCGTTTTGAAAAGAGATAGCATCAGTTTTGTGCGCTGTGAATGTACTGCTAGTCCCAAGTCTCTCATACTATTAGAAATAATTAAGATTTGTTAATTTCGAAACAGCTGAATCCTTCCATATGTTCTAGAAAAGAGAAGCCAAGCTAAGCTCAGCAACGATGTTCCGAATGGATTATTAGATTATTCCATAACATGACCCGAAACTTTTCGTGGAGAGGATTAGTTCTTTGAAAATAAAAAAAAACTGTCACTTTTTTTCGTACTGATTCCCATACAAATTTGAAATTTTTTGCTACAGCCCAATTCAAATCCGAGAGATACCAAAATTTGCACCACTATTTTTGTACCCTAAAGGCATCCGAACCCATTTGATCCTTTTTTGGTCCAATTCTTTCCAGCTTAGTGGACATAGAGTAGGCTGTGCTTGTACGTGACAGACGTGTTCATGACGATGCAAAATTTTCAAAAGTTTTTTTTGCGAAACAAATCATTATTGTAAGAAAATGTCAACGATTTGATTTGGTCCATTTCCGGGAGGGAGTATACCTTTCTTTTTGCTGCGGTTCGCAGAGCAAAGAAGAAAAATGCTGAGATATTAAATTCTCGAATGAAAAATTTGTGCAAAAATTCGCTTGACAAACCGTAAAAAGTTTTTATCATAGAAGAGAAGCATTTTCCTCTACAGAAGAACAGAAATAAAAATATGCATCTTGTTTCAATCTAAGTTAGAAAGTTAACAGTAGTAAAATAATAGGATTTATAATAAACAATTGAAATACTTGTCAACAATGTCTCCCAACCTTGCCCTTTTACCCACCTTCCCAAACAAGATTATTTGCTAGGATTCAGAGGTAACCTCGGTCCACACATTTGTTTTTAATACTTTTTCGCTCTTTTCTACTTATCTATTGATTACTAGGACGTGGCCGGCGCCGTTATTGATTTTGAAAGAGAGTTTACCTCCGTGCAAAACTGGTAGCCTCCAGGTGTAGCAACCATTTGGGATGTGAACTTATTCTACTGAGCTACACCAATGATCGTGGAATTCGGAATGTATTTTTTATTAAAATTAAATTAATAAAAAAAATCAATAATCAAATATTATTTCAAAATTCGTCATTAAGAACAGTTTTTAAGCATTTCGGGTTCTACGATTCGAGATAAATGTGAATAGTCAAATAAGCTAAGCTAAGATAATTTCGACCAGCTTTGCTTAGTAGGCATATTAGATGCTTGATTTGATAGTTTTTTCTATATCTTTCGTATTGATATTGTTGTTTCCGGGAGTTAATCCTAACGAATAATTCATTCCTATTTGGTGTTATTTATACGTTTTGGCTTGTTTTCGTTATGAATTTCGAGGAATGTTTCTCTTTTTTCTCTCATACTACTTACTTTTGTTCCTCTAATTATTTTTGATGAGAAATATAAGGGTTCAACACTTGTGTTAAATGACTTTTTCAGATAAACAATGTCATGTTAGTTTTAAATAAAAGGAGTGGAATCAATCAGTATCTATACTGGTTCCAATCATTTGTCCTTTACAGCATCTGCATAATCTAAGGTGCCTATAAGGCTCAATTGTATGTCTTACGGTATTTGGAACCGTCTGTTTTGAACTTTCAAAGTTCGTATAGAGTTCGGAACAAGTTCCAAGAGGAAAAATTACTCAATGCTACTGTTATCGCCGTTATGTGTCTTTTTTTTTTTTTGCTTGGGACAGATTCAAGGATTAATACAACTTAGTGATCGATTATTATACTGGAGCACGATCAAGCAATTTGATTTAGAAGCTTGAATGATTTTTTCAAAAACTGTTTCAATTTGTAAGCAACCTGGAAAAAAACACAAAGTGGAAGGCAACCATCCGGATAATTGTACTATGTTTGATTATGTCAATTTCCATGAGGTGACCACAGCACTTTGTTGAAGTTTTTAAAAAGTGGGAAACGTTTAAATTGAAGCCCTCTCTCCGTCAATTTACAAAGAGGATACACACAATTTGCAACCAAACAGACTCAAGACACAGAATTATGAACACGGGTCCGAAAGAGTATTTCTATGAGGCGGCTGACATTTCGAAACCCCCTCCTCCCCTACCCGATCAGTCTTTAATAAGCCAGCGGCGTCTCAAAATCGATGACAATTGCATAATCGATGGAGTTAGAAGAAATGCGGTGCGGTGAGCCAAGCGTCGAAAATAATTTGTTGGGTCAGGTCATACTCCAACGTCTGGCATGTCTGAGGCAGAGTCACACGCTTCTTCAGTCATATTACAAACGACGAAAAACGAAGCAACAGCCAAAGAAATAATCTACACAAAATAGTGTAATTGTGTGTACGAGATAGACAGACACACTACCCTTTCAGGGAACCAATGGGTATTATTCTCGGGGGGATTCTCCTAAGCGGTTCATTCATATATTTTTTTTTGGATTGAAGCCTCCAAAAGAAAAGAAAAAATATGTAGGTAACCAAAGTAGGCTCATCGTTGTGACGAATGAGAAAATCGTGGTGCTCTGCCCGGAGCAAATCAAACATCATCTTCACGGATTGAAAGTGAAAGAATTGGGGGAAAGTGGAGGTACAGAAGTAGAGACACGATTTTATGCGGCAGACTGGGTCTACTTGGATCTTGCCTGGCTGGGGTCTCTCACCCCGGGCTCAGGGCGTAATGATTGGGTCGTATTGATTTGTGGTTTATTTGTTTGTGTTGCCATAGGGACTGTCGAGGTACGATAAGAGAACAGTGCCTACTATTTTTTATTCAATCATCAGTTAAACGAATTCGTTACACAATTGTTCAGACCATTGACCAGTTGCGTAGTTCAACTAAATTAGCTAAACTTTTTTGGACGAGTTTGATCGGAACATTGGAAAAATTTTGAATGAATAATTCACGATTTATCAGTGGGATATTTGCTAAATACTAATAAACGGAGAAAAATGTTACATTCAAATTAAACCATTTCTCATCACGAGTCTTACTCGTGGCTTTGATTTATGTCACATATTTTACCACTTATTTGACTCATTTTTTTCGCTTATGGAGCAAAATCTCAAACACGAGCCAGGCTCGTGGTTATTAAGCAATCAGGTATACATTATACAATAGGGGACTCAAGATGAATCCTTAAGCCACATCATATGGCAATTTGACATTGTAATTTTTTGTTTGGTAGATTGTTTATGTCATTAAATTTTGTTGGAAACAAAACTGCTGACCCACAAACAAAACAACAAAAAAAGCCAGCTCTCAAATGAAAAGAAATTTTCTAAATTGATTGACGTTTATTTCTGAAACGTCAAACCACCTCTTAGACAAAATAGATACATTATCAGCTATCGTCGATAATTACCGATTGTACTCAGTCCGCTTTTTTGTGCCCATCTCTTCATCCGCATTTGTTTTGCAGTTTTGCAAAAAAAAAATGTATTGACTGATGCAAAATTGAACAACAACGGCTCCAAATGGCACGCGGAAAGGTGTGAAATACTTTTTTTCTTCTTCAGTCTTTCGCCTCTCAAAAGAGTACATCTTGTCATATCCAATAATTCAATTCATCATATTCACACAAACACGCGGCTGATGATGTTGATGATGCTCGAATAGTTGCGATGTGCTGCATAAATTGAGCTGTTAATTATCGGCGAATGGATTTTGAATGAATCCTCTATGGATGATTTTTTCTCCTTTCCCCCTCAACGCAATCAACGGCCTTTAGGAGGACGCTACCTGTTCAGTACATGGATTTGTTGTTGATCGCGCTTCTTTTGACCGGCCCCGGCGAGATTCGAAAGATTGTCCGACTTCCTGGAGACGTGTCAGGTCAATAGTGGATAAATAGATGCACCCAGAAGATACATACTTGCTTTCTGATCGCGGTATCGCCGCTTTCTGTCGTCGGCAGATGAGTAAGAAAGGTTCAGTTTTTTCTTCTTCTTTCTAATACAATGACTAATAGGATTATGTCACCCAGCGATCGGGAAGATGATTTATGCATTAACTGGCAGCAGCTGATGGTTGTCAAACGTCAAACGTGTTTTGCATTTCATTCACTGTTGTCTCTGGTTTGTTCATAAATAGAAAGGAATTTATTCCCCAGCTTTTGTGCGATACTATTTAAAAAAAAAATAAAAAAAAAACACCAAACTTTTCTGTCTTAACTTCTGATTTAGATTAACGAAAAATGCTCTTACCTTCCCTCAAGTAAAAGAAAAGTCTGTCTTGGTCGTAGTCAAAACGTCTCCATTGAAATCAAGAATTGAAGTGATATGCTGCAAACAATGTCCAGGTGGTCTCCAAATGACATTCCCAGGGTTGAAAAAAAATCGAGGTTTTCGGCATCATCTAAAAAAAAGACTAAAAAAACTTAAAAACTAAACAAAAAATAGAATAGAACAAATATTTAAACCATACAAACATTAAACAAACAAAATAAAATTTGAAAAATGTTAAATTTTATCAAAAAATTAACATTATAAAGAAATTGAAAAAAAATTAAATGTGCAGATTGTGCAGACTGGCCAAGTCTTCCGTAGCGATGCCGTCGGTCCACTTGACTTCCCCAGCCGGGGGAAACTCCGCAATGTGCCACTCGCTACAATGTGGCTCGCTTCCCTGCTCACGCTCGCTCACTGACTGACTGGCTCGCGTACACGCTCGTGTCGGATGACCAAGTGTCGGTTCCATCCATACACACATCCCCCTCCTGTCCTATCAAAATGTAAAAGAATTATTATAACAAAAAGTTGTTCGCTATATAACAACAGGACCATAAAGTACCTTCAAGCACAAGAAAGATGAACTAGTAAAATTTTAGAAAAACCACACTTCATGGGCTAATTGGGCCACAATAGTCTTAAGCCTTGTCTCCCAACGATTGTTTACATTTTTTGATTGTTTTTGTTGACGTTTTAAGAACTTTAAACTTGGTTAGCGATATCTATAAAACTCTAATAAAATTTAATGATTACACATTTCACTCTGCGTTACAATGATTTGAATTGGTAAATCCATAATTTTTTTAACTTGATTTTTTTTTAACCGCATGTTTATAAAACTCCTCGCTTGGTTATAATTTCTATGAGATACCAAAGCTGATCTCTCAACGCCAAGTTGTAGTTTCAAGTTGTCTACTTGAACTCGCTTGGAATTCGTATCATCCGTATCGTTTAGCTGTATTCCCAACAAACTTGACAATTTTAAATGATTAGTGCAAGCTGTTCCTCGACTTCCATTATTGTTTATTCCTATTCAAAGCTAACATTTCAATCTGCTTCTTTATGCATTTGTGTAGATTTCAAAGCTATCTTCACAATACGCTTTAAGATTTCAAGTCGTTATCTAAATTTATATGAAATTTGATTGATCTGTTCTAACTGTTCTCTCGACACGCTCCATAAATTTTTCTTATCTCAAGCTGTTTTTTTTCAAGCTGTGCTTTCAATTCACTTAAGTTGAAATTCTAAGTTGTCTCCTCAACTCTTTTCAATAGTTTTTTTTACCTTGTTTCAAAATGACTTCAATTTTCTCAAGTTTCCATCCTCTTCTAGAAGTCCTTTTAATTCATTTCACGAGTTTTAACTTCAAATTTTCCTTACAAATAGTTCTAAGGTGATTTTTTTTTTATTTCTTTAAACCCTCTTAATGGTGTTTTATAATTTATTTAAAGCAGTCCTCTCTGCCCGCTTGATTAACAAGTTTAAGTACGTTTAGGCTGTCCTCTCAACTCGCCTTTCAATTTCAAGCTGTCTTCTCAACCTGCTTGATCACCAAGCTGTCCTCTCAACTCGCTTATTGGTGTATTTTTTTTTTCTTTCAAGCTGTCCTCTCAACCCGCTTGATCACCAAGCTGTCCTTTCAACTCGCTTATTGGTGTTTTTAAATTTCTTTCAAGCTGTCCTCTCAACCCGCTTGATCACCAAGCTGTCCTCTCAACTCGCTTATTGGTGTATTTTTTTTTATTTCTTTCAAGCTGTCCTCTCAACCCGCTTGATCACCAAGCTGTCCTCTCAACTCGCTTATTGGTGTTATTTTCAAATGTATTTCAAGTTGTCCTCTCAACTCGCTTGATTTATTTCAATAAGTTCAGGCTGTCCTCTCAACTCGCCTTCCAATTTCAAGCTGTCCTCTCAACCCGCTTGAAATTGTAAACATAACCATGCTGTCCTTACGACTCACTTACTATTTTATCATTCTCATTTCAGCACTATTTCATAAAACACTTTTTGCTCATTTGCTAAAACACTAGTTATCTATCACATAATGCACTATGTTTTCTTTCACTTCTTTTCACTTTACACGAAGTAGCTTCAGAAAATCACCCGACTGTGTTTCTTTTTAGCTTAATCTAAGAACTACTCATTTTTCCGCAGTTTTTTTGCAATGGGTAATTCAGAAAGTGTCTGATTTCTAAGCAACTGTGCTGAAAATTTGTTCAACGTGAATCGTTGATCGCTTTTGTTTACTTTTCTGATTCGATTTTATAATTTCTCGTTTGATTAAGTTCACGAGAAATTACCTGTCACGGTCGCCAAATGTGCAGACTGGCCAAGTCTTCCGTAGCGATGCCGTCGGTCCACTTGACTTCCCCAGCCGGGGGAAACTCCGCAATGTGCCACTCGCTACAATGTGGCTCGCTTCCCTGCTCACGCTCGCTCACTGACTGACTGGCCCGCGTACACGCTCGTGTCGGATGACCAAGTGTCGGTTCCATCCATACACACACAGATAATTAAAAAATAAATGATAAACAAAAAATAATAATAAAATTGAATTACTTAAATAATTTTATAATCATTAAAAAAATTATTATAAAAAAAATTGAAAAAACTGAAAAAAAATTTAAAAAAATTAAAAAAAAAACTTAAAAAAAAGAAAAAAAAACTGAAAAAAAATTTAAAAAAACTGAAAAAAATATAAAAAAAAACTGAAAAAAATATAAAAAAAACTGAAAAAAAAATTTCAAAAAAACTGAAAAAAAAAGAAAAAAAAACTTAAAAAAATTAAAAAACCGAAAAAAATAAAAATAAACTGAAAAAAAAATAAAAAAATTGAAAAAAAATTTTAAAAAAAATTTAAAAAAATTGAAAAAAATTAAAAAAAAAAAAAAAAAAATTGAAAAAAATAAAAAAATTGGAGAAAATTGAAAAAAAATAACAAAAATTGGATAAAATTGAAAAAATAATTTAAAAAAATTAAAATAAAATAAAAAAAATTTAAAAAATAAAAAAAAAACATTTTGAAAAAATAATTTTAAAAATTAAAAAAACAACGAGGAAAATAAAAACAATGAAAAAATATAAACTAATGCATATAAAAAAAATGATGATAAAAAAGATTTTTTTTTTATTAAAAAATATTCAATAAAAAAATTTAATTGGAAAAAATAATTAAAATTTAAAAAAAAAATTGAATAAAAAAATATTAAAAAAAAACTACGAAAAAAATGAAATTATTATTTAAAAAAAAATAAAAACTAAAAAAAAATAATTGAAAAGAAACAATTTTTTTCAAATATTTTTAATACAAATATAAAATTGGAAATAAAGAATTGAAAGGAATTAAGGAAAATTGAAAAATATACCTACCAAAAAAATTAATTAAAAAAAAATTAAACTGAACTAAAAAGAGTAGTAGTAAAAAAACTTAAAAAAAAGAAAAAATTGAATTATTATTTAAAAATAAAACCAAATAAATAATTGAAAAAAAACGATTTTTTAAAATGAAAAGAAAAAGAAAGAAAATTGGTGAATTTTTAAATAATATTAAAAATATAATTTAAAAAAAAAACGTGTGGGAAGAAATTTAAAAAAAATTGAAAAAAAAACAATTGATTGAACAATGTGGAATTGAAAATATTTTTAAAAAAATTTAAAGTATTACAAATAAATTCAAAAAAAAAAATTACAAAAAATAGAAAATAATTAAAAAAAATTATATTTCAGTAGAAAAAAATTTAAAAAAATCAGAAACAAAAATTGCATTAAAATAATGTTAAAAACAAAAAAACAATTATTATTTAAAAAAATGAAAAACAATTAGAAAATATTGGAAAATCAACGAATTTTTTTTATGTAAAAGAACAGGCTCCTTTCGTTTTTGTCAACACGCTCGAAAATTTTGTGTTGCTTCAATCGAACCATGCCAAAACCGAACGGTTTTTTTCATCAACCTTTTTCTTATCTATTCATTAAAATAAACCATTGTTACTATTGATAATTCAACTTGTTTTAGACACATTTAGAACTGGTTTTTGTTATGTTTAGAATGTTTGTTATTTTGCATTTTTCTTAGATTTTTTTTCATTTCTAATCTTTTGTTTGTATTTGTTTTTGAAATTTGTGAAACTTTTATATTTTTCGTCAATTTTAAGTACTTTATAATTTTTTTTTGATTTTTTTTGTTATTATTGTTATAATTTATCAACATTAAAGAATATAAAAACTTATTTATGGTGTTTATTACTCGGAAGCGCCCTCGCTGGCTGAAATAAAAGCGACAATCAAAGGCATGAAATCGCTGATATAAAAATATTCAAAGTTTGCCTAGAAATTATTATGGGAAAAATTACACTTTTGTTTGAAAAACCGCGTAAATAGTATGTTTAAAAAGTCGTCCATACAAATCGTTCACGTTTTTTTTTTTTTCATTGAAAATAAGAAAGTTTTAATAAAATAAGTCTAATAATGACACAGTTCAAAATTTTATTTGGAATTGACTTCCACCCGGCTTTGCTCATAAGTTCCGCATTTCTAAAATAGAAGAATGCTGAATAACCTCGTTCAGAATTTTAAAGGCAAAAATCATCAATTAACTACCGAATCGATGCCATAACATGAACGGATCAGATCATGTTCCACGCCGCATTAAAAAGCGCATCTCGAACCAATACACAAACACTCACACACAGTCTCGGTAGATAATTGATTCCAAGGCCGATGATGACCAATCGCCTAAGCTTTGGATTGAAGAGAATTTCGAAGCAGATCGAAAATGTGAGGTGCATCCTCCAGCACCTATTCATGATGGGTCGATGCAAAGCAGTTCATCAATTTATTTATTTTTTCTTGGAGACAAACAGATGCAAAAGGCCTTTGAAAATGTTTTGTGACACGGCTCTAAGGTGCATCCAAATTTCCCTCAGTAGTGGCGGTTAGTTGCTTTGTTTATATTGTGGTTGGGTTTTTTTTCTGTGTCCATTAGCACAAAAGATTGGCTAACTTCAGCTCCAGCTCCATGTGCAATGTGTAACTTTCTGGCCCCGATAATGAGCTTGAAGCCGTTAAATATTTGCGCCTTGCATTGCTTCTTACGGATTACCATACGATGTGATGTGATGTATGGTCTCTGGTAATGAACTAACTTAGTAGAAGAAGCAGAAGCATAGAATCGATATCGAATCGAAGCAAGCTTTGACCGAGATGATTGTAGTAGTTATTTACATAGGTTACTGCGATCTTGTAATCCCACTTGTTGAACAAGATGATTCTGCACACTTTGTTGTTTGTTGCGTGTATTGAATCGATGGCGTAATTTGTAAGTGCCTACTTGGACTCTTCTTTGACGAGAACCGAAAAACGATTCATTGTCATTCGAGTTTGACTGATTGGTGTGATAGTCTCACCCAACTCTGACGTTACCACCGGTCAATGTGCAGTAACTTACAGGCCAACTGACCTCCACCTGTCTTCTAGAAACAAGAAGAAGAAACAAAAAATACATCTCGTTTGGTTTCGAGACCGAGAAATTTTTTAGCAGCCAAGCCCGTAATCTATACATCGGCAGGATAGGCGATGCACTGCGGTGCTTCATCAATGAATTTTTCATACCGTTGTTGTGATGTTGCTGATGCTGATGATGTAACACACCCATCCGTGACAACCCGAGAAACAGAAGAAGATGATGAACCACACGAGAAAATTATTCGCTGCTCAGGTAACAATGATTTATGAAGCGTTTATCCTCGTGCAGCGAACACTGGTTTTCGGCCGTGAAGCAAGAACGTGCAGAATTGCAGGCGAAATTAAAGCGGAATGTCAACGCTAAATCACAGCGCGGAGAGGCCTCATATCTTCCGTTGTTAAACGCAGCCACCCATTATCCGGGCAAACCAAAAGACGTAACGGCAAAACGTGTCCTGCCTACCTATGCACTCACTAGTGACCGAACTCGGTTAATCGCCGCCCCGGTCGGTGATTCAGATGGACATGCCGCCGCAATACCGTCGTCGAGCTGAAGGGATGCAACTTGAGTGCGATGGCAGCCTACATAGATGAGATGGTTGCACTTAGTTAAGCGAACCGTTTCGGCGTAAATCGGTTTCATTTAGCTTTTACAAGTGCCGACGAACGAACGATGATGAGTAGGCCGTGACATTTGACTTGTCCTAGTACATATTGATAAGTTCCGACTGAACTGGTTTTCAAATTGTCTTTAGACGAGTTGACAGTTTTCAATTATTATTTTTTCAATGGTATTTCTTTATAATTTATTCATAATTTATAACTAATGCACTGCATTGATTTTTGAAAAATATGTCAAAACTTGATCCGTTTTTTTTCAGAAAAGTTCTTATTTCCAAATCATTGAGGTACGTGACGTGACTCGCGGTTTTCACTTCGTAGTTCTGATCGTTGGAAATGTCCTAGAAAAAAAAAAAAAGTTTACATGAGCTCGAAGACCGAACATTTTTAGAGTGGAGTGATAACTGAAGTCAGAATTTTTAGTTGAAATATGGCAAGTCACGTCATGTGCCTCGTATAATAAGCCTCATCTATTTAGGTTTCGCCCCGTGTTCGGTTATACATATTACATGAAAGAATTTTACCAAACAACATTTATCGCTGCGATCGATGTTCCGAGACTAGCACCGCACAACGAGGAGGAGGTGTCTTGATTGGCGTTAAGAAGGAACTAAATGCGATTTCGATAAATTTAGAGAACTGCGAAAATCTTGAACAGGTTCATGAAGAGTGTGTGGTCAGTGGTGTCTTACTTCTTACAAGTAGAAAAAAAATGTTGATTTTGCGGTGAAGTAATTGGTCTTTGTTAAGTTTTATTTGTTAAAGCGAATTTTGAGGTGATTGTGGTCAGAAGAGTGGTGAAGTTTTAGTGAAAAGTGTTTACTATGAAGTGCAATTTATGTTTAAATATTTGTATGTTTTGTTTTCTTTCTGAGTCGAGAAAATGGCCGCAATTCGAAAAGCCTTTGGAAAAGTAGCTAGTCCTTTTTTGAAAGAAGATGGCGCTGTTATGCCTTTTTTTCTCAAGTGATTTTTAACACAAGATGGTGCTGTTATGGGTTTTTGAAAGCTCATTATTCTTTTCAAATGGAGATGGCGCAATTATAGTTCTATATTTTTGTGCTGCCAGTTCATTAAAATTCGATGTATGGTTTTTTGATGACATCGAGTGGCGAAATTTTCACCCGATACCGTTGCCCACAGAAGAATTGCCTTTCAACAGGATACTAAGATAAGTAAATTTTTCATTTCAATTCAAACTTGCTTAACCGCCGTGAAATCGAAGGCTTGTGCAGTGTTCGGTGATGGATAAATTTTCCGCGTTTTATTTCGTACGTGTATTGCAATGCCGCGTTTGGACGTGTTTTCTTTTGGTTACAGCGCGCGATAAAAGTGTTTTGTACGTGTATGATGATTTCAATATTAATTATTTCAAATGCGGTTAAATTCGGTTCGTTTTCTCTCTCTCTCTCTCTCTCTCTCTCTCTCATCCTTGCTCTTCTCATTTTAAACGCGTGATAAGATTCGGTGAGTTACACCGGTGCCAAATGCATTGTACGTGTATGACAATGTCACGTTAGGACGTTTTGCTCTTCTCGTTTAAGCGCGCAATTAAATTCGGTGAGTTGCACATGTGCCAAGTGCATTGTACGTGTATGACAGTGCCACGTTAGGACGTTTAGCTCTTCTCGTCTTAAGCGCGCGATAAAACACGTGTATGGCAATGTCATGTTAGGACGTATTTGCTCTACATTTAAACGCGATGTACTCGAATGCGACGCGAAGATTATTAAATATTTAACTTTCCTTTGATCACATCCCTTCCCAAAGGGAATCCAGATCTTATTTACCTTCCCCACTAACAAACTACCCTTCCTATGACGACCGTGGAGATTTAGAGGTGTATTCGGTCTCTAGTAGCAACGGAAGTCGAACTAACAATCCTTTCCTTTCCCCGATGAACCGTAAGGACGTGGCCGGCGCCGTTATTGACCATGTAAGATAAGGAACTTTCGAAACGTGTACACAGAAAATGGTAAGCTAATCCCAAGCCCCATTTATTTGGATCTATGTACAATTTTGGTAGTTCTTGTCAATCACGGAGTAGCAACTACTGAAATGTACGGTTTATCTAAGCTCAAGCTCAAGAACTGCGAAAATCTTGAACAAATCGTTGTAAAAATTAAATCCGTGTTATTTGTACCTTTGCTGCATCTACCTCCGGCCTAACAGCAGCATAAGGAACTATGAAATGCACTTTTCAGCAGTTCAACAAATCATGAAGTTGACCACCGCACGGGACTCAGTCATCGTTGTTGGAGATTACAACTTCCCACACCTACAATGATCCTTTGACCAAGATATAAATAGTTATTTGCCGATAAATGCCTCTTCTGAAGCTAAGATTTTGATGACTGAAATGCTTCTTTCCGCCGGTTTATATCAACAATGCAACATCGCTAGCGATAATATGCGCCTTTTGGATCTTGTCTTCTCAAATAACCCTGACAATCTAGTGATGTTCGAATCTCCCATCGCGATCATTCCTACTGACCGTCATCACAAGCCTTTCAACTTATGTATAGAAACCTACCTGGATCCCGCGCCAGACGAATGCATAGGAGATCTTGATTTCGATTTCAATAAATGCAATTTTGAGCTGGTCGCAGCTGCTTTAGATTCAACGAGCTGGGAATTCCTCGGTGATTCTGACAACGTTAATACTGCAGTTGATGCGTTCTACACAAATCTTTACTCCGTTTTGAAAAGAATCGTCCACCTGAAGCGTCCACAAAGACGCCAGTCATTCAGACATGAGTGGTGGAACTCTGAGCTTCGACGGCTGCGAAATCAGTTACGGAAGGCCCGCAAGAATTTCATCAAGAATCGTACCGGAAACCAGAGACATCGTTTGAGAAACTTAGAATGAGACTTTAAAGCGCTGAATGAGCAGCTTTACCGCCAACATATCTTGCGCCTTCAAGAGAACCTTAAAAATGACCCAGCATCGTTTTGGAGACACTTTAAAAACAAAAAACGAAACGCAACTATCCCTGTAGATGTCAGTTTCAATGGCGTTACTTCACGTAACATAACTGAATCCACGAACATGTTTGCCGATTTTTTTCCAAAGTGTCTTCAGTTACTCCGACATTGTAGCACACAACAACTACCTAGCCTCCATACAATCCCATGACGTGAATTTACCTTTGCTTTGCCTCACTGAGCAGGAAGTATACGAACAATTGTCCGCAGCCGATCCATCTAAAGGTCCCGGTCCAATTTCGCTTCTGTGTTCGATCTCCAAAATTTTTAAAGTTCTCATACATGGACGACTGTACGTTGCTGCCAAACCATTGATCTCCGATTCTCAGCACGGTTTCGTTAAAAAAAGGTCAACTGTCACCAATTTAATGTGTTACGTGAGCTCGTTGAGTAACAATCTGGAGAAAGGTTGTCAAGTTGACTCTATTTACATCGATCTCGCGAAGGCGTTCGACCGTGTTCCGCACAAGATACTAATAGCAAAGATGAATCAACTTGGCTTTCCAACCTGCTCGAGTGGATTTCGTCGTACCTATCACATCGCCAAGCTTACACGAAGCTAAAAAATACATGCTAAAAAAGACATTTGCCACCCCGTCAGAAGTTCCTAAGGGAAGTCACCTGGGACCGCTGCTTTTCATCATTTTCGTGAATGACTTGTGCGCCACGCTTCAAACCGATACGCTCCTGTACGCCGACGATCTAAAGCTTTTCAGAAAGGTCGTCAGTGAAGTTGATTGCCTTGCCTTGCAAGCCGATATTGCTAGACTTGATAACTGGTGTCATCTTAACGGAATGCTGGCTAACGCTAAAAAATGTAAGGTTGTCAATTTTTCTCGTGCACGTCGTGTTATCAATTTTGAATACCAACTTTGCGGAGAAAGCCTGGAGAATGTGTCGTGTATTCTGGACTAAGGGGTGAAAATTGATAACAGGCTTACATTTGCCGAACACATCGCGCTTACCGCAGCTAACAGCTAAAGGATTTGCAATTCTCGGATTACTGCGTCTAAACACATGTGATTTTGATGACATTTACGCTTTGTAAGCCGTCTATTGCTCTTCGGTACGTAGAATCTTGAAGTATGCCGCACAGGTGTGGGCTCCCTATCAGAGCGCACAATGCTACCGCCTCGAACGTGTTCAGCGTAGCTTTGTTAGGTACGCTCTACGTCGCCTTCCTTGGAATGAACCGCTTCGGCTTCCACCATATGAGCAAAGATGTGCCTTAATAAACCTAGCCACACTCGAAAAACGCCGAACCGAACTGCAGCAAACCTTCATATGTGATGTGTTAACTTACCGCATTGACTCAGCATACATTCTCCAACGGGTCAATATGTATGCATCCATTAGAACACTTCGACAACGCCAGTTTCTCTGGATACCTTACCACCGTACTACTTATGGAAAAAACCATCCGATAGATAAATGTTGTGAACGTTTCAATTTAGTGTACCATCTGTTCGATTTTAACATGAGTAAGCGTAGTTTTAAATTAGTTTTAAGCAGATTCCCTTAGTTTTTAAGATATAAGTCTGCATGGTAATTAAACCAAAGACCAATCAATAAATAGATTTTCAAACATTTATCAATTGCTCGATAAAAGCTACGCTCGGTACACATTTGAGTAGTTGTTCGGATGAAATTTCCGAACATTCTGTGAAAAATTACCGGACATTCTGTGAAAAATGACCAATTCCTGTGAAAAATTACCAAACGTAAGGCCATAAAATGCCGAATCGTAAGAAAAGGGTTTCAACAGTTTGCTCAGTAGACTGAGTGGATTTAGATTCATTTTTAAATTTTTCAAAAACCAACGAAATTTTGCACACTTTCTCATGGATGTGTATTGTTTTCATGCTGTCGAACTCGAAGTCGTGTTTTCGATTCAACGAAAATGTAGGTGAACCAACGCGAGTCGAGAGAATAAGTTCTTTCCAAACATCTGGAATTTCCTGACCTGTCGCACCAGCAGTTGGGAAAAATGTTGAAAATTCACCATTCAAGAAAACCGTTACCGGAGAACAAAAAGACGGGGGGAAAGGTGAAGCGGATGATTAAAGCGAATCCCAACGTCTCAACCCGTGATTTGGCTAAAAAGATCGGCATGTCACAGAGCTACGTCCAGAATGCAAATAAGATACAGAACAACATACAAGATACAGAACTTCCCAAACCGCGATGAGCGGCAACAATCGACGGCTAAAACTTGGACACGGAAGCTCTACGAGAAGATGCTGAAAAAATAAATGGCTGCTGTGTGATGGACGGCGTAACGTATATAAAAGCCGATTTTAAGCAAATTCCGGGGTTGGAGTTTTTAACCGGCAAGAGCAAGTTCGATGTGGACGACAAATTTAAGAATAAAAAATTGTCGAAGTTCGCCTCCATATATCTCGTTTGGCATGCCATCTGCTCTTGCGGACTGAGGAGTGAGCCTTTCGTGACAAAGGGCACAACAAATTGCGAGATCTACAAATCTGGGTGCCTCGAGAAGCGCCTTTTGCCGTTCTTGCAGCAGCATGACGAAGCTCCGCTATTTTTGCCAGATTTGGCATCATGCCACTATACTAAAAGTGTCCTGGAGAACTATGAGGCCAATTCTGTACATTTTGTTTCAAAGGACATGAACCCGCCAAACTGTCCGGAGCTGCGCCGGGCGAAGCAGTACTGGGCAATTATGAAGCGAAAACTTCGGAAGAGCAAGAAGACAGTTAAAGACGAGAAGGACATGTTAAGAAAATGGAAAAAAATGAGAGTAGAAGTCAAATATCGCTTTCCGACGCCTTCTTGAAATCCAAGATGGGAGTTACAGCTTGCCTACAGCTTACAATTGCCTGTATTTCAGTTATTTATTATTGAATTCAAGATCTTTTTATATTCAAATGTAGCATTTTCTTCATACTTTTGTAACTTACTTTTTTCCTCGTCTTCCTGTGCAGGGTTGATGCGTAACGTATGGTTGCTTTTTTTGTCGTCAACGACTTAAGCGCCACTCCGCTTTCGAGGAGGTCGTTGACGTGTTTGATGCTCTCGGCTAGCTAGTTCCTCAAGGCGCTGAAGCTGAAACGGATAAAAGGATACCGATCCCCCAAGAACCCCCCGATCTCTCAGTCAAAGTGACTGGGATAAACCGAAATGACTTTGTATCAATTTAGGTTCGTTTGTAACAAATAGTATATTCTTAAGTCAGTTCTAGATGTGCGAGGTTGTACCAAAGTACCGCACTATTAGTCTAAATATCCTGCTTATTCTTATTCCGGTTCTAGCGATGCATAAAGATTTCAGTCATAGGGACTTCAGCCTTGAGAAATCCTCGCGTGGTTTGTAACACATTGAAAAAAAAAAAAAATACGGATACAATTATTTGTCACGGTTTCGGAGAAATTCTCGATTTTTTCCTGTAACACGGCTCATTAGGCGGTGCACGCCTTCTTTATCCATCGTTTTAGATATCTTATTCCACCAGGTCTTGATCTGATAGATGTCTTTGACAACCTTTGCCTTTGCCTTGAGTCTCCTCTTTGCCTCCTGATTGCCCGGTATTTCTCAATAGGGCGGAACTGGGGGCAGTTGAGTGGGTTAAGGATTTTCGGACTGGACCCCTTTCTCTGCATATCATTCTTGAACGACTTTGCTGTAATGACAGATTGCCAAATCTGACCAAAACATTACGAGATGGTCGTGGGATTGAATGAACGGCAAAATTCGTATTTGGAAACACTCTTTTTGGTATAGTTTCTACGTTATTGTCTTATTTGTAACGAATTTTTTTGTTATTTTGCCACAGCTGCAAATGCTCTGCCAAATGATAAATATTCGTGCATATTTGTCGGCAAAAACAAATTTAAATTTGGCTGGGACATTCCCCCGAGCAGTTGCCAAGTAAAATTTTTGAGCTGGGATTTGCCCGAAGTAAGCCTTGACATAGGTTTCATCGTCCATCAGAAGACACCCGTCAAACTTGGTCAGCGCCTGGTCGAATACGGATTTTGGCTACACTATTTTGTTCATATATTTCGCGTGGAGTTTTCAAATTGTATTTGATCCTGGAGCATATCCTCATATCCACACTAGATTCACTAAACTCTTCTTCAGACGAGTAAACAGTAGGGGAGAATGAGGATACTTGATCCCTGGGGATACTTGATTCCTTAGCTATATCTCGAAACTGGAATGTCTTACAAAGATCAAATGTTCTAGAAAAATGTGCCAAAATGAGCAAAATAACAATGCTTGTAGTTAAAAATTTTTTAACAAAATAATTGTTTGAGTAATTGAACTTTGTTTGAAAAATTTCACAACATGCACAGCAAAAAAAGTGTTGTTATATTACATCAAAAACGTGCACATAACCTGAGTCGCTAAATGTATTTAATATTACATTATTTTGAACGTACTGGCTACTGCGCATTTTTGCTGCACAAAAATTACACCAAAAGTATGAAGTAGACAGACTCGAGCATGAAAAATACAGCTCTTAATAAAATCTCTTGCCGTTATCATTTTCAAAGTTTATCTGAAATTCTAATAAATACCTTTGATTGAAGGAGTGGGCAACACTGCCAGAGTGAAAACATTTGTTTAGTGCTAGCGCAGATAGAATTTTGAAATTATACTCGAAAAAAGGCCGCAAATTGTTCGTTTTTGTCCTTAAGTTTAGTGGTTTATTATTCTTTGTATCAAGTAAATGGAGTTTCATCGAAAAAGTCGGGAAATATGGTATTTTTTCGCTTTAAACTGAATGAAGAAGTGCAATGGGCTGGTGTTATGCCCTCCGGATTCACCTAAGGGCAGCAACGAGAAGGTTTTTTTTTACGAACGTGATCCTGCGCTAAGCTACGCAGGAGTTATCCAGATAGCAAGATAAGTCAATTGTTCTTTAGTACATACATAATTTATTAACTCTTTCAAACTAAAATCTAAATTTAAGATTGAGATTTACAGTACAGAATGACAGAAGCAATGAAATATTTCATAGAAATATTTCAAGGATGGTCATATCGAATACAATCTTGTGTACAAGTTAACACACAAGGGAGCTTTATTCAAATTGGCAGTTTAATTTTTTTTGCTAGGAAAAGATTTCCTAATCATCGGATATCATTGTTCAATATTGAAATCAAATTTAAAAAATGCTTCTGGAACAGAAATTTGATGATGGCTTTTTAGACATTGATTCAAGAATTTCATAGCGCTCTGCAGTATAATCATTTCATTGAATGCTTCTTTGTGCTGATGCTTTATCAATGCATAATCAAAACACTTTATGGTGTATAATTGAACTTTTTTTTTCAATAGAAACCGTTGTACGCAATTTATTTTCATGGCATATAGTTTTATCTTTTAATTCATTGCAATGTTTTAACACCAATGTCGAACTATTGTTGTAAAATTCGTTTGATTGTCGTGCTGTGAAAAATTTAAAAGTAATAAATTGTTAGTGAAAGTTTGTGTGTGTGTGTGTGTGTGTGTGTGTGTGTGTGTGTGTGTGTGTGTGTGTGTGTGTGTGTGTGTGTGTGTGTGTGTGTGTGTGTGTGTGTGTGTGTGTGTGTGTGTGTGTGTGTGTGTGTGTGTGTGTGTGTGTGTGTGTGTGTGTGTGTGTGTGTTGTGTGTGGGTGGTTTGGAGGTGTGTTCAAGGTGGTTTACATTTGGTATATATTTTTAGCAATTTCTAAGTTCGGCTTGATGTCGAAGCTGTTGAATATTTAAATGTTTACCACAGCAGGTACCAAGTACATTCTCATTGTAATCTATTGCTCTAACATTTAAATTTAATCATCAAATCAAGCAGGTGGAACATAAGGTATGTTGATGTTATCTAACACATTAAAAGCAGTAGTATTCCGGAAGGATTGTGAAAAAATATGTATATCATTGCAATTTCCATACAATATTTAAGATTTTTTTCTGTTATGTATGATTCACATTTTGAATCACAAAACTATTAGTAATTGATTTGTCTATTTAAAATGAGAATTCCAAATTGAATAAAAACATAATCAGTAAACTACACATCCAAATTCAAAGATTCAGAATTAACTAATATTCGCAAGTATTAAAAAGTACAAAGATTACAAAAAGAGATTTTAAATGAAACATAATGCCTAGTGCTTGATAACCAGAATACAAAACAAGTTTTCAAAATAAAACAAATAAAACTTTTGGAACTTATTGAAAGATGTAAGCTACTGTTGTCTAACACATTTGAAGCAGTAATGTTCAGGTAGGATGGTGAGATAATGTACATTATTGTCATTTTCATTCAATATTGCAGATTTTTTTTTCTGACATGTATGATAGAAATGAGAATTCAAAATAAATTGAAAATCTTAACCTGTAAAACACAATTATATTTAAAATTTCGGACTCAACCTTAATTAGCAAATATACAATGAAAAACAGATAAGCAAAAAAGGTAAAAATTAAATGAAGAGTTCGATCTATAGCTTGTTTAATCAGAATAAAAAAAACAGTTTTTATAACTAAAAACAGAACCTCAACAATTTCCTTTCAGAGTGGATATCAACGAATGTTTTGAATATTCTTAACAAATATATTTAATTTGTGATTTGAACGCTAATGATTTGTTTGAAAATTTCAAGCTAAAATTAAAATAACGCGTTGCTAGGCATAATGGCATTTCATTATGAAAATTTTTTGAAGTTTCTATCATTAAAATATTGTGTAGATTGAGAGAAAAAGTAATAGTGCTGGTTTTTGCGTCTCGTTTATTTTTTATATTTTTTTTTTTTTAATATATACAATTTGATTCAAGAGTTATGTAACAATATTTCGAAAATGTAAAATATCTATTAATGCTAAAACTGAAGATTTCATACACATACGGCAATCGCAGACATTTTTTTTTGTTTTAATTATTCAATTAGTTTTCAGGTATCACGATAAACCAATAAATACTTAGAACTTCGCCTTTAAATTTGTAATCTAAGATTGCAAATGAAAATAACACATTGACAGGTGAGCAATTGCAGAATCAATTACACTAGTATGACACATGAAGGAGTTTTATTGAATTTATATTTTAAAAAGCTTAGTAAGAATTTGAACTTTTAGGAGCATGACAGTGTTCAATATGCAAATAACTTAGTACACCGATAATCAAGAAACAAAATTTATTTCATATTAATCATGATTAAAAGTAAAATATCATCGGAATATTAATAATTTTTAAGTTCAGTCAATAAAATATCAGACATGAGAAGTTTGCACGATTAAATTTCTAAGAAAGATGTATTGGAAATCATTCGAAAAACGAAGAAATGTGATAATAATTTAGGGTTTCACTTGTTTCAGTTGAAAATGTCTATCCTATTATTTGATCAAGAATAGGATTGAAAAAAATTAGATCGCACTGGTCAAAAGTGTGTCCTAATCTTATCCTTCCACCCACTTTCCAAAACAAAATTATTTGCTAGGATGCAGAGGTAACCTCGGTCCTAAAGCACAAATTTATTTCTTTCATCCCCTTCTCTTTCTTCCATTCTATCCATTGACTACTAGGACGTGGCCGGCGCCGTTATTGACGCCCAAAGAGAGAGCATCAGTTTTGTGCAGTGTGAATGAGTTGCTAGTCCCAAGCACCATTCATTTGACCTCTGAACAAAATTTATGGCCTCGGTCAATCACGGAGTAGCAACCATTGGCGATGTGGAATTCGTTCTACTGAGCCACGCCTGCGATCATGGATTCGAAATGCATTTGTTTAAAAAAGAGAGTCATACAATAATGTCATTAACTTAATATTAAAAGAAACAAACTCGTTCAGTGAAAATCATTTTGTAATAATTGATAATAAAGCATTTCGGGTTCAATGATTCAGGTGGATGTGAGTAGTCAATCAAGCTAAGCTAAGCTAATTCTAATAAATACCTTTGATTGTTTTAGAATTTTTCGACATAAGTATCCATATTTAGTCCTAAGATTTCAGTTTCAGATTTGTAGTTTTGTGTCTATAAAGAGATCGGATAATTTAATCAGAATAAAACCGAAATGAAAACTTAAGAGATGATTTTATTTGATAAATATAAAAAACCATTTTCAAAAACATCACAATAAAATATTTTTATTTTTTGTAATCGATGCCTGAAAATGTCTTCAAAAAACTATTCTTTGGTAAACTTTTTCTTTACCAGAGTCTGCCCTTCTTGGGCTGTTCAAATACGGGGTGCCCTATTTTGCCTAAGCCTTTTAGAAGAAAGGAGGCGTGAAAACAGAACTAGTCACACAGTCTTTTCCTATCAGAATCCTGTCTTAATCTTTGTCCATAGATTGTCATCTTGGAACAAAAACTTTAAAGATGTCTGGAAATCTTACTATCAGCCAGCCTTAAAAACGTTAAACGAAACACTGATTTTCTAGGTTCCATATGTATTGGATCTGTCCCTTGGATGGCCATCGGTCATGAAACATCGCATCTGCCAACGGTGATTATCAAGTTCTGTAAACATCACAGAAAATAATTCACTAGAATGATAAAAAAGTTTAACACAAAATACACACCTTCAAAACCGGCTGTTTTCAATTTCCGGAACTTTTTTTTCTATCGCTAATAAACAAGGGCCAAAATGCCTAAAAATGGAAAAATATAGAAAAATCATGACCAATGGTTTTGCTTAGATTTTTTTTTTTTTTTTTTTTTTTTTTTTTTTTTTTTTTTTTTTTTTTTTTTATGCGGCAGCTTGTAAGAAATCACAGAGCCTTTTTGAGGCTAAAACTTCTCACCGCGGGGGAAAGCTAGGTACATGAATTGGGAAGGAGTTGGACGAGACCGTAATACACCAGAGGGACTAAGCACTGGCACTCAATTGAACACTGGTTGCTCCCTGATAGGTTTGAAGGTCAGGGAGCTGTATTACGAGCAAAAGGGTTTTACTTTTCATTGCTTTTGTGATGTGAAGTGCTGTGTTGTGTAATGTAACATACAAATAATAGCCACTGTGAGCTGAGGTTTGTTGTTACGATGTCAAATACTGTGTTGTGTAATAAAACAGACAAATAATAGCCACTGTGGGCTGAGTTCTGTTGTTACAATGTGTTATACTGTGTTGTGTAATGTAACAGACAAATAATAGCCACTGTGGGCTGAGTTTTGTTGTTACAATGTGTTATACTGTGTGGTGTAATGTAACAGACAAACAATAGCCAATGTGGGCTGAGGTTTGTTGTTACGATGTCTAATGCTGTTTTGTGTAATGTAATGTAACAGACAAATAATAGCCACTGTGGGCTGAGGTTTGTTGTTACGATGTCTAATTGTGTGGTGTGTGATGTAACAGACAAAAAATAGCCACTGTGGGCTGAGTTTTGTTGTTACAATGTGTTATACTGTGTTGTGTAATGTAACAGACAAATAATAGCCACTGTGGGCTGAGTTTTGTCGTTACGATATGTAATGCTGTGTTGTGTGATGTAACAGACAAATAATAGCCACTGTAGGCTGAGTTTTGTTGTTACGATGACTAATGCTGTGTTGTGTTATATGGAACAGACAAATAATAGCCACTGTGGGCTGAGTTCTGTTGTTACAATGTGTTATACTGTGTTGTGTAATGTAACAGACAAATAATAGCCACTGTGGGCTGAGGTTTGTTGTTACGATGTCTAATGCTGTGGTGTGTGATGTAACAGACAAATAATAGCCACTGTGGGCTGAGTTCTGTTGTTACAATGTGTTATACTGTGTTGTGTAATGTAACATACAAATAATAGCCACTGTGGGCTGAGTTTTGTCGTTACGATGTGTAATGCTGTGTTGTGTGATGTAACAGACAAATAATAGCCACTATGGGCTGAGTTTTGTTGCTACGGTATGTAATGTTATGTTGTGTCATATGTTTAGTAAACAAATAATGTGTGATGTAATATTGACCCATTGACCACTGAATGATATGTAATGTAGTGTAAAGTGTAAATTCCCGGTCAAACAATCATTACTGATCGGACCAATGAATGCTTGGTGGGGCGTTGGTAAAAAGCCCTGGGGCCAACACCATATCTCAGTTCACTTGCATTCTAAGTGAACTGAGGGTGCTCCTAAGTATCGCAAAATGTGGTATTATGACAACGGAAAGATACTTAGGCGTCAAGGCATACCCAATTATATCAGAGTGATATAATTGAGCCCCCCACCACGCCCAGGGAGAAAAATCATGACCAATGGTTTTGCTTAGATGTATTCTAAATATTGACATGACTTACCAGCAAAACAAATCCTCCTGAGCCTCACAATCCATTTCAAATTTTCAGATACGTAAACAATTCTGAATGTCAATTGAAACAAACATTGACTACTTGATGTGATACCACATAGCAAGTTGTAATATTACACCAATGAGGTACATAGATAGGTGGTGAGATAGGCGCTATGCAATCGTAGTGGTAATGTTTTTTTCTCGTAAACATTGTAACCATGGCAAAAGGTGACGTCACTACCGACTCGAAAAATCAACGAAGTCGGCTGCTTGTTATTTTGGTTACAAAACAAACATTCGACAACTGGGAAAACGATCTTTTCACATTCCATTCGATTTCGAAACATCAAACTTTATTTGGTGCGCGTCGCTAAAACTATACCATGGATCCATGATATTAGGGAACGAAACTTCCGCTCTCGGTAGAAGTGCTATCGCCAACGAAACCACCGCACGAGGACGAAATTTCAACTTACGATTATCAGCATCCCCTTTTGATGCTAGGACAGTATCGGTGTGCGCGTAGCCACAACTCCCCAGCCCGACGAACAGAACTTAATTGAGTACACCGAATTGCGATGTAGATCTTTCAGACTGTTTGGATCAGGTACGTGAATGGTTCATGTATAATTTTGAAACTGGAAATTTATGTTTTCATTCTGCACGTTTTACAGGGTCCAGCATGATCCTTTCTAGGGCGATGCAGCCATCTTTGACCGGTGGCAAATGTGATGGATGCAATTTTGGCTGAGAAAATCCTCCCCCTGTAGGAGATATATTTCAAAATTTTCCTGGGATTTTTATGACACTCTTCGTGCATTGTGCACGCCATTCGTTTCTAGGTTGGCTCCCGATGATTTAATCAATCTAAAGGCAACAATTTATTTCCTGCTCTCGGAAAGGAATAATGTCGGTATCGGAACATTTATCGGGAAAAATAATGTGATCAAAGCTAAACGATGTCAGTTGATAAGGTCCACAAACAGTTATCGAATAAAGTGAAGAAATACAAATTAATTAAAAACAAATTTTTAAATCCGAAAAATCATTCATAGTACAACATATTTTCCTTCTCCTTTCAAGGACACTTAATGAAATCCACACATTAAAACTATGACTGTGTCTTTAAATTTTTTTTTTTGTTTCGATTATAGTCGTTTTACCATCATTATGGCATTCGCGACTTTATCAACGTTACAGTTGGCGGATCGTTATTGAAAAACTTTTCCGGTACAACTGTGTTCGATGTTTACTCTTGGGCTCGAACTCGCAGACATCTTCTCAGGAGGCAACAGACTTGCCAACTGAGCTATATCACAAGCCCATTAGTGTGTCTTTAAAGAACTGTAAAAATTTATGTATGAGAACACTATTCTATAAACAGTTTCTCAAGGTACATAGAACGCCAAATGAAAAAGTAAATAGTATGGGAGAGTGGGGAATCAAGGGCCACTTTTTTTCGTTGTTCCATAACTTCTTTATTCTAAAAGATAAAATGAAAATAAAAAATTGTATGGTTTTCTACATTTTCAAGGTATCATAAGGTTTTTTTTTAAATTTTTAATAAGTTTTTTTCCCCAAATTCTGACTGTTTAAAAAAAAGCAATATTTTTTGGATTTTGAAAAATGGTGGGGAATCGTGGGCCACCAAATCCAAATTGACCAAATAACATGCAAAGTTTATGAGTTGACCCAAAACTGTGATTTCCTAATTCATTTCGTTATTTTAAAGCAATTTCAGATGATGAAATAAAAAAGAGAGCTGTGTATGATCGCATAGACTCCAAAACCTGGCTCGTGAACGTTTTGGCAAAATTTGTTATACAGGATGGACAAAATATTTCTCATAACTCTTCATTTGGCATAAGAAAACTTTACAGATAGGTAAAACGTATTTTAAGTTCTGAATGTGTATAAAAACATAAAAATATAGGTGATTCAAGATGTGTGGCCCACGATTCCCCACAAGCTATGATTTGCAAATTGGTTGCGTTTGTGTGACTTATTGATGTTTCATCAAAAATTCCTTTTCCACGTGAAAGATCATGACAAAACTAAGATCATAAGCGTATGAGCATATTTCTGTTATGCACCTTTGGTTCCCCATCGATGAAATTAGCGGGTGTTTTTTTAATCATGTAAGTAAATTTTTCAAACTTTTTTTAGCTTGATAAATAAAAGAAGCATATGATGCATATTTCAGTCAACAACATATAGGAATATATGCTCACACAAAGCGACGACGATGACAGTTGGTTTGAGATTTTTATCTTAACACACATCTAAGATATTAAAAGTGGCCCACGTTTCCCCATGGCCCACGATACCCCACTCTCCCCTAAGTATCGAACTATAATATCTGAAACCTAAATTAACGATTGATTTGCTTTCTGATGACTTGCTTTTAAAATCTGTTAGGAGACTTGAATGGAAAAAAAGTTTAGTACATTACCGAGAACAGTCATCTTATCGCTTTATTACGCCTTCAGTTATAGTTAACTTCAATCATCACAAATTGTTTCATTTTTATTTATATTCCAGTATTCAATTCATTTCGAATTCATATCAGGGCCATTAGAAGAATGGTTATAATCTGAAATAAGAAAAACTACTGTTGAACTTTTATTTCATTTTCACAATATGTACAAAATATACATTTCATCACATTTTGTTCAAACACCAACTTGTACCTTGTGGCAATACTCAGATGAATTAGCAATTGAACTTTCGATGTAGGCTTAGAGCGATAAGCTGTACTTTGGAAGCTTACTTTCCAACATCTTCTCTGTCTAGTGCCTGCCGGAGCTGGTGCACGATCTATAGATTTTGGTGAATTCGGTTCGGCTGGGCTAGTCAGAACCGGACCAGACCGGATTTTCTAACATAGATCCACGTATACTTCGAGATATTCTCTTCATCAGCTTCCAGATACTCCCTCTGAACGAATAGCTCGGTTGGCACAAATGTCGGCGGTCCTAGCAGGTTTCGATAATCCAATCAGAACGTCCATTCCTATTCAAACTTCCATCGGAAGTACCTGTGCTGGTTGCGAAGTCGTTTTGCGCGGGTACACAAACTTTCGGCAATGTTCGACTTCATTATCCGGTACCAGACAAGGAATGGGATAAAACTACATATTAAAATACAATTATGACTTTTAATATGTTTAACATGACACATTAGTTCCGAAAATTTTTACCTGTTCTCCTGAACCGACAAGAGCAGCCTTTGCAGAAAAAAAACTCAGCTCCGAGTTGGAATCTGCCGGTGTACAAAAATACGGGACGTCGGTAAAAAAAAAAGCTGGAAGCATCTTGTCTAGTTGTGACTGTAGGAAACAGTACTCATTCTGGAAATTCACCTTAGTATCGTATCCGTTGATCTTTTTGTCTGGTTAAAGTGACTGCTTAAGGCTGACTTATAGCGAACCGATTTACTGACGAACAAAACACACGAAGAATTTTGACCAGTAAAGGTACAGATTTTTGGACTGTTGAAAATTTTCATAACAATCCGCCAACTGCTGTTACCAGGAAATATAAACACCGTCAGTAGTGACGTAGGCTTTGTTTATGTTTTCATGGTGATCTGCGCCACCTTTCTAGAAATTTATACAGGTTGATATTACACTACATGACGCGTTCAGATCGTGTAAATCGTTTCGGTGTAATATTTTAACCGAAATCAATAATAATACATAGGTTGGCTAACATCCTCCCATATTACATCGCCCACAGTTACAATTTTTTTTGCTGTGTGTAACTTGAAGATCTTTTTTCATCACTTTATAATGTTCCTTAAATGGGAAAATTATAAAAAAAAAATTTGTTCCAATGTATCAATCGTTCGAGCGTAAAATGAACTTCATAATGCCATATTTTCAAAGCAATGGAAAACTCTCAACTTTTTTCAAAAAAAGTTTTCTAAAATGTTGATTATGGGTACAATTGATCCCCTAGAATTGGGTACAATTGATCCCCCTTCCAAACGGCATATTCTTCTTCTGAATTGATCATTATGATTGCTGATTACGAAATTACTAATATTTATCCAAAAAATAATATTTATCAAACATTTGTATGAAGAAAAGAACAAAAATAATTAATTTTCTCTTTATTATAAAAATAGCGCCTTTAAGTATGCAATGTTATTAGCGTTGAGACAAAGTTATAGAGTTTTCTTCTTAAGTCTGCTATAAATTGTGAAATGAGAACAAACATGACCAAAATAGTCAATTAACATTCTATCTTGGGGTTTTGTTTGATTTTTATACAAGGATTAGGGCTTCCTGAATAAAAGATCAAGTCTCCTTCAAAAGGGGATCAAGTCTCCCCTAACTTTAGAAAAATCGCAATTTTTTTACTCCCACGAAAATGCTTCTAGTTAATCAACGGGTTCAAGTATCGTTCTAATTTTTAGAGCATAGACACTTGAAGTTACAAGCTGTCAGAAAATGTCAACACGGAGAAAAAAGACGGTAGTTGTTCCAATTATTTCAGCTTGTTATACCAATAATCGAAATGCAGTTGATTTTTTCGCATTCAACTGCTTTTATAATAGATTCAACTACAAACTTCTAATTGTCCTTACGCAATCAACTATCAATATAATGCGTTCAACTGTATGATTTATTTTATGCATTCAACTATAAATACAATAGATTCAACTACAAACTGCTGATTGACCTTATGCAATCAACTATGAATATAATAGATTCAATTGTAATGGTATAATTGATTCAATTGTAATGGTATAATTGATTCAACTGTAGATATGATAAATTCAACTACAATTGTATGATTGACTATAGGCATTCAACTATAAATATAATAGATTCAACTGTAGTGGTATAATTGATTCAACTGTAAATATGATAGATTCAACTGTAGTGGTATAATTGATTCAATTGTAAATATGATAGATTGAACTACAAATGTATGATTGATTCTAGGTTTTTAATCATAAATATAGTAAATGAAACTTGATTGTTATGATAGATTCTAGAATCTAGAATTTACAATAAATATATTTGGTTTAACTGGCATCAATGTTTAGATTTTTCTCTTGCCGCCATTTCAGTTATTTGCATTCGCGGCGGGAGGTGACAAAATTTTTTTTTTTGCCGTACCAGAAATGCATCTTGCAGATTCGGATACGGGTGGTAATTAATATTAAACGTTAAAATGTTTTTGTCCAAAATCATCCGAATTGTTGTAATTTCAGGTAACATGCGGGAAGCAGACGGAAGAAATACTGGAGCAGCTAGAGGTTCAAGAATGATTTCTCCGGAACAAAATTCCTCTTCATCGACTTCTGAATCGTCAGCTCCGGCCATCATCGGAACAACCACAGACTACTCGCCGAACCCAAAGCCACCGCTAGCACTCGAAAAGGATACGAACAGCACAGCCAGCAGCTACATTCCAGCATTCACAGTTACTGTACTCGAGAATTCCCAGCCCTCTCAGCTGACTTCGATTTGCCCATCTGTTGGCCCCGTAGAATCAACCGTGACTGCAACCGTTCATCAAGCTTCGCTACCGGCTGCGGCCATCATTATTGGAAGGCAAGTTTCCGGTAGTTCTACCGAAGGCAACATGCCATACAGTGGCAACGGGGGATCCGGTTTCCGTAGCTCCTTTAATGGACGCGTTCCATTCGCTCGTATGCTTTCCAGCAACCCTAGCAGTGATCGGCGCTCCGGGAATGCCGGTGCTGAAATCTATCCTATTTCGGCATCTTCGTCGATTGCCAGCTAGTGGATCCAAAATAATCCAACTGAAGAAGAAGGTTTTGGTGCAGCTCGCGCTTCGGTGATTTTAACTACCATCACCATCATCATCAATTCCAGAATCACCAGCCACGGTTCTCGAATAATCATGGTTATGATGGTAATTTTATGGAGGTGATGGAGGTTTAAGTTTGTTTACATATTAAAATGATAAATTTATTTTAAGAAATACAATGTTCCTACTCTTGCTAGCTTTTATTTCGGAACCAAAATTAAAGGTTCTGAGCCTAGTAAAAACCTATAAAAATTCCGAAATCTAACTTTTTTTAATTGTATACATGAAATAAATCATATAAAATAAACTTTTAATTCTATAATACACAATAATTGAATCGACTACAAATATAATTGAATCAACTGTTTTTGTATAATTAAATTTACTATATATATAATTGAATCAATCATACAATCAAAGTTGAATCTATCATATTAATGGTAGAATGAAGAAATTCAATCATACATATGTAGTAGAATCTATTATATTTATAGTTGAGTGCGCAAAATCAATCATATCGGTATAATTGAATCTATTATATGCATTGTTGGACACAAAAAAACAATCCGAAAATCAATTGTATATATAATTGAAAGTTTGATATTTATAGTTAGCCGAGAATTAATCAGAAATATGATTGAATAAAAGTGGGTTATTGTTAAAAATACTATACTTTTTTCTCCGTGAAAGACGGCGAGTTGCAAAATTTTTCCAAAAAGATATGGTGAACATAAGAAAAGGGGATCAAGTATCCCCACTCTCCCCTAATATTTGCAAAGCTTTTCTCCTATTTTCACATGAAAATTAACAAATTTCCAAAATTTTCGAGAACGCGGCAAAAAAACGTGCGTTTTAAACCGCTCAACGCCTACTTCTCACTTCTTAAGAACAACAAAAAATAAAATATTCCAATTTAAATACGCACTGCAAACATTTTAAGCTCAAGAAAATTAAGCATTTATTTTAATATGAAAACAGTCAAAATGGAAATTTGGAAAATGCATTTAATTAAAAAAAAAGAATTGTCATTCGGGAATGACCTTGAAAAAACAATCATGATGATCGATATCACTTCGAAAAGGTACCGTCAAAAATTTAAATTAGGCCATCTACGAGACGTCTCCTCGTCGAAGGAATGCGTTCACACACTTTCCGTAACGAGCCAAGGTCACATTCCACACCGCAACCACGACAACCAGCAGCCTACTAGGGTTGGGATCAGCGATTTTTTTTAATCAACACAACAGCCCAAAATCACACCGCGTCATCGCCAGGCGGAGACTCATAAAATTAATTCAGCATGACCTACAGCGAAGTGTAAACGCACGAGACGCTGCACTCCGGGCAGAGAGTGACAATAAACAAAAGGAATGTCAAACTCGCGCGCTTTAAAGACCTCGATGATCGTCTTTCTCTCGGCTTGTCGTGGATTAGTCGTTTGATGATAACTCTCTAGCCAGATTGATGGGCATCCCTACGCGTAGCGTAGCACTGACGTCTTTGACGTCGTGCGTATTGTTTTGTACCAATTACATAACCTCATAAAGTACTGACCGACCAACCGACTGACTGACCTATTCACATGCCGATGGGGCTCTTCACAACAACAATAGCCAAGTCGAGCCTACTGCGTCAGGCGTCTGGTCTGGGTCCACATCTTGAATTTTATCAAAGAAGGCCGAGAGAGAAGCTACTGTACGCTTTTCTTTGGGAGGTGAAAAATGCGGGAATTATCGCTTAATTTAATATTAATTATTATCAGACTACAGGATAAAAATGTTGATTATGGTCCGGCGTATAGCCTACTGCGGTCGTTTTATATGTGATTAACGAAGTTGCCGTTGGAAAAGGTTGAAATTTGAACAACAAGGAATTTTTTATCCAAGTGAAGTTCAACCAAAAAAAAAAATATCTGAGCGACCAATTAAGCGCATTCTATTGAAAAATTTAGAGAACACAAGAAAATTTTCTTTCTTTTTTTATAAAAAGGAACCAGTTTCCAAACCACGTTTGTGGGAAATGTCAGTCCGGTTGGTTGAAATTTTCTTCCATGGTAATTCATCGTGGATCGATCGCGATCGATCGAAACCGACCGAACCCCGAAAGGGGCAAAATCCCTTGAGGGCTAAATCGGTGGAATGTTCCTCATCATACACTGACACCCCTCCCAATCCGCATGTTTACCAACAATCCACTATGGATAGGTATGTCAAGTGCAACTTGCTTTAACAGCGAAAAGGAGGACTTTGGTGAGAAGGGCTCTCCGAGATTTGGCACGACCACCGGCCGGTTAACCAAACCCATAGCAAATCGACCTCTTCAACCTGATTATGTAATCCAAGCATGCTATGCGACGACGACCTTCTTCTTGGCGTTATCTCTTCTTACGGCAAAACATTATTGGAAGAGAGTAGGAGAGTTGCCCTTTTCTGGATTTCCCGCCCACCATTCGTTGTTTCGCTTCTGATACTGACTGATGGCTTGACAACGAATAAGGGAACCGGTTTACTATGATGATGATGATGATGTACAATTATGATGGACAGTTTTCCCATAACTGCTGGTTGCCCTGGGAGATTTCTATGCTACTACGACAGATGTGATCGGAGTGCCACCTAACCAAAGTGTTATTATGTGTGGGTGGTAGGTGGGGACAGTTTGACGGTTTTTTCCATCACAACAAACCGACCCACCTTGCGTCACGAAAGGTCAGCAGACGTCTGTTTTCATTTGAGTGGAGGTGGAAGAAAGCATTCCACCAGCCAGCGATGTGGGAACCATTTGACCGACCGATTCAATTAGTGATTTGCAACGTCCTACTGATCGAATCGAGCATAGAGCACCCCAAAAAAGGTCAAACCCGAAACGAATAATCCTATCCGTTACGGATCTCTCTCGGCTAACACACAGAGCAGAGCCATGACTAGGTCAACAGTGCGCCAAATGATCCCTGAAAAAGCTGCCGGCCGATTGCCCATTTCTGGGTCGACTTCATTTGACTACACACTTAAGTAGGGTTTGTGCCTACTTGGACCATCTACGCGAAACAAGAAGAGGACTAGATAAGTTGCAACTTTGTAGCCATCTTCTTCAGGTTTCGGTGACATCCGCCGAAATTCCATCAAAGCAAACCGCGCTCGCTCGCATCTGGTTCAAGGGGAACTCGAGAAGCAAAAAAAACTGTCAAACCACCTTTTTTTGTTATTTCTGTTTTTCGTCCCACATTCGCGCCAGGCTGATATGAAATCAATATTAGCATAAAACGCCGAAGACGTTCGTTACATAACTTACTAATGTGCGGTTCTGCGCTCGATTCAATCCGATCGCAATCATTTGGTTTAGAGCTGATGCTGTAAGGAGCACAATGGGATGCCACACGGTACGATGACCTCGAGAAAATTGGATGGACCAATTTTCTCACTCTAACAAGCTGATCCCAACTTAAAAACGAGACCGAATATTGAAAAAATCTAACTACTGAAGGAATCATAACATTTGGATACAGTGTAATTTTTTTTATCTAGGACATAAAATAGTCAAAATCAGGTATATTTGGGAAATATTTTCAAGATGTAGTGTACTAGAAGTTCATAATTTAAAAAAAAAAATTATTCTTAAATTGCGTTAACACCGGAAGGAAAAGTCGTATTAAATTTGAATCTTGTCCAAATGCGCGTTTTAAACGTTTCTGCAAACTGTTGTATTCTTGTAAATCCTGACATAACAGTACTTTTGTTTAAAAAAACAATTTTTATGTATGTTTCAAATTAAAATCTTTAAAACTCTGCACAGACGAGGTATGGAACACTCAGTAATTCAGCAAACAAATTTTATTTTGATGATTCCTAAAACTTGTGTAGAATTAACTTTTTCTTTATCTCCTCAAACAAAAAAGTTAGTATTTTTATTTCAAACATAGTAGGCTTTGACTAAATTTGATTAGTTTGACGTTTGGCAGAACAGTGTAAAGGAGCAAATGTTCTGAAGACAATTTACTCACGGTGTCCTTTTGAGAACAATTTCAAGAAGAAATAAACCGGAATCTCTGAAAATTTGCACATTATACGGGAGACTCTCCTCTATCCAGCGCACTATCCAAAAAAAATGATCGGGGGGCCTAGAACAAATTTTTTTTTTTCGAATATTTGGCAACAAAATAAACGAGCAAAATTTTCAAGCTTTCGCTGATAGTTTTTCCAAAGAACTTAAAATTTTACATTTTTCAGTTTAGATGATTTAAGATTCCTCCAAAAATCAAAAAAATACTTCACAAATTTTGATATAAATAATTTTTAATCGAAATATAAAAATGAATGATCGTTTAAAAGACCGGGGATGGTTTCTATAATAGTTTCCGAACCCTCCGACTTGGGAGGGAGGGGTAATTGTAAAATGTTACAGAACTCGAACGATTTTCAAATGATTTTGATTAATTTTGGCACAACACGAAGTTTTTTATGTCGGGATATGAAATGAAGAATTATCTAATATTTTTCGAAAAGTGGGGCTCCTATACTACATAAATAAAAATATTAGAAATACGAACAATTTTCGAGATATTTTTATTATTCTTATTATTCTAAGATATTTTTAATATAAATTGATAAACATTAGCGTTTTCCTTCACGAGATGATTTATTGATTTGACAAACAAGTTTTGCTGAAATTAAATGAGTTGAAAGACTCTTCCCATTTTATTTAATGAGAGCTCTGATTCATGTACATAAAAATGAATGTTTGTCTGCCTGTCTGTCTGTCTGACCCCTATAACGGGTGTTAAATAAAAAATGAGAATTTTTTCAATCACATATAAAAAAATTGTTGTTTTTTTTTCATCGATTTCAGTATTTTTTATTAACAACATAATGTATTTTCTTCAAAAAAATGTCAGCGAATGTTTGAGTGGTCTGATGTTCGACGCAACTTTGTCGCGATGCTGTCACAAGAACGTTGTACGGCACTTACGTCCATTTTCCGGATACAATTCCGGATTCTTGTAGTCAATTACTTCGTGTCCTTGGCCCTCCAATTGTTTTTATACACTAAGGCACTGAGATGAGCCAAATAAATCCTCTATTGGGCGGCACTGGGGCAAGTTTGTTGGGTTACGATCTTTCGGCACGAACGGTATCTTTTTCTCCTCAAGGTACGCCAGCCAGCCAGAACGAATGACGTCCCGCGGTATTTTTTGGTCATCCACCGACACTGTGATTTAACCGTCTCAATCTGCTCCTCCGTGTACTCCGGCGACCTCGTCTTCTTCCTGCAGACGATTCCTTCCATCTTGAGGGTACGATGGATCAATACGTGGGAGCAGCCGTATTTCTGCGTCTACGTCTTGCGTCTTTGTTGTCAAACAGCTTCTTTAACGATGTCTTCCTCTGCTTCGTCATTATCGTCACCGGACGACCACTTCCGACCTTCCGCTCTACGTTCAGGGAACCCAGGATACGTTATACCGTACTGACAGGTACATTTTCTTCCTTAAAATGTACCACTTTTTTCCTTGCTGGAAATGCGTTTCGTAGAACAATACAATGCGTTCGCGGAGCACGTGCTTTTTCGACGCCATCTTTGCTTTGACTAAATTCAAACTACCAAAACCAAACACGCCTACTGTTTCTAGGGAGCCCAAAGAGCAATTTTCTTGGAGAAAGAAAATTTTACGCTCTTTATTTGAGTTACTGAAAGGTATTGAAAACATTCTCATTTTTTATTTATCACCCGTTAGACTCGAAAACAACTGAACCGATCAAAGTGAATCTTGATATATGGGAGTTTTTAATGTCGGAGATGGTTTCTATAATGCTTTCATACCGCTTCCTTTAAAAGAGGGAGGAGAGGGCCCTCACGATTTATTTGTACTTTGGACACCTAGGGGTGTGGATTTAGGAAAAACAAATATAAAATCCTTTTTTTTTTGATAATCATTGAATGTTTGCATTGTCTGCTTGCGGAAAACCCTTTTATATTTTGAAAGAAATATGTTATTCTGATGTATTTCCATGAAAATTGTTTCCTTTCGACATTGAGTTTCCAGTTAGAAGTGTGCTTTAAGCGTATTCTTTTTTATATTAATCACCGTAGGTCAGTGGTCGGCAACCGTTTGAGTCCGAAGAGCCAAAAACCTCAAGTTTTCAAAATTTCAGAATTTGAAAGAGCCACATTAAAGATTTATTGTTTTTGTTTTAAATAAAAAAAATCAAAATATATGAATGATCAATGACATTAGTTTTGCGAAAATAGCTTTAAACCCATGATGGATTTGGATGGATTTTCATGGATTTTCTTCTAGATCGTCAACTCTTCTAAAATGTTTTGATTGTATATCAAATTTAATACGTTCGCAAACATCGAGTCAAGAAAGTTTTATGTTCATATTAAGCTTAAATGAATACTTTGCACAATGTTAATGTGTAAGATTTGAATATACCTTCAAAAGCAGAATATGAATAAATTCTTCGGCAAAAAAAGCTTTTAAAAGAACAAAATAAAAGGAGCTATTTTTTAAGTTATCATGATTTTTAAAGACATTCCCAAGATTTAGCGAATCCTTTCCAAAATCTAGAAGTTTTAGATAAAAATCAACTTAAATTTATGAAGTGGAAAATTTTAATCTTCAGAAAATATGCTCCTGACAACTGGTAGAATTCTGAAAATTCATGACGTCAAGCGAACGTGTCTTCAGAACTTTATGCATCTGGAAAATTAAAAAATCTCATTTTATGTCACATGTGATTCTTCAGTATTGTACGTCCAATTGGATGGAAAATTTAATTCGAAACATTGTATATTATTAATCAATGCTTGCTAAAGCTGGAAATATTAGAAAAAATGTAATTCGACCAGTATAAATTAATAATAATGATATTTTGTAGCCTTCATAGAAAATTCGTGGAAATAATTAAGAAACAGTACATTTTAACTGGCAAAATCAGTTTGAGGATATTTTCAAAGTTTCAAAACAAAAATTAATAAAAATGTATCAACGATGATTAACTATCAATCGAAAATTTAAAAAAATTATGTCCGTTACTGAAACTTCGTTCAAAATTTGTGTGCTTTTTGTAAATATTTGCTGCACGCATCATGAAATTTTAAATATTTTCAAAGACTCAAAGGTTTACATTTTTTTTTTCACTACATTCAATTATTAGCCTGTCATTAAATTTTCAAATAGATTATCAGAATTGAAATATTTGTTCGAGTTTGAAAAGCTGTCAAGCTTTAATTTGTTTTTCTCAACTCTTAGTTTTGGAATTTTGTATTTCAATTTCATATAATTATGAACTTTTTTTTTAATTGAGTAGGCTTTCCAGAATTTTTGTGTACGTACGTTTGTCTAAATTTAAAACTCAAAACCGGTTAGTATCCGGGCAACTCCAGTAAAAATCTACGTATTCTACATAAAAAGGCAAGAGATTAGTTGGAAAATAAACACACAAAAATGATTTTTACGAAGACACATCATCGGCGTTCAAATTTTAATTTTAAAATTTCAAAAACTGCATACGAATATATTTCGCTCATACAAGTTAAAAATTTGGAATTTCGTAAAAATTGTGAATAATCCTGGAAAAAAACGAGCCTTTCTCCTAAATATCCGGCAATCGGCATGTCCGTAGAAATGGGAGGTGTTTTGGGGGTGTAAACCCCTCCCTCATGAGGGTCCGGTGAGGTTTTTTACTCTACATTCAATTTTAAATTCTCAATCAAATTTTGATGATTGAGTAAGGTTATTCAAGAGTAACAAACTTGACCTAGAACTGATGCCAAAACCTTAAAAACTAATCCCTGGTTCAGAATTCAACATTTTTAATGAGATTTAATTCATTTCAAAAATTTTGGTTCCATACCGTCAAAATCAAAATTGTATTTCTGTTTTCATTTTTTGGATTCTGTATCTAGTTTGAGATTTTTGATATGAAATTTGAATAATCATTGGACATTTTAAATAGATAGATAATGTTTGAAATCCTGGTTCAAGTATTGTTTTGCATTTCATACAAAATTTGAATCATAAATTTGAAAATGCATACACTGCCGGCAAAAAGTTTGGGCTCAACCGCTAAAAACATGCCAATTTTGATTTTTCATATCTCAGCCGTCTTAAGACATATTGCAAATCTTCTGATCTCATTTGAAAGATAATGAACAATAGCTATTTTGGAGGTATTTTTCCCAGAAATAATCTTTTAGTTTTGTACCTTGAACTAAGCCAAAAGTTTGAACATTTTCAAAAAATCGCACTCAATATTCAAAGCCGATCATCTCGGGAAAGGGCGGAACAAATTTCAAAATTTTAGTTGCATTAAAATCCTTATTCTTTTCTCCTCAAAACACAATAAAAAATTTTGTGCAAAAATATAAGAATGTACTTTTAATACATAAAATAGACACTTAAGTTATCGTCCAAAAGTTTGAGATCACCCCTTAGTATGGTGTATCGCCCAAAAGTTTGGGATCATTCTTTTAAATACATGCAAATTTATCTCATTCATATCTTTCTCTTCTAACATTGTATAGCAGATCTGGAAGGTTTATTTGGAAGCTTAGGAATCGTTGTTTTTCCATGAATTCATTCAAAAATTATTATAAGATTTGAAATATGTCCTAAGAAGGATTAGATATCAATGATCAAAATTTGCATGTTTTTTAACGGGTAATCCCAAACTTTTGACCGGCAGTGTTTGCATTTTCAAACTTTGAATGATAATTTTCAGAATTTGAAAAAAATATAAGCTTCAAAATGGCTATCTAGAACTGAAAACTCGGAACGAGATCTGTATTCGAAACTCATATTCAAATTCAGATTCACAAGTCGGATGATTACAAAAAAAACAGATATGATTGAAACCCAAAACATCAAAATTTTGAGGCAAATGAGGGCTCTGAAACATATTTCACATCTTGGTCCATTATTTGGTTCTGATTTGGAATTCAGATTCAGAAAACGTATTAAAATGGATTGGTATCAAAATTTCAAGTTCCGATTCAGATGATAAATGAGTTTTACAATCAACATAAAAATATAAAGATGACTATTCAATTGAAAATTCAAATATCAAGAGATCGCAAACTTATCATGTTGATAGGTAACGTAAAGATTATTTGTGATTTTATATAGCTGATAGAAGAATTTGATTTTATTTAAAAGTTTGTTTCATGAAAAAAAAACTGATTTCTATTCATGAAAAATCATCCACATGATTTATGTTTTGGAATTGATTTGAAATGAGGAATGTTTGCCGATAAAAAAACATGTAGTCTTCATGTGATAATATCTTCAGGGGATTTCGAATTTTGTCGGTGTATTAATTTGTTTTTTATTACAGTATTAAGATTTTCAAATTTCGAATTAAAATTTTGAATTTGGATTGGCAAGAATCAGACTTGAAAAGAAAAATTTTGATATTCAACTTTCACTTTTGAAAATTTTATATTTTTTCATCGATGGTTGAACCGAAGTGGTTTATTAATTGTAATAAGATTTTGGAAATTTCAACAGATAAATGTAAACATAAAATGAGATGAGGACTACATTGTTTGATGACAAAACAGAAACTATCTCAGAATTTCTTTTTTGTACATAATGATAATTTTTTATTTTCCTGTGGTTGTGTTCGATTGATTCAAAAACATACAAACGTTTTGGAAATTAATAATCTGAAGATAATTTAATTTTGTTGTCTTAAAACAACAGTTATTCTTTGCATTTACGGTTCATGGTTCACTAATTCTTGATCTGTATGTTGATGCTTAAAATACTGTAAAATGACAAAAAAAATGTAAAATTGGGTTTTCAAAAATGCTATTTTGCCTTTTGGTCCGTTCCGCTATATAATAATAGCACAGTTAACTAAAGAGCCGCAGCTTTACATCAAAAGAGCCGCATGCGGCTCGCGAGCCGCAGGTTGCCGACCTATGCCGTAGGTTGTAACAACGTGTTTGATTAACTTAAAGAAGCATTACAACGAATGAAGAGGTCCAGGAACAACGGATGATTGTAGCTTTTCTACGCCGGTTTTGCCTCAATTTTTACTGCAAGGTCAAGTAACAACCTTTACTCAAGGGACCGCTAATGAAGGGGGAACTTATAAAGGCCAAATTGATAATCCTTCGCTGGGTTCAGGAGGAGTACTATCTGCTGGAATACCACTGGCTCAAGTAACACAAGGTCAGATACACAAATACGTTAGCAATAGTCCGTTTCAAGGTTTTTAGAAACACAAGGTTCTCCGATTTTCACAGTAAGTAGGCGAGGAGTGCGCGGGTGCTCAATGAATTTGTTTTCAAACATAAGAATATTTGTTCAGCTGTTCAGTTGGTGAACAAATTTCATGAGTTTCGCAGTTGCAAAACCAAAAAGGCTAAATAGGGAATGTGACATTCCAATTGATAGCGTAGCGAGTGAATCCTTAACGCTGAACCATTTTTTTAAGCTTAGCTCTAGTGGAGTTACTCTGACACCGATAGATTGTTTTATGATTTTGTCATACTCCTACAATGAGGCCAAAACTTACTAGAATTGAACGCATTACGAAATTACGAAAATTCAGGAAACATTTTTCTTAATAGGTATATTTATCGTCGGTTTTTTCAAAAGTCCAGTCAGAGTCTAAAAAAGCCAAGTCTTTGTCCAGTTGAGTCGAGAAAAGTCGAAATATAGAATCGTGACCGTCACCACCACCTGTTAAAGGTTAAAACTAGGCGATCGCGATAAATTACGAGCCCTTTTTGTTCCCTTATGAGAAGGTCGCATCAGTCCGATCCGATATGCTCAGCGACACGGCGGCCGCTGGCGGGTTGCCAACCAAGGTGAGAATTGATGCTAAACCGATCGATCGATCGCCTGCCCGCCCGCCCGGCTATTTGCCCGATGTCAACAAAACCAAACAGCTCATGTTGACATTTCACCGGTGGGTGCTAAAGGACGGGCCATTGACTGTTTTGGCAAATCAAGTAGGCGTGAAAGAGCACTACTACTAGCTGGTGCATAGATGCTCGCTCAACGATTCTGGTGTACAAATCTCAGTGCCAATATTTAACAGCCCATCATTGTCAATGTTTTATAGATCGCTTGTTTGCTTGCTATTGGTTGGCAAGAGCATCTCGTTCCCAAGTGTGTGATGAAATGTAAATCGCGATTTCAAGGTTATGTTAGATTATGCTGCCTCTTCTCATAAATAGAAGCCTTTTATTAGATTTTAGATCGGAAATCAATCAGGAGATGGAATAAATTATATAGGATAACGATCACAAAAGTCGAGGTTAACCATTTATAGGCATTTTGATCATAAAATTTGTTCCCATCTAAATTTTATTGCTCCATCAAATGATGATCCGTAGGGTAAGCTTATGAAGCTTATGCGTAAAAAAAAGCTTTCCTCAGCTCAGAAGCTTAAGAAGTCGGTACTATAAGAGAAAAAAATGGACAAAAATAGTACAGACTAATGTAATATGTATTCACAAATTTGTTGTCTCTACAACTGTAGAGCATTAACAAAAAAGGTTGGAAGTTTCGAATTGAAAAAAAAAACAGAACACAGAAATCCCTAGACATACCATCGAATGATACCAATCAATCTGTTCCAACTGCGACCACGTTACTGATTCGACAATGCAAGCACACAGTGCCATAAACTTTATCACTTTATTATCACGATGGTGGCGAACAAGCTAAGTAAGCGTGTAGAAGGAAAATAATCAACAACGAATTTTTCGCAGCCATTTTTAAACGATTTTGGGGAGCTCAGATTTAAGCTTTTTTGGTCAGATTTAGAGTCCAGTAGAGTCCAGTCCAGTGAATGATTGCCCATCACAGTGTATGAATGATAACTCCCGGAACGGTCCTTCAGCAGTTTAACTTACTGAATCTGCAACAGAGGAGAATAAAACAAGAAAGAATTTCTAGAGCTAACAGAGAATTACAGGAGATTTATCAATTATTAAAACCTATAGATGCAAACAGTTAAAAACAAACGAATTACGAGAACGATGATTAACAAACAACTGTCGCCTGCGACGGGTTGCTTTGATCGATACTTTCCATTGACCCAGGTTAGGAAAAAAGAACTGCCTTGAAAAATTCCAACTTACTAAAAAGCTAAAGCTTATGGACAGGTTTGAAGTTTACCAGGATCAAGCTATCTAGTAGTAATAAACGTTCTTGTAATTTTCCTAACAAACCCAACACCGGAAGACATCATAAGTTATTCTGCAGTAGTAGTAGTTTGGTTTTGCTCCCCTCCCATTTTTTTTTTTCTAATAAAGCTGTTAACCAACCCTGCTTCAAGTTAGTTATTCCGATGAAAGGAGGGCAGTTCCAAATACGGTCGATTTGGTTTCGATTGAATGTCCTTCTGCCAAGCTAAGATACCTTCGACCCTAGATCAAACAAAGATGAGCACGATAAGCATAAATTTTGGAGATGTTAGTTTTTCGCAACTTTTTTTTTTGCTAGCACTCTTTGGTCCAGATCCTCCAGGGGGGCTTGATTTGGGCGACGATCTTCTTTCGATGCAAATGCGATGCGGCAAGGTCGTTGATGACGTTCTTTGTATTATAGCGTGACTATTTTTTTTATTGTTTTTCGAATTTGCGCAGGCGATAGACTTTGGTTGAATGGTGAAAATATTAGTGGGAAATTGATGTTTCGATGTGGTTTTTTTGGACCGATACAAATCTTTCGAACTTGACAGGAATCGTTGTCTAGCCGGGGATGATTGTATAAAAATATGGTCCTGATCGTAGGAGCATTGCAGTGTTGCAGCTGACGTTCGATAGTCTTATCTTGATTTTAGCAGAAGACTCCAAAATGAAGGTGAGCTAATCAGATAGTAGAACAAGCTAGAAAAATTGCTGGTTCTAGTAGGCTTTGATTATGAACAATTCCAAGACAAATGAACTCAGTGAAAGTGAAAACGGTAAAAGTGTCGATGCTTTAGTGAACGAAAGCCTACTACGATCAGAGTGCAGTTATGATTTTGGAAGATTCCTCCAGTGACCACGTGTTTATTTTATCCCTCAGATTCTTCTGACAGTTTTGGCAGTGGCTGCCTTAACGGAAGCTACCCTCTTCGATCTGAAGCACCACAAAACGAAAAAGATCAGGGTAGATCTGTTCATTGCTCCACCTCCACCACCTCCTCCAATAGCATTGCCGCCACCACCTCCACCGCCGCCTCCGCCACCACCGCGTCCAGTTTACCTAGCGCCAGTCTATGCCCATCCTGCCCCTGCCCCACCGCCGCCACCGCCCCCACCACCACCACCCCCACCGCAAATTCACGTACCAGTCGGAGAAGCTTCCTACTACCGGCAACCTGCTCCTCCAGTTCAGACAATTCAGCAGGTACTTCAACCGATTATCTACTATGAACAACCTGCTCCGGCCCCGGCTCCAGTTCCGGTGGCTCCAGCTCCAGCGCCGGCACCAGTAGACCCCGGATATGCATCCTACTATCGCCACTCGGAACCGGTAGTGGAACATGCTTCCCCGCTGCTCGTTGAAGATACCTATCAGCCTGACTATACTCCGTGGTAAACCAGAAACACCCTCGGAAAAGTTCCGGCTTTTTTGATAATCTTTTTGGAAGATTATAAAAACAAACATTTTTAAAGCTATAATTTCGTTCCCAGAAAAAAAGATTATCAAAGAATAGCGTAATTTTTTTCCAAACAGTCCGATCAATCTATCTGAATCTGTTTTGAAAATCAAAACTTAAACTTACGAGTTTTGATATTCATGGAATACTTTTCCATTGTCACGTTTTAAAGAAGCTGTAAATATTATGTCATGGGTCAGTAAACAATGAATTTCAAAACAACTCTAAACAAGAAGAAATGTTTTAATTAGGAATAAATTTCTTTTTTGATTAATCAGGAAAGGTGTATATTCAAAATTCAAAACATTTCAAAAACACTACGAGATATTTTTTGCTAAGAACTAGAAAAACGTATACAACTGCCTACTCAGATGCTTAGAGAAATTTTCAATAAAAATTAAACATACCAAAACACTCGTGTAATGTTATTTGTTTAACCAAAGTGATGACCGTTTCGTTGAATTAATGTTATACAATAAGACACCATGTTTTATTTGTTAAAATCTTAGAACTAGTTTAAAACCAATGTTCAGCTATTCTTCAACTCTTTGCAAATGACAAAAACAAGAGCATTGAAAAACTACAAAAAGAACAAAACTAACCAAATTGTTGAAAAATAACAAAAAAAAAATTAAAATGTACCAAAATAACAAAACTGAGAAAAAAATTACAAAACTGAAAGAAATAACAAAATTGACAAAAATCATAAAAATGGCAAAAATGGCACCACTGACATAAAATAAAAAATCATGTCAAGAATGACAAAAATGACAAAAAAAAAAAACAAAGTTGTCAAAAAAGAAATAAATTTAAAAAAAATGCAATAATGACAAAAATAGCAAAATTGTTAAAAGGACAAAGCTGACAGAAATAACAACAATAACAAAATTGTCTTAATTTTAAAAAAAATGCCAAAAAAGACAAGAAAAAACATCACTCATACATCAAAATTGTGGAAAATTACAAAAATCAAAAAGCTGACAAAATAACAAAATTGTCAAGATAAGGCCAAAACAAAAATAATAAACAAAATTTACATAACTATCAAAAAAATCCACAAATGACAAAAATAACAAAATTGAATTAATTAAAAAATATTTTCAAGACAACTATGTCAAAAATAACATAATTGTAAAAAAAAACAAAAATAACAAAATTGAATAAAAAGACATGAATATCTAAAATCGTAGAATTGACTTAATTTATAATAAAGTAAAAAGACAAAATCAAACAGCAATGTCAGAACTAACAAAATTGTCAAAAAAGGCATAAATGTCAAAAATCACAAAAATGACAAAAATGAAAAAATGACTTACTAAAAACAATTGACAATAAGGCAAAAAATTAAAAAAATACGAAATTGTTATGAATTTAAAAAATAATCAAAAAGACAAAAAAAAATTCTCAAAAAAAGACGAAAATGACGAAAATAACAAAATTGCCAAAAATGACATAAATTACAAAACTAACAAAAATTATAAAAATGTCAAAATAGACCAAAATGACAAAAATAATGAAAATGACAAAAATGGCAACAACGACAAAAGTTCTAAAAATGACAAAAGTTCTTAAAATGATAAAAATTACAAAAATTACAAAAATGACAAAATTGACAAAAATTACAAAAATAACAAAAATGACAACAATGACAAAAATCAAAAAATAAAAAATAAAATGACAACAATGACAAAAATTAAAAAATGACAAAAATGACAAAAACGACAAAAATGACAAAATTTATAAAAATTACAAAAATGACAATAATGAAAAAAATAAAAAAATAAAAAAATGACAACAATGACAAAAATTAAAAAATGACAAAAATGAAAAAATGACAAAAATGACAAAAATGACAAAAATGACAAAAATGACAAAAATGAAAAAAATGACAAAAATGACAAAAATGACAAAAATGACAAAAATGACAAAAATGACAAAAATGACAAAAATGACAAAAATGACAAAAATGACAAAAATGACAAAAATGACAAAAATGACAAAAATGACAAAAATGACAAACATGACAAAAATGACAAAAATGACAAAAATGACGAAAATGACGAAAATCACAAAAATGACAAAAATGACAAAAATGACAAAAATGACAAAAATGACAAAAATGACAAAAATGACAAAAATGACAAAAATGACAAAAATGACAAAAATGACAAAAATGACAAAAATGACAAAAATGACAAAAATGACAAAATGACAAAATGACAAAAATGACAAAAATGACAAAAAATGACAAAAAGACAAAAAAGACAAAATAGACAAAAAAGACAAAAAAGACAAAAAAGACAAAAAAGACAAAAAAGACAAAAAAGACAAAAAAGACAAAAAAGACAAAAAAGACAAAAAAGACAAAAAAGACAAAAAAGACAAAAAAGACAAAAAAGACAAAAAAGACAAAAAAGACAAAAAAGACAAAAAAGACAAAAAAGACAAAAAAGACAAAAAAGACAAAAAAGACAAAAAAGACAAAAAAGACAAAAAAGACAAAAAAGACAAAAAAGACAAAAAAGACAAAAAAGACAAAAAAGACAAAAAAGACAAAAAAGACAAAAAAGACAAAAAAGACAAAAAAGACAAAAAAGACAAAAAAGACAAAAAAGACAAAAAAGACAAAAAAGACAAAAAAGACAAAAAAGACAAAAAAGACAAAAAAGACAAAAAAGACAAAAAAGACAAAAAAGACAAAAAAGACAAAAAAGACAAAAAAGACAAAAAAGACAAAAAAGACAAAAAAGACAAAAAAGACAAAAAAGACAAAAAAGACAAAAAAGACAAAAAAGACAAAAAAGACAAAAAAGACAAAAAAGACAAAAAAGACAAAAAAGACAAAAAAGACAAAAAAGACAAAAAAGACAAAAAAGACAAAAAAGACAAAAAAGACAAAAAAGACAAAAAAGACAAAAAAGACAAAAAAGACAAAAAAGACAAAAAAGACAAAAAAGACAAAAAAGACAAAAAAGACAAAAAAGACAAAAAAGACAAAAAAGACAAAAAAGACAAAAAAGACAAAAAAGACAAAAAAGACAAAAAAGACAAAAAAGACAAAAAAGACAAAAAAGACAAAAAAGACAAAAAAGACAAAAAAGACAAAAAAGACAAAAAAGACAAAAAAGACAAAAAAGACAAAAAAGACAAAAAAGACAAAAAAGACAAAAAAGACAAAAAAGACAAAAAAGACAAAAAAGACAAAAAAGACAAAAAAGACAAAAAAGACAAAAAAGACAAAAAAGACAAAAAAGACAAAAAAGACAAAAAAGACAAAAAAGACAAAAAAGACAAAAAAGACAAAAAAGACAAAAAAGACAAAAAAGACAAAAAAGACAAAAAAGACAAAAAAGACAAAAAAGACAAAAAAGACAAAAAAGACAAAAAAGACAAAAAAGACAAAAAAGACAAAAAAGACAAAAAAGACAAAAAAGACAAAAAAGACAAAAAAGACAAAAAAGACAAAAAAGACAAAAAAGACAAAAAAGACAAAAAAGACAAAAAAGACAAAAAAGACAAAAAAGACAAAAAAGACAAAAAAGACAAAAAAGACAAAAAAGACAAAAAAGACAAAAAAGACAAAAAAGACAAAAAAGACAAAAAAGACAAAAAAGACAAAAAAGACAAAAAAGACAAAAAAGACAAAAAAGACAAAAAAGACAAAAAAGACAAAAAAGACAAAAAAGACAAAAAAGACAAAAAAGACAAAAAAGACAAAAAAGACAAAAAAGACAAAAAAGACAAAAAAGACAAAAAAGACAAAAAAGACAAAAAAGACAAAAAAGACAAAAAAGACAAAAAAGACAAAAAAGACAAAAAAGACAAAAAAGACAAAAAAGACAAAAAAGACAAAAAAGACAAAAAAGACAAAAAAGACAAAAAAGACAAAAAAGACAAAAAAGACAAAAAAGACAAAAAAGACAAAAAAGACAAAAAAGACAAAAAAGACAAAAAAGACAAAAAAGACAAAAAAGACAAAAAAGACAAAAAAGACAAAAAAGACAAAAAAGACAAAAAAGACAAAAAAGACAAAAAAGACAAAAAAGACAAAAAAGACAAAAAAGACAAAAAAGACAAAAAAGACAAAAAAGACAAAAAAGACAAAAAAGACAAAAAAGACAAAAAAGACAAAAAAGACAAAAAAGACAAAAAAGACAAAAAAGACAAAAAAGACAAAAAAGACAAAAAAGACAAAAAAGACAAAAAAGACAAAAAAGACAAAAAAGACAAAAAAGACAAAAAAGACAAAAAAGACAAAAAAGACAAAAAAGACAAAAAAGACAAAAAAGACAAAAAAGACAAAAAAGACAAAAAAGACAAAAAAGACAAAAAAGACAAAAAAGACAAAAAAGACAAAAAAGACAAAAAAGACAAAAAAGACAAAAAAGACAAAAAAGACAAAAAAGACAAAAAAGACAAAAAAGACAAAAAAGACAAAAAAGACAAAAAAGACAAAAAAGACAAAAAAGACAAAAAAGACAAAAAAGACAAAAAAGACAAAAAAGACAAAAAAGACAAAAAAGACAAAAAAGACAAAAAAGACAAAAAAGACAAAAAAGACAAAAAAGACAAAAAAGACAAAAAAGACAAAAAAGACAAAAAAGACAAAAAAGACAAAAAAGACAAAAAAGACAAAAAAGACAAAAAAGACAAAAAAGACAAAAAAGACAAAAAAGACAAAAAAGACAAAAAAGACAAAAAAGACAAAAAAGACAAAAAAGACAAAAAAGACAAAAAAGACAAAAAAGACAAAAAAGACAAAAAAGACAAAAAAGACAAAAAAGACAAAAAAGACAAAAAAGACAAAAAAGACAAAAAAGACAAAAAAGACAAAAAAGACAAAAAAGACAAAAAAGACAAAAAAGACAAAAAAGACAAAAAAGACAAAAAAGACAAAAAAGACAAAAAAGACAAAAAAGACAAAAAAGACAAAAAAGACAAAAAAGACAAAAAAGACAAAAAAGACAAAAAAGACAAAAAAGACAAAAAAGACAAAAAAGACAAAAAAGACAAAAAAGACAAAAAAGACAAAAAAGACAAAAAAGACAAAAAAGACAAAAAAGACAAAAAAGACAAAAAAGACAAAAAAGACAAAAAAGACAAAAAAGACAAAAAAGACAAAAAAGACAAAAAAGACAAAAAAGACAAAAAAGACAAAAAAGACAAAAAAGACAAAAAAGACAAAAAAGACAAAAAAGACAAAAAAGACAAAAAAGACAAAAAAGACAAAAAAGACAAAAAAGACAAAAAAGACAAAAAAGACAAAAAAGACAAAAAAGACAAAAAAGACAAAAAAGACAAAAAAGACAAAAAAGACAAAAAAGACAAAAAAGACAAAAAAGACAAAAAAGACAAAAAAGACAAAAAAGACAAAAAAGACAAAAAAGACAAAAAAGACAAAAAAGACAAAAAAGACAAAAAAGACAAAAAAGACAAAAAAGACAAAAAAGACAAAAAAGACAAAAAAGACAAAAAAGACAAAAAAGACAAAAAAGACAAAAAAGACAAAAAAGACAAAAAAGACAAAAAAGACAAAAAAGACAAAAAAGACAAAAAAGACAAAAAAGACAAAAAAGACAAAAAAGACAAAAAAGACAAAAAAGACAAAAAAGACAAAAAAGACAAAAAAGACAAAAAAGACAAAAAAGACAAAAAAGACAAAAAAGACAAAAAAGACAAAAAAGACAAAAAAGACAAAAAAGACAAAAAAGACAAAAAAGACAAAAAAGACAAAAAAGACAAAAAAGACAAAAAAGACAAAAAAGACAAAAAAGACAAAAAAGACAAAAAAGACAAAAAAGACAAAAAAGACAAAAAAGACAAAAAAGACAAAAAAGACAAAAAAGACAAAAAAGACAAAAAAGACAAAAAAGACAAAAAAGACAAAAAAGACAAAAAAGACAAAAAAGACAAAAAAGACAAAAAAGACAAAAAAGACAAAAAAGACAAAAAAGACAAAAAAGACAAAAAAGACAAAAAAGACAAAAAAGACAAAAAAGACAAAAAAGACAAAAAAGACAAAAAAGACAAAAAAGACAAAAAAGACAAAAAAGACAAAAAAGACAAAAAAGACAAAAAAGACAAAAAAGACAAAAAAGACAAAAAAGACAAAAAAGACAAAAAAGACAAAAAAGACAAAAAAGACAAAAAAGACAAAAAAGACAAAAAAGACAAAAAAGACAAAAAAGACAAAAAAGACAAAAAAGACAAAAAAGACAAAAAAGACAAAAAAGACAAAAAAGACAAAAAAGACAAAAAAGACAAAAAAGACAAAAAAGACAAAAAAGACAAAAAAGACAAAAAAGACAAAAAAGACAAAAAAGACAAAAAAGACAAAAAAGACAAAAAAGACAAAAAAGACAAAAAAGACAAAAAAGACAAAAAAGACAAAAAAGACAAAAAAGACAAAAAAGACAAAAAAGACAAAAAAGACAAAAAAGACAAAAAAGACAAAAAAGACAAAAAAGACAAAAAAGACAAAAAAGACAAAAAAGACAAAAAAGACAAAAAAGACAAAAAAGACAAAAAAGACAAAAAAGACAAAAAAGACAAAAAAGACAAAAAAGACAAAAAAGACAAAAAAGACAAAAAAGACAAAAAAGACAAAAAAGACAAAAAAGACAAAAAAGACAAAAAAGACAAAAAAGACAAAAAAGACAAAAAAGACAAAAAAGACAAAAAAGACAAAAAAGACAAAAAAGACAAAAAAGACAAAAAAGACAAAAAAGACAAAAAAGACAAAAAAGACAAAAAAGACAAAAAAGACAAAAAAGACAAAAAAGACAAAAAAGACAAAAAAGACAAAAAAGACAAAAAAGACAAAAAAGACAAAAAAGACAAAAAAGACAAAAAAGACAAAAAAGACAAAAAAGACAAAAAAGACAAAAAAGACAAAAAAGACAAAAAAGACAAAAAAGACAAAAAAGACAAAAAAGACAAAAAAGACAAAAAAGACAAAAAAGACAAAAAAGACAAAAAAGACATAAGTTCTAAAAATGATAAAAATGAAAAAAAAATGACAACAATGACAAAAATCAAAAAAATGACAAAAATGACAAAAATGACAAAAAAGACAAAAAAGACAAAAATGATAAAAATGACAAAAATGACAAAAATGTCAAAAATGATAAAAATGACAAAAATGACAAAAGTTCTCCAAAATGATAAAAGTTACATAAGTGGCATAAGTGACAAAAATGACAATATGGCAAATATTGTTAAATGATGAAAATAACAAAGTTGACCGTGTTAACCCTTCATTTCATGATTTTTTATTTTGCCTCAAAACTCATTTTAAACAGTTGGAAATGATGAGTACATAAAGAAAAAAAATTAAAATTAAATACGATTTTTCACTTTTTCCATACATTAATTGTTGCAAATTTGTTACTTTATGAAACGAAGGGTTAAAAAATTGTCAAAAACTAGAAAAATGACAAAAACGACAAAAATCACAAAATTTTCAAGAATTTTTAAAAATGCCACAAATGACATTTATTTAAAAAAATGACAAAAATGACAAACAACGTCTATTTAAGCCCGATTTTAATATAACCAAGCTCATTGATATATGATGTGATATGATATATGATATGATATGATATGATATGATATGATATATGATATGATTTTTTCTGGTTGTTCTTGTTTGCAGTTCAACTTAAAACTGTGTTTATCGTTATGTCAACTTTTCATAATTTTAATGAAAATAAGAAGCATTTCCCCGAAAAAGCGCAAAACTATCGTGCACAAATAGTGTACTGTTATGAACATTTCGCTGAGTCAGTTGGTTAAATTGGAAGAAGTAAAACGGACAAAAATAATCTGAACGGAAATCGGGTCCGTTGGACAAAACCTTGAACCGGAAAGTCTTGTATGTCTGTAAAGAAGAGCCTTAAAGCCAATAAAAAGTGGCTCCAGAGACCTACAACAGACACAACACAATTCTAAATCGACACCAGTTTTAGCTAACATGTCTACTGATCTGAAAAATCTGCCTCGAAATGACCCCAAATATTATGACACCTAAACAGTCAGCAAAAAATCTCTATTGATATTACGAAAACTATTAAATAATTCACAACGACGACCGAAAGCAAAATCCACTTAAAAAGATAACCGAAAGAAAAAAGTTTTGAATATTCCAAAATAGATTCACATCTGCGACTAGAATCCGTTTCGAGAGAATTCCAAAACCGAAACATTCCGAAATACAACATCATCATCCAAGCCTGAATAAAACGGAAAAAAGATATGATTCGCTTGAAACCTGTTCGGCAACTCATCTGCCCGGCTCTAAAGGTCGACCAAACTAGTTCGGTCCAAAATTAGTAATCGATTGGAACGAGATATTTTGTGTTTCGGTTCAAAACGCCTAGAATCCTACCCTCCTTCTTAGGACAAGATACGACTTTTGGTGGTACTTTTGGTTGTTACGAAATGTTGCATCTTCTTCCTCGGGTTTCAGCAGGTTCTCCTCCGATTAAGATTTGACTAATGAAACTGGTTTCTCGAGGGAGATGAACTTGAACGGAAGTAAAATTTACACCTGGTGAGATCTCTGGTGTGGGCTTTCAGCATTAGAAGGGAAAATGGGTCTTCTGCATATGGAAGATGTGATGGCCATTCTGAAGGTTACCGAAGTAGGCTTTGGAAGAAACTGAAAGCTTCTCACCGCCCTCTTCTGGAGGATATTAGTTTCTTAGCCTGTAGATAGAATCAGTACGTGGAAGCGATGCAGATAACAGTTGGCCCTATTAGCATATGTATCTCGGAGATGCTTGGTTTAACTCACTGAAAGCTGGCTAGCTTATTCTGATATGTTGCGAGATCGTCGTTTTTCTTTTTCTTTATGCTTCTTCGGCCGGAATTTGGACTAGTGCTTGATTTGGGCGATCTTCTTTTGATGCAAATTTTATACTCAACAAGGCTACGCCCGAAGAAGCTTTCACTGCTGGCTGGGGTTCGTCGCGTATTGGAGTATGGATTTTTTTTCGTCCCCAATCGGTTACGGAATAGGAGGAATTAATAAGTCTGCAAAGGCGAAAAAGTTTTTTTCGTTTGAATATTTTTGAGATAAAAAAAAGTTTCGAATAGGAAATCGCGCGCTTGGCTGTGAGCTTCTTCGGTCGAATCTGAACCGAATTTCAGCGTTAAAGAAATAAAATAGAAATCTTCTAAAATGCGACAGGAATCGGTTTCGGCCGGGGGTGTTCGGTATAAAAATCTACTCCCAGACGGCGTCGCATTTCAGTGTCACGGTTGTCGTTCGATAGTCTCAATACTACCCTACTAGTGGAAGATTTCGAAATGAAGGTGAGCTAATCAGCAAGTTTAGAACCGAGAATCCGAGACGAGAATGTGTGCAAAAAAAAACGTGGCAGGCTTTGATTATGGACTCTGGTGAAAAGTGAATTTGGATTGAAGTGTTGAAGCTATACTAAGTGAACGGAAGCCTACTATGATCAGTGATTTCAAAAAGAGACCATGCAATCCTTTGGGAGCTCGTTGAATGCAATTTAAAAGTTTGGGAGACTCGCTAAAGCGCAGAAAGGAACGATGAGTCAATTTAAATTCAAATCTTGACGAAATTCATCTACTAAGTAATTAAGTCAGCTGCAAAAACTATACCTCTATTTTTTCCCCGTTCGGGGTTCTTGGAACGAAGTTGAAAATAAGAAGCAGCTGCAAGAACTCACCTTTTTAGCACAAACAGTAAAGAACACTGACCAACCATTCACCATTCCGATTGTAAACAAAAATCTAAATTGCAAGGGCTGCTGCTCTGAAAACAAAATCATTTGAATTTCGAGCAATCGAGTAGTCAACTTGAAATTCGAGTCCGCCTTTTCATTCAATTGGTCCCCGATGGAGAAAACGTTCCGGACAGGGATATGGCGAAATTCAATGAAGTAGGCTTGTCTTGTCACTACTAATTGCGTATAACGTCAAATTGGGTAATCTTTTCAGTCGCACTTCCGAGTCCCAGATCGGAAAAATGGTACAAAATCGGCCTAATTTTCGTTCGTTCGTCAAAATGTTCGGTGCTGGAAATCGTACTGAAATTTGTGACACTGTTTCGGACGCAGACAATTTAAAGTAGCTCAAGCAGTGCAAAATGTAAAAAAACGACATACCGGCCTCGAACGCATTTTCAGACCATTTATGAATCGATAGCCATAACAATACCCAAACGCTTTGTATACTTTTTGAGTAGCAGGTCACGAATGTCGAAAAAATGGCGATCATTTTTCACGGTTATGGACTCTAAATACGATTAACATAGCCGTTTAATCGCTTCTGTACCAATTTCGTTTTGTTTCACGAAAATATCTTAAAGCAGTAACCGGTTTGTATGGAAGTCCTCCTCTGAAATGGGCTGCCTCCGAATTGGACTCCATTTTAAGTTTATTATTCTTACATCAAATGGGATTTTGTAAAGTAAAGAAGGCGTTGGAAAGTTGAAATCAATGGCCTTCTGAGATGTTATAAGTGACCAGCGATTATTTAATCAAATAAAATTTCAGTTTAACACGTGTTCATTTTTTCCTCCAGATTCTTCTGACACTGTTGGCGGTGGCCGCCCTCGCGGAAGCTACCTTCGATATCAAATCGTTGCTGGGGGGACTGCACCACAAAAAGCCGGAAGCAATCCATGTCACGCTCCATAAGGCTCTACCACCACCTCCTCCACCACCGCCACCACCAGTCCATCATGTAGCCTCGTACTACCGGCACCCAGTCGCACCACCACCACCGCCTCCAGCACCCGTTCACTTGGTTCCTCACTACAGTCAACCTGCTCCACCTCCACCACCACCACCACCTGCAGCACCTCAGCAAATTGTACGAGTGATTCAACCAATCGTTTACTACCGACAACCCGCCGCACCAGCACCGGCTCCAGCACCGATCGCTGCTCCAGCACCAATCCCGGATTCCTATTATCGTAAGCCGGTTGCACCAGTTGCGCCGGTAGCACCGATTGCACCCGATTGCACCCGAGTTGTTGAAGCACCCGAGTTCACCATTGAACCCTCGAAATCGTTCGACTTCTCATACGCCGACGCTGGTGCATCAGCGATCGCTAACGCTGGCGCTGTTGTCCAGGCTCCAAAAGTGGAAACCGGAAGCAGTGCATTCGCAAGCGCCAGCGCTAGTTCCAGTGCCAGCTCTTCGGCCAGCGCTGGTTCAACCTTTGAAACCTACAAATCCGAGGGACACTACTACGCCCTGCCCGAGGAAAAGGTCACCCTCGATCAACCCGTTGCTCCGATTCAGTTTGATAATCGCGTAAATGAAGCACCGGCCATTACCAGCTTCCTAGCCGCTAGCAAAGATGATGCCTCGGCCGTTGCCGTGAGCAACGCTGTTGCCGAAGTAGCGCAGGAAGAGGTTCCTGTGGCGATTCGGGTGGACAATCCCGTCGAAGAGATCCCCGCTATTGCCGATGCACCGATAATCGTTGAGGAAATTGTTACAGAAGCACCCACAACCACGACAACGACGACCACAACCGAAGCACCCACAACAACCACCACGACCACAACGACTACAACTCCTCGTCCAGCTCCACCACCAGCTCCGCAAATCTTCCTCGACGAGGCGCAGATCACCCAGGAGATCCTGAAGCAAGCTCTACCCACCGTCATTAGCCAGGTATCACCGCACATCATCCAGCAGGCCATCCCGTTGGTCGTCGATCGTGCCCTACCTCAGGTTGTGTACCAGGTTAACCCTACCGTGGCCAGTCAAGCCGCTCCAGCTCTTCAGCTGCAACAGCAGCAGGAATACTACCAGCAGCAAAACGCCCAACCCGTGCAGATCGTTACCCCACTGAACGTCAACGCCCAGCGTCAAGACGAAAAGGTACAGGTCATGTACGCGACCTCAATCGCCCAGCAGAACCAGTTCATCAACAACCAACAGTACCAACAGGAACAGGAAAACCAGGTCATCTCGGTAGGCAACCGAGGAAGTGCCGGCGCCCAACAGGCTGCTCCAGCAGGCCCGGCTTTCGTCATCGAGCAGGGTCTCGAGGCCGGCGGAGACGTTCAAACCGAACTTCGCGATAGCACCGGAGTCCAACAGCAGATTATCAGCAACTTCAAACAGGAGAACCTTCAGCAGCAACAGCTTTTCGGAGGGTTCGGTAGCTTCCAAGGTGGAGCCGGTGCTCAGGCCACTGCCCAATCCCAGACCGGTGGTTTCGGAAACTTCCAGGGTGCAGGTGCCCAGGCCAACGCTCAAGCCGGAGCTCAGCAGTTTGGTTCATTCGGAAACTTCGCTGGAGCGCAGGCCTCAGCCCAGTTTGGAGGTTTTGACAATTTCCAGAACGACCTCGCCCAAGGACAAGGACAGGGTGGCAACTTCCAGCAGTTTGGAATCGTGCAGCCTCGTAGTGGACAGCTGAACTGAATTGCTCAAATGTAACTTATATATCGCCTTAAGGGGAAACAACCAAAAATTATACGGATCGGTCAAGAGGTATTGAATAAGAACGTTCCCAGTTGCTTAAAGTATTAATAACTTTTCGCTGACTTCCAAACCCGACAAGAAGTGTTCGAAAGGTGTTCAATTTTCTGAACCCTTGTTCCGTACATAGTTGTCTTGAATAAATTCCAAAGTTCGTTTGGAACTTTTACTAACGTTTTTTCGTGGGAAAGCGAATAGATTCTTTTCAATACCTAATGATTATCCGTATAAAAATTATTCACTACAATTTAATTTGTATAAGCTGGTAGGGTGTACACATTATGCATTTTATTATTGACATTCACAGGAGAAAAAAAATAGGTTACATGAAAGGTTATTTATACAGTGTTAGAATATGTTCGTGTACATTTGATATAAAATATGTTGAAAGAATTCCGTGCCATAGACACAGTAAAAAAAAGGAATAAAAAACTATGAAACTGATAAAACTTGCTTAGTTTTCTTCCATTTCTATCCTTTTAGCTTACAAATATCTTCAACATTTATCTTGAACATCAGTTTTTGTGAAAATATGTCTTTTCATTGTAGCGTTATAATTAAGTATTTGTGATTATTAAGTAATGAGCGTGCAGTAATTGTATTAATTCGAGCCAAAATTAACTGTTTAGTATTAAGAGTGTAACCTGTCAAACGAAAACACATGTGCACGTGAACAAAGAAAAAACAAAACAACATTGCACAGCAAAACAATTCACCGTTTCTTTTGGTGTGGCGTAAGCCGTTGCATACCGAAACCGTAACCTTTAAAGGACCGGGTAGGTCCGCATCGGCGGAAGGTGAGCGAAAACAATTTGGTTAAAAGCAGATCGGATAAACATCCATTATCTTAACACCCAGGCAACGTGCTGAACATCACGCTACAACATCCAGCCCCGAAGATGAACACGTCAAGCCAAACAGAGCCGAAAGATGCAGACGGTGCTGGTAGAACCGGTTTATCATTGCAAACGGCCCCAACAGGGTGAGTGATAAAATAGGAAAGGAAACCTTTGAGAATAGAAGAAACAATGTTTGTTTTCTACAGGGCCGTTGTTGCAGAGCCGAGTGTCATTGTTCGGGAGCACAACGCACTATTAGTGCTCGTTTGGCCAAGTCGCAACAGAACCAGCTGGAAGCAGACAGCGGAAGTGCTCCGGGCAGTGGTGCGTGCCCGTGGAGCAGTGCAACCAGGCAGGGTTGCCAGAAAATCCGAGATATTAAGCTGTGATACACCTGTGCCGTCCGAGCTGTGATATGATTGTTGTTATTGTTTGGATGTTATGGTAGGAAACGGGCCCGTGAGTAGAAATTGTGTTAAGCTAGCCTAGGTTTTTAATGTGTCGTATAAGTAAAAATGTAAATTGCTACAAGTTTTGGGTTTTGAGTGTTTGTGTTTTGGGATTTAGTTAGCCGTGCAGCACACACTGAAAACCAGTGGTGCTTAACCTGTTTCATCATTCAAAAACTACGAAAATACTGTTGTGTGTTCAATGGCAAGAGAAACGCCGATTTTTGAAACTCTATTTTCAGCTTAGTAGTTATCTGTATCTATCTCCAAGAAATGTTTGAAATATTGAAAGAAGGCCTAAAAATAGATTCTACTTACCTATTTACAGATCTCTGAAGGGAAAATCCATAGAAAAATGAGTTTTAAATTCATCGAAGATTTTCGTCTTTTTGTTTACATTTTTCCTAATTATAAAACGTCAAAGATTCACCTGGCATCGTGAACCCATGCACAAAGGCTTACTTTGATCCGTTGGTTTTTATTCTGGGTCAATTGGAAGTAGGTACAAAAATTTATCTAGGGAAGAATGATGATGATTCTGGAAAAAAGTAGGCAATGTTTTGAAAATCGAAACCGAACAAGGTTGAAAAATGCTTTAGCGCCAAACTTTTGGACGAAAATATGCCAAAACTCGCGGTTAATCGTCGCACTTTTAAAACTTCGGATCTAGTGCAGTTTGGTTCGAGGCGCGGAATTTTTTTCGCTCGGGTGTTTTTGCTGCGTTCTGTGCACTAATTTTTAGTTGCGCTTTATTAGTATTGGTGTACCAAAGCACAACCAATCCGAAATGCTCTTTAGAAGAGATGTCTATTAAAGAAGCTATCCTCGTGACGCGAGATCCGTTTACGAATTTCAATTTGCACCCTTATAGTGTTGCAGTAAGACGTAATTCTACGTAAAAATCAAAATTTTAGAATGTATAAAATTTGATTTTCTTTGCTTTCCACCCCTGGTCATCACCATCACTCGCTCCAAGAAATAAAAACGGAAAAGAAAGAAAATTATTGAAACATCTATGCATTTTTTTGGAGAAAAATCATTTGGATCTACCATACTCATCAAATAAAGCAATTTAAGCTACTTTATCAAATACCAACTTCAATAGAAAAGTGGCATCATATTGATTGATTTTTCTGATGCAAACATATGACACTTACATCAGTTACTCAATAAAATGGTAAAAGCTACCTCAAAATCTCATCCCATTCATCTATGATTGGAACACAGGATACAAATTTTTTTCACCTTACGTTAGTCACCTATTCACTATCCTTGTCCATTGCTCTGGTTTCCGTAACTCGAAACACCCGCGCCCCTTTATATTCACAAAATTCCAATGGTATGTATCACTTAAATCAGATAACCACGAACCTAACTTCAATTGCAAATTAGAAAAAATGACGCACACCACTTGCTACACTAGCAATCAACCCACAAGCCCGCTCCGATCACTTCCGATTATATCTCTATTTCAGTAGCTACCCATTCACTCAAACGAAGGAACAAATTTTCGAACAATCAAACAAATTCCAAAAAACTATCAAATAAAAGAAAATTTCGAAGGACCCGTAAAAAACACGTGCGTTGCCATCCAGACAACGCCTACTTCCTGATCCTACGTCTGTTCGAGTAAATTTATAGATTATGCATCTGTTTATCTCTCACTCGTACTAAATTTTGTTTTGCCTTTTTAAGTTGTAAGGTCATCATTAGCCGTTTCCTTAACATTAACGGCTCAATCGCCTCAATCGCATGGAAAAAATTATGCTAACAAAAATTTGACATATTTAAAAACAGCAACTTTTTTAAATTAATTATTCCCTGTATTTCTTAACCCTTTAATGCATGACTTTTTTTTAAATGGGAATATCAGTTATTGATTCAGTGAAATAATAACATTTTAATTCGAATAACACAACTCAAGAGGTTTGAAGTCTTTCTTTTGAGTATTGTAAAAGTTATAGCCCATCAAACTTGAAAAATATTTTTTGAAATTCTTAATTCATTTCAATACGATTTTGCAAATTTCTTCAAACCCTTCTCAATTGGGTGCAGGAAGGTGTTTGTGATTGATTGAGGTTAAAAAATTTGATAGAATTTGCGAATCTGAAGAAATATCAGCAAATTTCCAAAAACTACTTTTTTCGAAAAAATATATAATTTTGAATTTTGCCTTTTTTCCGCCTACTTTGTTCGATATCTCACAAAAACAATGAAATACCGTAATAAAAAATACCATGTGCTAATTCCTTTTCATCTCAAGAACATTTTTTGTCCATACATCTTCGAAAAATTTCCGCGCGTTTCCGAGATATTTGGATTTAGATTAGTGTTGTTTTAAAATTACACTATGCATTAAAGGGTTAAATAAAAACATATTGATTTTTCTTTTTTAGGTTTTATTTTCCACGACCATCATTTTTTTATTGATTGTCAGCCGATCATCCCACCAGATTTCTACAAATCATCTATTCAATAAAGTTATTGATATTGCAAGATTTCTCTTAATTTTAAATCTGGTAAATGCTAGTAAATACCGTAGTATCTGCCTTTAATGATTGACAATTATGTAAACAACAAAATAGCAAGTGTCGGACACTTGTCGAAACAAACAATTTGTAAACAAAGTATCGGCATGCTACACGGATCAGCTCGAATCGTTCATCTGCCTGCTCGTGCGTTTTCTCTTGAAGATCCATCCGCCGCTGCCGAACCGCAAGGCTTCAATTATACAACTCTCGTCGCTCGAGCCCCTTAAGTCGTATAGGGTAAGTGAGTACAGAGTAAGTATTCGCGATGAGCTCAGCATACCAAACGAATGTACGAACCTAAATTAAAGATTCTCTTGCAACGATACATTGCCGATTCGACCGAAGGTATTTTGTGCGTTTTGTTTGTTTGTTTTGACCAACATTTCTCCCTACTCTGAGTGGCAGAATGGCTACCGAAACCCCATTTCGACTTACTTGTTGCGGTTGAACATCAATAATGTGTATAATTTTTGTCTCGTAGAGACGTTGCAGCAAGTGTTTTTCTTTCGGTGTCTTTTGGATCTGAAGAAACCTAAAGAAGACAGCGAAATGAACCCCCTGCATAAACACAAAAAGTCCTAATTTCGATATGACCTTTTCTGATGCGTCCGCAGATCTACAGGTTAAGGCCTATGCATCGATGGGTTTATAAGCACATGCATTTGGAACGGTCACTTGGCGATGGTGGTCGAAAAACGATGACCCTCCTCTTTTGAAGATCCCGCCTAGACTGGTCTTCTGGTAAAACGTTATAAAATTGGCAAATCGATTGGGGTTTTTTGCTTGGTTTTAATTCAGCTTCAGTCTGTTCAGTGAACTAATAAGAGAAGATGCTACCAACTTAAGGGGGAAAAACAAAAAATCGAAGATGGCCTTTGGAACTCAGTCTTCGAAAAAACGCTTATATTACATATGATGACGACTGCCTCAGGATGAAGCTGTCATCTAGTAGGCAGGCAGAAAACAACGTTGTAAAATTAATAGGTGCGCTAACGCCTACTCTTTTTTGTCAGTTTGACAACAACGGTTTTTTCGGTGGCCTAGTTGTTCAGTTAAAGACAATGTTAGCCTGTTGTTGATTCATCAATGATTTAAAAAGCTTACGTTGGGAATTACAAAAACGACAATCACGACAGAAAGTTCCCGAAATGACAAAAAAATGATAAAAATTTGAAACTGCAAAAAAAAATTAAACAAAATGACATAATCAATAACGACAAAAATAACAAATTCGACAAAAAAAGTAAAAATATCAAAAGTAACAAACATAATAAAAATTACAAAAACAACAAAAATGACAAAAATGAAAAAAAGACAAAATTGACAAAAATAACGAAAACGACAAAATGAAAGAATAACAAAAGTTACAAAAAAAAAAAGAAATTACAAAAATTTCATTGCAAAATGAAAATTACAAAAATAGCAAAACCGACAAAAATTTCACAAATAAAAAAATTTCAAAAACTACAAAAATTACATAAATAATAATAATAACAAAAATGACAACAATGACAAAAATGAAAAAAAGACAAAAATGACAAAAATGATAAAAATGACAAAAATGACAACAATGACACAAATGAAAAAATGCAAATATGACATAAATGACAAAAATGACAAAAATGACAAAAATGACAAAAATGACAAAAATGACAAAAATGACAAAAATGACAAAAATGACAAAAATGACAAAAATGACAAAAATGACAAAAATGACAAATATGACAAAAATGACAAAAATGACAACAATGACAAAAATGACAAAAATGACAAAAATGACAAAAATGACAAAAATGACAACAATGACAAAAATGACAAAAATGACAAAAATGACAAAATCGACAAAAATGACAAAAAATGACGCAAAGAGACAAAAAGGACAAAAAGGAAAAAAAGGACAAAAATTACAAAAATGACAAAAATGACAAAAATGACAAAAATGACCAAAATAACAAAAATGACAAAAATGACAAATATGACAAAAATGAGAAAAATGACAAAAATGACAAAAATGACAAAAATGACAAAAATGACAAAAATGACAAAAATGACAAAAATGACAAAAATGACAAAAATGACAAAAATGACAAAAATGACAAAAATGACAAAAATGACAAAAATGACAAAAATTACAAAAATAACAAAAATGACAAAAATGACAAAAATGACAAAAAATACAAAAATGACAAAAATGACAAAAACGACAAAAATGACAAAAATGACAAAAATGACAAAAATGACAAAAATGACAAAAATGACAAAAATGACAAAAATGACAAAAATGACAAAAATGACAAAAATGACAAAAATGACAAAAATGACAAAAATGACAAAAATGACAAAAATGACAAAAATGACAAAAATGACAAAAATGACAAAAATGACAAAAATGACAAAAATGACAAAAATGACAAAAATGACAAAAATGACAAAAATGACAAAAATGACAAAAATGACAAAAATGACAAAAATGACAAAAATGACAAAAATGACAAAAATGACAAAAATGACAAAAATGACAAAAATGACAAAAATGACAAAAATGACAAAAATGTCAAAAATGACAAAAATGACAAAAATGACAAAAATGACAAAAATGACAAAAATGACAAAAATGACAAAAATGACAAAAATGACAAAAATGACAAAAATGACAAAAATGACAAAAATGACAAAAATGACAAAAATGACAAAAATGACAATAATGACAAAAATGACAAAAATGACAAAAATGACAAAAATGACAAAAATGACAAAAATGAAAAAAATGACAAAAATGACCAAAATGACCAAAATGACAAAAATGGCAAAAATGACAGAAATAACAAAAATGACAAAGACAAAAATGATAAAATGACGAAATGACAAAAATGACAAAAATGGCAAAAATGACAAAAATGGCGAAAATGACAAAAATTGCAAAAATGACAAAACTGACAAATTGACATAAATGGCAAAAATGAGCAAAGTGACAAAATTGACGAAAATGACTTTAAAGATAAAAATGACGAAAATTTCAAAATATCAAAGTTAAGAAAAAAAAACCTTTTTTTAAATTTTTTTTTTGTCAATTTATCGTCTTTGTCATTCTTCCCGTGTTTTTTGTTTTTTTTTTCGTTTGATAATTTTGAACAGTTTATCGATCTGGTCATTGTAGGTATATTAAAATGTTTTGTCATTAAGTACATTATCTTCTTTTTCGTTATTATGTACATTCTTTAAGTGTTTGTACTTCTCTCTAACCTATTTATTTTTCTACTTCCCTGTCCTTCAAAACAATGAATGAATAAATGTATCCTGTCTATTCATGATTCTGTCGATGCCTTCGGCCTGCTTCGATCCCGGACTCCGGACTCATGTGAACAAATCGTTTGCATAAATTGTAGGCAAGTAGGCGTGATCGCAGTAGGCAGGATGATTGAACTCAAACGCGTGAAAAGCCATCATAACATTATCACACGCCCGGCCTACCAAGATTGCACACATTTGACATAGTTTTGTTTTGTTTGAAGCTGTTCACAGCTGAAAAAAAACCTTGCCAAACCAAACCAAATAAAAAAAAAAACAGAATGTGGACGCAGTCACACATTTTGAGCGATTACTAAAAAACCATAAAATTCAAATTTTCGATTTTGTAACTTCGTTGCTCCTTCATCAAACGCAATGCGCGGTGAGGCGTTGTTTTTTCCCTTCTAACTTTATGCGACTTGAGTCAACCCAACTCGACTCTTTCTCAACGAACCGGTTAAAATTTTCTAACACCTCTCTGAGGGATGCGGCGACCGACACACACGGCCTTGAGCTGAGCTACGTTGCTCGTCCTGCCCGGACATATGCAAATCGATTTTTTTTTTCGTAGATGCTGCTTTTTCGATTATTCTATTGATTGATTCAGTTGGTCTCAAGTTTTTGTTTTGTTTAGTTATTTAGTGAAATAATGGTTTTATGAGTGCGAGACATCACTTGTTGGCGTACCATCTTTAGAAGAAGTGGGCGTCGTTGGATGATTGGCGGTTAAAGTGCATAAAAAGGCGACACCTGCAAGGTTTACATTTCCTGGTTCTTCTGGTGGTTTGCGAGAATTCTTCTTAATGTCTTTTGTTGAAGATTTTTCCCGTTGGCAGAAAGAAAAATGAGACATAAAAGAACAAATTTTTTATGACAACACAGTTGAAAAAATAATAAAAATGTGAAAAAAAAATCAAAACGTGACAATAACTAATGATATCATTTCATCAGAACACTTTCAGACATTTAAAATCAAAAACTTTGTTGTTAGTATAATAATTATGAAAGTTGGACGGAAAATCCGCTAGTGTCGCTAGATTCTTTTCAATAAAAAAGAATGCTATATTTGGAACGTTAAGATTATTTTCTCTGTTCATACCGTTTTGTCGTCTTCAACAAAGTTGTAACCAGAGAATTTTCCAATGATATATTTGAATTTCATTTGGGTTGTGTGTGAGAACAAAATACTCAAGAAAATCAAAAAAAAAATGACATTCTCCCAACTAATTTTTCAGTTTTTCCTATACAAAATTTCAGTTCAAAACCATCTCGTAGATATTATTAGGAGTTTCCTTAGGAAATGTCTAGGAGCATAGGAGATGTAGATCAACCAAAATCGCACCATTTTCCAAAAATGGCTCCTGATTCAAACCCCCCCCTTAATGAAACAACCCTTCCTGAGATACTTGAATATAGATTCGCAGACGTATGTATAGACGGTTTCTATAGCTGGGGATACTGACTTATCATTGTTTCAGAGTATTTCAAAATAAGTTTTTGAAGAAAACTGGAATAACAGATAAATGGTTGATCCTAAAAAGTATCTTACTAACAATCCTTCCTTCATCGCTCTTTGACTGCTAGGACGTGGCTGACGCCGTTATTGATCATTTTTCAAAGAGAGAACATGAGTTTTGTGCATTGGAATGAGTTGCTAATCCCAAGCTGCATTCTTTTGGCCCTTGTACAAAATTGATGGCCTCGATCAATCACCGAGTAGCAACCATTGGCGATGTGGAACTCTTTCTATTTAGCCACGCCAGCGATCATGAAATTCCAAATGCATTGAATGATTTGATACAATATAATATTATATTTTTATTAAAACCATGAGATAATGGTGGTATTTTTGAATACTAATTAAAGGCTTAATGATTTAAAGTGGATATGAGTAGTCAAACAAGCTAAGCTAAGCTAAATTTCAATTCAAAACCCTGGTATCTCAATTTCATTTTAAAAATTTGCAGAATTTCTTTCGTTTGTTTTTGTTTAAAAGGAAACTTTTTGAAATTTGAAAAAAAAGTTGCAATTCGACACACCCTATTACGTATTACCAGAAAATTGATGACGTGGTCAGAAACGTGTTCAAGATGAGTACACCAGCCCTAGAATGAAATGTACTTGCTTGGATAACTAAGCAATTTTTCACAATTTCTACCAAACTCATCTATAACAACACCCTTTAAACAAGAGGACAACAACGAGGTGTTGGTTCACCTCATGCAAACTTAGAACAGAGAAGTTTTTAAGTTATTAGTATCCATAGTTTCTTCAGGTAGTTTAAAAAAAATTGGAGTTAACCGTATCTCTGAAAATATTACGGAATTTAATTTAGTTCCCAAGCAACCAAAAGTCGCATTTTTACTTAAAGATGGAACTCCGAAGTTCACATTTGGCTGAAAAAATGTTTTAAGGGAGCTTCAGGTGACTCTTGTCGCGTGAAAGTTACTCAGGAACTTCCATCGCCCTTTGAAAGGTTAAACTATCGATAATGGAACTTCTAAGCGCTTTTAATGGAACTTCTTTCAAGATGGTCCATAACGTTCGCGTAACATTCTAAAACGCACCATTAAGATACTTGAAGGTGTTTTAAAGAACCTATATGAGAGTTCTAAGCGACATGTCAAAAATGTCTTTCAAGAAGGTCGATAACGTTCGCGTAACATTCTAAAACGCACCCTTAAGATACTTGAAGGTGTTTTAAAGAACCTGTATGGGAATTCCAAGCGACATGTAAAAATTTCTGTTAATTTCTTGTCATGGCATTTGTTTTGTTTGTATCTGTACTGATATTTACAAATGGAATTCGATTCAAGATTTTTTCGAATTTTTCTTATAAATGTTAAGATATTCGAACAAATTTTTGATGATGCGAATTTTTGTTACTATTCATATTGTGTACTGAAAGTCTCTTAAACGAAATAAGGTACAATCTATTGACCAACCTATTCAATCATCTCAAATGACATTAAGTTTAAATACTAATTATTACAGTGGCGATGAACAATTGCTGGATTGGTCGAGAGGCTGGTGAGTTTCATTGCAACCTAGAGAGCAGCGGTTCAATTCTCTAGACGTAATCAAAACAATATAATTAAAACCAATGAGGATAGACCATGATAGACCGGCAACCTAGCAATCTGACATCTGAATGTCAGAGCAATCTGTCAATCGGATTTTTTTTCGGCGCGTAGAAGTTCCTTGACATTCCCTTAGAAGCTGAATAGCGTTCTCTACAGCCACCTAAACGAACTTGAAAGCAGCTTTAGGAACTTAAATTTTGGGCTGATTAGCATTCTCCTCAGACACAAACGAGAGCTGATTAAGCTTCTATGGAACCTTTTTAAGGGAATTCTGGTTGCTTGGGTTGATTTCCACGATTTTGGATAGCTTCCGGGAGATCCTTAATCCTGCAGCAAAGATAACTCCACCACTCAAACCAGCGTTTTCAACCAGTTTAATCATTTTTGTACTGGTTTATTGCAAAAAATTCCTGCTTTGATTGCAAGCGAATATCGTTAAAGTTTTTCGTTTGAAGTCCTTTTGAAACATGACTCTCATTGGTAAAGCTTCGATCCGTAGAATGATTTCATGCGTTCTTGGATCGTGTTTATTCATAAGTAATGTTAACCAACCCTATCTCGTTCCTTCATCTCGTTGAATTGAAAACTTTACCAAGCGAACTCATCTATAACAACACCCTTCAAGTAAAAAGTCGATCTGTTGATCCACCTAAGGCAAACAAAAGGAAGTTCCACAATCAATCGACTAGAGAAAGGGTGCGGTCGTCGAATATCCTCTAGCTAGCCATTGAGAAGAAAAGAAAAGCTGAACCACCTCGTGCGTCGTCGTAAACTACATAGTCAGAAATCAGAAAGAACCTGCGTATGACCATGAATGGATCGATCTGCATCTGATGCTGTTGCTGCTGCTGCTTCTGCTCTGTTGCCATGGGTAAAATATGTATGGGCGCACGCATATCGTGTATTGTATTAATCAAGATGAATGGGTTGATAATAGGTAAACGGTCAAACGAAGCAAGGGGTCATAGGAGAAAAGAGGGTTTGTGGAGAAGAGTCCAAGTCCACTTTATGATACCCGCGTCGTGTGTTCCCGCCGCTGTTGGGTCTCGCAGGATGGGTCGACTATCATCAGCGCAGGGCAAGAGATTCTTCATTTTTCGAGGCCGTTTGGTGACCTTCGAATGGACTTCAACACAACTTGAATGAAGCTTAAACGAATATAATCACGGTAGATTGCGGCATGAATGATGCTGAGATGGTGAGATGATAGCACAAAAGAAAACAGGTTGTTGTTTCGCGAAGAATATCGAAAGGCTTGAGAGATGTCGGTAAATTTTCACCACCAGCACCCGCCGTTGTTGGTGGTCAACCTTTTGGGGAGGTTTTTTTTTTTGCTTACTTCTTTCTCACATTTCTTGCCCAAACAAAACCTGCAGCGGCTCATAGATCATTGAGGCTTTTTTTTCCTTTGAGAAACCACCAACAAATAAATGTCAATACACGGATTTGAATGCTGATTAGGTTAGCAGGTCGGTGATTCTCGAAGCCTTTTGATGAACTCATTAGGATCTGATCCGCGACATAAAATTAACAATTTTATTAGTGTACATTTGCTAGGCAGTGTAGCATTAGTCAGAAATACCCACACTTATGAGCAAGAATAGCCAGAATGAAGTATAACTTTTTAAAAGGAATTGAATTTCATCTGAATCGTAATCGGAATATGATATTCTTGCTGAGCAAGTATAGCTTCCAAGAATTTTCGTATATTCTAGAACCAATCTGGAAAGTTTCATTACTGGAGAGTGGAAGAGGAGTCGTGGATTACGTGGACTACCTTTATAGATACATCGTCAGTAGGTTCTTCTTCTTCATCTTTTACCAAAAAAAACGTAAGAGTCCTGGAAAATTAAATTACTTGAGTCTTTCCTTTTTTCTTATCATCTTATTTAATTTTTGGCATTTCGGCGAGTTGTGAAAATTCAAGGTAGAATATTTAGAAAGAACATGAAAGTATTATAGGTGGAAAGATCAAAGCTAGAGCGCTTTGGGTAGAAGAAATTGAATAGTTGGTGAAAATGTGAGCAGGGCTTTTGTTGTGTGAACAGCTTTTGAACTACTTGCGTGATTCTTTGCCGCGCGCCGTTTCAATGTTGATAGGAAGCGATGAAGAAACCCATCACCCATTCTTCATCGCTTCCTATCAACATTGAAACGGCGCGCGGCAAAGAATCACGCAAGTAGTTCAAAAGCTGTTCACACAACAAAAGCCCTGCTCACATTTTCACCAACTATTCAATTTCTTCTACCCAAAGCGCTCTAGCTTTGATCTTTCCACCTATAATACTTTCATGTTCTTTCTAAATATTCTACCTTGAATTTTCACAACTCGCCGAAATGCCAAAAATTAAATAAGAATATATCCCAGCGGCGATTAAAATAAGATAACACTTTTTTCTTATCAAAGAATTCTCTATCACAAGTAAACATGCATTGCAGAAATAACTACGACCAGGCCAACCATATGGTATATGAAAGACATTCACAATTTTAGCCGATTTAGGCTTTACAGACTGAATCAATTAAGATTAACATTCAACACCCAGTACCGAGAAGGGGATCGAACCCATACCTCAGGAGGCCCACAGGGTTTGTCCGGAAAGTAATAGGACTGATCGTTTTCTGCCGCGACTGTACTTCGGAGAGTGCGTACGCCTGCTGGATTAGGTAGAGGGCGTTCCTAGCTATTAAACGAGCAGCTGTTTGGTTGTCTCTGAGTAACGGGAGAATCAGGAGAGCCAATTTCGCGCAACGTGTTTCTGAGGTACTCAAAATTCTGTGTGAAACTCGGTAAATCTGCAACGGAGACTTTTAAATGATCAAGCAGGTTACCAAGATAATGCTTTAGCAAAGAGTGGTGTGTTTCGCTGGCACCAAGCCATTTTTGGGGGCCGGGAAGAGGTTTGCAATGAAGACCGTGCTAGAAGACCTTCGACACATTGTCGGAATTCGTCGAAGTCGAAGGTCGTCCAGCACGATCTTCATTGCAGACCTCTTCCCGGCCCTCCAAAATGGCTTGGTGCCAGCGAAACACACCACTCTTAGCTAAAGCAATATCTTGGTAAGCCTGATTGATCATTTCAAACGTCTCCGTTGCAGATTTACCGAGTTTCACACAGAATTTCGTGTACATCAGAAACACGTTGCACGAAATTGGCTCTCCTGATTTTCCCATTGCTACGAGACAACCGAACAGCCGCTCGTTGGATAGCCAGGAACGCCCTCTACTTAATCCAGCCGGCGCGCGCACGCTTCGAAGTACAGTCGCGGCAGAAAACAATCAGTCCTATTACTTTCCGGATAAGATTCTTGTAATAATGGTGGAGCTGTGATATGACCCGGCCTCAAAATAATGATGAAAATGAATAATTTTTAGGCTAATACATTTTAAACTTTACCCATTTTAACCCATCAGAAAATTCCCGTAAATTTTGTGTTCCTTTTTGTTTTAGTGTATGTTTTGAATTGTAATGGACTCATTTCTGCTTTCCTAGCGGAACAGTGCGTCTCGCGCTTCCCGTTGTTCCATCGTAGGATTCCACTCGCCAAAGTGCTCGACGGGTGTGCTGCGACGATCGAAATCTGGGCTGCGACTTCAATACGGATGGGCTGGGTTACCAGCCGCTTCCTTTCTTCCAGAAGAAGTTGCGTGCTTCAAACTGGAAGCTTCCGGTTAATGTCCGGCTAACCTAGCGGTGATAAAACCACCACCTGTTGTTGTTGTTGTTGTGATCCTTATTCTTGGTTGCTGTTGAATTCCTGAATTCACCACGCTCCTGACTGACCCGACTTCTGATCGAGCTACTGCGACGACGGATCTTCCGGCGTATTCGGTTTCGCTACCGCGAGTTTTGCCGGAACAGGTGCGGATCTCGCACGCGCAACCATCCTTGTTCTGCTTCGAGCCATAACCCTCTGGAGAGTGTTTGGGTGCGGCAAATAGATTAATCCGGGGAAAATGAGATGTTCCAGAAAGCGATGCTTCGAGCGGTGTTCAAAAAAGGGTCATCTATGCGACCCCGATGCGTGTAACCTTCGTTGCAGTTTCGCGATCGGTCGGCCAAGCACTATGGTACTTTTCGGGAACTACGCATACTGTGGGCTGTTGTGTTTGATAAAAATTAGCTCGATACAGTGGGCCAAATCTAGTCGAACAATTTCACGCTTGGTTTGTTTTTTATTGGGGTTGAGGTTTTGAACTGTGCATTTAAGCTCAAGTCATACTATGAATAAATATTCTAAAATTCAACTGTAACATTCTGGAACAAGAGGAGGAATAACACGCATAAAAATCTATTGATACAGTTGTAATACGCGTCTTCTAGAACATAAATATAATTCTTGAGTTTGTTTTGATTAGGTCGTATGAAGCAATGTAAACAAAATTGTTTTTTGGACTGCAATCGTCTGATAAACATGTTTTCTATGTTCGGTAAAAACTTGGTTTCAATTGATCAATTGACAACTTTAACCTTCCAAAGCCGTTCGCAAAATATCCGTTTCGGGGAAATTAAAGTTGTAGTTTGATGGCGTTCTCCTGGCTGTAAATGTTCACCAATTTTGATCATGTTATATTCATTGTATAGGTAAATAATTCTTATTACTCAACATTTTAAAATAATGTCGACATGTTTATCCAGGTTATCAAAAATTGATTCAGAAAGTAAAAAGTCCAAAAAATCAATTTTATTTTTATAATACTCATAACTTCTAAAAGCTTTTCTGTATTTAAGTGTTTCATTGATGTTTGAAATTATCAACAATCCATCTATTCGTCAATGAATAGATATGTTTAGGTCCATGAAAGTTTTGAATGCTTTCACATATCTTCCGGCAGAAAAAAAAAATACTTTAAAAAAACGACATCCAATTTTGGCTTTGTTTAGCTGTATTTCATTTCCCAAAAAATCGATTTTCAAAACCCAAATATTAATTTTTGTCGTTGATTTGATCATCATTTTCATAGAACATACTTGGTCTGTCAACATTCCCAGTTCTTCAGTATATTGGGTAGATCATAAAGATGTTTGAAATGTGCGCTTCGGGTCATATTGACCCGAACAGCTTTGGAGGGTTAATATACTGATTTGAATTTTGGACGTATAACAACTTTTACATTTCTGAGTGCATATTGGTTTTTGCGACTTTTTGCGTCACCCTGCTTTGTCGTGCATGCAAAAGGACACAAAATAACAATTCGGCAAGTTAGTTTTTGCATTCGTCGCGAATTATTTATTTTATTTACATAGTATTCCGTCTCACGACATAACTTGACGAACATAATTCCTAAAATTCACTCGGTCCATGGCAACCGTTCTCCAATTTCTCGGGCACCCCACGTTCGCCAGATCACGCTCCACTTGGTCTAACCACCTCGCTCGTTGCGCCCCCGCTCGTCTTGTGCCTACCGGATTCGTAGCGAACACCTGTTTTGCAGGACAGTCGTCCGGCATTCTCGCAACATGTCCCGCCCAGCGTATCCGGCCAGCTTTCACCACCTTCTGGATACTGGGTTCGCCGTAGAGTCGCGCGAGCTCGTGGTTCATCCTTCGCCTCCGCATTCGTCGCGAATAGTACTGTGAAATGTAACGAAGGTTTACGTAAATAATGCAACTTATTGAGAAAAACTGTCTGCGGGAGTGATTCGAGCCATGCCTTGCCGAATTAATGGCTTAATTTAGTTGTTGGGTGAGTATACAATAAGCTTTACTATTGACCGAGCTGGAAAAACGTTTTGTTTTTATTACAGAGCCAGCCGAAATATCTGAAAATTATGTACCATTCCGACAACCTTGATCAGTCACGGGTGAGGGGAAAAAACCATATGAGTTCCCGAGGAGACCTAGGTGATACTCCCATTAAGTTACAATTCTGGATGCCGTGGAGCGGTAACTTCCGGGTACTGTTCGATCAGATTGCGGTTCTATACGTAACTTGTTGACTTTTTTATCCGTGACAGCGTGGAGGTCCCTAATAAACGCTTCATATGGATTACTTATATACAAACAAATTAATTTAAAAATTGCTACATTGTATTAGGAAAAATATACAATCGAAACGTTTTAAATAGTACAAAAGGCTGGATCTCATCAAATAAGTCTTCGTTGGTTTCGATTTTAAACCTTTTCCTCTAAGCCAGGTTGTATCGTTTAGATTCCTTCTGCAATCCCCCAACCAGGTTTCAGCACTCTGAAGCAAAGCTTAAATCACTCTGGGAACTTCCGCCGATCACTTATTCAATCACTTTTCACTTTTTAGTTCTAAAATTTCTAGTTTAACATCAATTTGATTCCTTATTTTGAAGGCCGAAAACAAAACCGCGTGTATCGCCCAAAAGTCATGGCTTACTCCTTTTAAATATATCGGCAGTGTGTTGCGGAAAAAAATCCAACATACTTAACTGGCCATTGTCGTCTCCCATCGAAAAGTTATTCTCAATTTTTTTCAAAACATTTTTGTAAAAAAGCCATACTGAAGAGAAACCATTTTCTTAAAATATAAATTTAAAAAATTTGAAATTTGAAATCTGCAAATTGAAATTTGAAATTTGAAATTTGAAATTTGAAATTTGAAATTTGAAATTTGAAATTTGAAATTTGAAATTTGAAATTTGAAATTTGAAATTTGAAATTTGAAATTTGAAATTTGAAATTTGAAATTTGAAATTTGAAATTTAGAATTTAAAATTTGAAATTTGAAATTTAAAATTTGAAATCTGAAATTTGAAATTTCAAATTTAACATTTCAAATTTAAAATTTGAAATCTGAAATTTGAAATTTGAAATTTCAAATTTAAAATTTAAAATTTGAAATTTACAAATTTGAAATATGAAATTTGAAATTTGAAATTTGAAATTTAAATTTTGAAATTTGAAGAAATTTGAAATTTGAAATTTGAAATTTGAAATTTGAAATTTGAAATTTGAAATTTGAAATTTGAAATTTGAAATTTGAAATTTGAAATTTGAAATTTGAAATTTGAAATTTGAAATTTGAAATTTGAAATTTGAAATTTGAAATTTGAAATTTGAAATTTGAAATTTGAAATTTGAAATTTGAAATTTGAAATCTGAAATTTGAAATTTGAAATTTGAAATTTGAAATTTGAAATTTGAAATTTGAAATTTGAAATTTGAAATTTGAAATTTGAAATTTGAAATTTGAAATTTGAAATTTGAAATTTGAAATTTGAAATTTGAAATTTGAAATTTGAAATTTGAAATTTGAAATTTGAAATTTGAAATTTGAAATTTGAAATTTGAAATTTGAAATTTGAAATTTGAAATTTGAAATTTGAAATTTGAAATTTGAAATTTGAAATTTGAAATTTGAAATTTGAAATTTGAAATTTGAAATTTGAAATTTGAAATTTGAAATTTGAAATTTGAAATTTGAAATTTGAAATTTGAAATTTGAAATTTGAAATTTGAAATTTGAAATTTGAAATTTGAAATTTGAAATTTGAAATTTGAAATTTGAAATTTGAAATTTGAAATTTGAAATTTGAAATTTGAAATTTGAAATTTGAAATTTGAAATTTGAAATTTGAAATTTGAAACTTGAAATTTGAAATTTGAAATTTGAAATTTGAAATTTGAAATTTGAAATTTGAAATTTGAAATTTGAAATTTGAAATTTGAAATTTGAAATTTGAAATTTGAAATTTGAAATTTGAAATTTGAAATTTGAAATTTGAAATTTGAAATTTGAAATTTGAAATTTGAAATTTGAAACTTGAAATTTGAAATTTGAAATTTGAAATTTGAAATTTGAAATTTGAAATTTGAAATTTGAAATTTGAAATTTGAAATTTGAAATTTGAAATTTGAAATTTGAAATTTGAAATATGAAATTTGAAATTTGAAATTTGAAATTTGAAATTTGAAATTTGAAATTTGAAATTTGAAATTTGAAATTTGAAATTTGAAATTTGAAATTTGAAATTTGAAATTTGAAATTTGAAATTTGAAATTTGAAATTTGAAATTTGAAATTTGAAATTTGAAATTTGAAATTTGAAATTTGAAATTTGAAATTTGAAATTTGAAATTTGAAATTTGAAATTTGAAATTTGAAATTTGAAATTTGAAATTTGAAATTTGAAATTTGAAATTTGAAATTTGAAATTTGAAATTTACAAATTTGAAATTTGAAATTAAAAATTTGAAATTTTAAGTTTGAAATGTACTTTTGTAATGGCACAACGCATCTCCAAGATCAAATTTCACCCGCTGCTGCTGGAACAGGTATTAATAATCGTTTATCACTCGACACGGTGAGGCTTCATCAGGTTCCAGCCCCAAGGCAGCATACAAAACAATGGCCATCATACCAATTTTCTTGTTCTGCCGCACCTGAAAGGTGGTGGCAGGCAGGCAGTAGGGATGATGGTGGTAATGCTTTTCCTCGTTTCTTTTTTTTTGTGTTTCTAGGTTTTTCAGTCTCAAGAAGATGCTGTACTCTCATCAATCCCACTCAGTAGATTTACACTAGTATAGTAGTAGTAGGCTTTGGAGAGCCATTTGCATTGCATTGTTGTTTGGCGCAATCCTAGACTCAAAACAAGAGACTTCAACGCAGCATGCCGTTTTTCAAGAGACGAACCTGTTGCACGTGGCCTACTGCGTTTTGATTTTGCTCTGCGCTCTCTCCGGTTTGCGCGCCAACAGAAGGAAAAAAGTGCCGGGGATGGAATTTTACTCATACAGTAGGCCGAGATACCAGAGATAGACTAGACCAGAGACCAGGGCCAGACCAGAGCGCCGAACCCAGGCCAGGGTTGAATTTTCTACTACTCAGATCTCGGGTTATACAATTTTCGGCAGCCGGCGGGTGTCCGTGGTATAAAATCCGTTGACAGCGTGCGACCGGCTATCAGTGTGACTAGTAGATTCGACGTGGACGCGCCAGCACACACGCGACAATGAAGGTTCGTTTTGGTGTCCTCAGGAGGACCAAAAAAACAAAAACCAGGATCTTCGTATCCTTGTGACTTTGTTGTTTGGAAGCAGTAGCAGCAGTTTGAAATATTTTTGGGTTAATTTTCTAAGTGATTGGGGATTGTTTCGAGAAAAAGGACGTTAAGAAAATGAACTGAAAACACCTGTGATAGTGATTCAACAAAAAAAATGTGCCATATGAAATCCAAGGAACTTTTGATTGTGGCAGCCAAGAAATGTGGGGAAGAACACAGTGAGCAAAAAGCAATCAGCATAATGGATTTGGCGCATTTGGTTGCATCATTCATCAACATTACCATCAACATCACCACCATCATTATCATCAACATCGTGGCTGGTGCAACAAACAGAAGAACAATCATAGCAACCCGCGCGATGGATTATTGGATTATGCCTGGTGTTTTGGTTTGGTTGGGATGATTGGGTGAAGAAAAGGACTTATCAACACAACAAATTGTAATGACATTCGCGATTGCTGCAACGCCACTTCAGTGGTTGCTGAGGTTTTTCACGAGTTGACTGGGAGTTTTGTGATTCAGCAACAAACAATAAAACATCGATGCGAGTAAAAGGCGGAAATCAAATGTGGAAAGTGATTCGGTGGTTTTATCAAAAATCGCTCCCTTTTGTTTGGTTTCTGTTTGGTGGGATGTCAATTGGACATTGATGAAAGGAGGAAAAAATGTGGTGCCCGCTACTGAATAATGAGGAATGTCTGTTTAAGACAATTGATGAACACTAGAAGCATAACAATGGATCGGAGACGTCAAGTGAATTCTCAAGTTGAATCTTGTAAACTATTTAAAAAAAAAGGTTTTAAGCTTCGATTTATGTTACATCTGGGGTAATTGACGAGAAATTTGTTAAAAATTTCTGGAATGGTAGCACAGTCGAGTTGAAGCAATCAATATTGATCTTTTTTTTTAAAAAAAATGATGTCCGATGTTAAATTTACACATGAAGTAGTGGATAAATTTGACTTAATTGAAAAAAAAATCCGAATATTTGCATTTTCTAATTCCTGAGATTTAAATTGCTCAAGATTCGAATAAGTCATCTCTGTTGAGTGCATTTTTTCTATTTTCAGATTATTGTTTTTAGCATTTGCATACAACTTTTTTAATGTTCGAACAAAAAAAAAATTCGTAAATGTATTTTTTTTAGTTCGATTAGAAAATGTCAATGAATATCTTGAAAAATTGAAATTTTTTATGATTAACAAGGCGACTCCCTTCGAATAGAATTACCACCTTGAAGAATTCATTCTGCTTCAAGCAACCGTTGGAGTTTTTAGAAAATTTACCGAAGCAATCCATGCACATGAGCATGAGAGTGAACTGAAAGCATATTTAACGATGTGTGTTTTCGTGTGATAGTTTTTTTTTATTATTTGAGAATTCATAGAAATAAATGTCCAATGCATATTTTTTTTTTTAATTCTACATGAAATTGAGGACAAGCTCAGAAACACCGAATCAGCTCAGGAGGAAAAATTGTGGTGTGTTTAAAAACCTACGAAAACAATATTTGAGACAAAAAAAAATTGTGAGGCAAGGGGATGAATAAGCCGGAGATGCTTAAAATACCAGAAAAGAAAAACAAATGATGAGATCAAATCCTTTTTTCTTTTTTTAAAGTTACTTCCTCAAATTTTAGAAATTGAGAAACTTCAAAATAATGTTTTGAATTTTTACCAAATCTAGAACACTTTCATAGTTTTTTCGAGAATTACGTAGCTTTTGAACCTTTTTCACGTTTCCCATGAATAATTTATTCAAACGAAAATTTGCAAGGTTTGAAAAAAAGTTGTTCTCACCGAATAAAATTTCAACGTTTCGTAAAATACTGGAAAAATATCCGAAAAATTATGCTGATCAACCATGCGGCTCCAACGAAATAAAATTTTAATTCAAATTATGTTAAAAAATTCAATGTGTTACGAGCAACCGTTAATGTAAAAAAACCGAAAAGCACGCCATGAATATGTTCATGGCATACTTTAAGATACAAAAGAAAGCTACTAGATAATGTAATTCCTATTGAATTTATGTTTTGTTTTAAATTATGTAACTTAAATTGTAAAAATGGATGGTTCCTAAATCTACGCAGAAAATGGAATAAAATATGAGTTATTTTGATTCCAAACCATCAGAAAAATAACAAAAAGAGAAAGACGACAAAAATTACAAAAATCATCAAAATGAAAAAAATAATAAAAACTACAAGAATGGCGAAAAGGATTTAAATGACAAAAATGATAAAAATGAAAAAAAAACTCGCAAAAATGACCACAATATATAAAAAAAACAAAAAATGACAAATACGAAAAAAATGATAAAAATTACAAAAATTACATAAATGATGTTACACAAATGAGAAAAATTGAAAACTGACAAAACTGGCCAAAATAGCAAAAATGATTAAAAAGACAAAAATTAAACGACAAAAACAAAAAAATTTACAAACAAATCAAAAATTGCAAAAATGAAAAAATTACTAAAATGGCAAAATTTATAATTCAAAATGAGTGACAAAAACAAACACAAATGACAAAAACGACAAAAATATCAAAAAATTAAAAAAAAAACTACAAAAATTACAAAATTTAAAGAAGACAAAAATTACAAATACGAAAAAAAGATAAAATGTCAAAAATAACAAAATGACAAAAATGACAAAAAAGACAAAAATGACGAAAATGACAAAAAGGACAAAAATGACAAAAATGACAAAAATGACAAAAATGACAAAAATGACAAAAATTATAAAAATGACAAAAATAACAAAAATTACAAAAATTAAAAAATTACAAAAATAACAAAAATTACAAAAATTACAAAAATTACAAAAATTACAAAAATTACAAAAATTACAAAAATTACAAAAATTACAAAAACTACCAAAATGTCAAAAATGGCAAAAATGACAAAAATGACGAAAACGACAAAAATGACAAAAATTACTTAAGTTACAGAAATGATAAAAATTACATAAATGACTAAAACGACTAAAATTACACAAAATTTACAAAAAAACAAAAATTAATAGAATGAAAAAACAAACGATAAAAAATTACAAAAGTTACAATAATTACAAAAATGACCAAAATGGCAAAAACGACAAAAATTACGAAAATGTTAAAATTGTCAAACATAACAAAAGTGACAAAATTTACATCAAATACAAAATTGATAAAAATGACAAAATTGACATAAAATATAAAAAATGACAAAAATGACAAAAATGACAAAAATGACAAAAATGACAAAAATGACAAAAATGACAAAAATGACAAAAATGACAAAAATGACAAAAATGACAAAAATGACAAAAATGACAAAAATGACAAAAATGACAAAAATGACAAAAATGACAAAAATGACAAAAATGACAAAAATGACAAAAATGACAAAAATGACAAAAATGACAAAAATGACAAAAATGACAAAAATGACAAAAATGACAAAAATGACAAAAATGACAAAAATGACAAAAATGACAAAAATGACAAAAATGACAAAAATGACAAAAATGACAAAAATGACAAAAATGACAAAAATGACAAAAATGACAAAAATGACAAAAATGACAAAAATGACAAAAATGACAAAAATGACAAAAATGACAAAAATGACAAAAATGACAAAAATGACAAAAATGACAAAAATGACAAAAATGACAAAAATGACAAAAATGACAAAAATGACAAAAATGACAAAAATGACAAAAATGACAAAAATGACAAAAATGACAAAAATGACAAAAATGACAAAAATGACAAAAATGACAAAAATGACAAAAATGACAAAAATGACAAAAATGACAAAAATGACAAAAATGACAAAAATGACAAAAATGACAAAAATGACAAAAATGACAAAAATGACAAAAATGACAAAAATGACAAAAAAGACAAAAAAGACAAAAATGACAAAAATGACAAAAATGACAAAAATGACAAAAATGACAAAAATGACAAAAATGACAAAAATGACAAAAATGACAAAAATGACAAAAATGACAAAAATGACAAAAATGACAAAAATGACAAAAATGACAAAAATGACAAAAATGACAAAAATGACAAAAATGATAAAAATTACAAAAAACACAAAAATGACAAAAATGACAAAAATGACAAATATGACAAAATGAAAAAAAAATTAAAAACAAATTAAAAAAATTACAAAAATGACAAAATAGACAAACAAACACAAAAAAGTAGAAAATGCCAGCAAATGATAAAAATGGAAAAAAATGACAAAAGTGACAAAAAAATTCAAAAAGACAAAACTAACAAAATTGACAAACATGGTAAAAATCTTTAGAAAGACAAAAAATAAAATAAAAAAAAATTGACAAAAATGACAAAAATGACCAAAATGACCAAAATGACAAAAATGACAAAAATGACAGAAATGACAAAAATGACAAAAATTACAAAAATGACAAAAATGACAAAAATGACAAAAATGACAAAAATGACAAAAATGACAAAAATGACAAAAATGACAAAAATGACAAAAATGACAAAAATGACAAAAATGACAAAAATGACAAAAATGACAAAAATGACAAAAATGACAAAAATGACAAAAATGACAAATATGACAAAATGAAAAAAAAATTAAAAACAAATTAAAAAAATTACAAAAATGACAAAATAGACAAACAAACACAAAAAAAGTAGAAAATGCTAGCAAATGATAAAAATGGAAAAAAATGACAAAAGTGACAAAAAAATTCAAAAAGACAAAACTAACAAAATTGACAAACATGGTAAAAATCTTTAGAAAGACAAAAAATAAAATAAAAAAAAATTGACAAAAATGACAAAAATGACAAAAATGACAGAAATGACAAAAATGACAAAAATTACAAAAATGACAAAAATGACAAAAATGACAAAAATGACAAAAATGACAAAAATGACAAAAATGACAAAAATGACAAAAATGACAAAAATGACAAAAATGACAAAAATGACAAAAATGACAAAAATGACAAAAATGACAAAAATGACAAAAATGACAAAAATGACAAAAATGACAAAAATGACAAAAATGACAAAAATGACAAAAATGACAAAAATGACAAAAATGACAAAAATGACAAAAATGACAAAAATGACAAAAATGACAAAAATGACAAAAATGACAAAAATGACAAAAATGACAAAAATGACAAAAATGACAAAAATGACAAAAATGACAAAAATGACAAAAATGACAAAAATGACAAAAATGACAAAAATGACAAAAATGACAAAAATGACAAAAATGACAAAAATGACAAAAATGACAAAAATGACAAAAATGACAAAAATGACAAAAATGACAAAAATGACAAAAATGACAAAAATGACAAAAATGACAAAAATGACAAAAATGACAAAAATGACAAAAATGACAAAAATGACAAAAATGACAAAAATGACAAAAATGACAAAAATGACAAAAATGACAAAAATGACAAAAATGACAAAAATGACAAAAATGACAAAAATAACAAAAATGACAAAAATGACAAAAATGACAAAAATGACAAAAATGACAAAAATGACAAAAATGACAAAAATGACAAAAATGACAAAAATGACAAAAATGACAAAAATGACAAAAATGACAAAAATGACAAAAATGACAAAAATGACAAAAATGACAAAAATGACAAAAATGACAAAAATGACAAAAATGACAAAAATGACAAAAATGACAAAAATGACAAAAATGACAAAAATGACAAAAATGACAAAAATGACAAAAATGACAAAAATGACAAAAATGACAAAAATGACAAAAATGACAAAAATGACAAAAATGACAAAAATGACAAAAATGACAAAAATGACAAAAATGACAAAAATGACAAAAATGACAAAAATGACAAAAATGGCAAAAATGACAAAATGACAAAAATGACAAAAATGACAAAAATGACAAAAATGACAAAAATGACAAAAATGACAAAAATGACAAAAATGACAAAAATGATAAAAATGATAAAAAATACAAAAAAATGACAGAAATGACAAAAATGACAAAAATGACAAAAATGACAAAAATGACAAAAATGACAAAAATGACAAAAATGACAAAAATGACAAAAATGACAAAAATGACAAAAATGACAAAAATGACAAAAATGACAAAAATGACAAAAATGACAAAAATGACAAAAATGACAAAAATGACAAAAATGACAAAAATGACAAAAATGACAAAAATGACAAAAATGACAAAAATGACAAAAATGACAAAAATGACAAAAATGACAAAAATGACAAAAATGACAAAAATGACAAAAATGACAAAAATGACAAAAATGACAAAAATGACAAAAATGACAAAAATGACAAAAATGACAAAAATGACAAAAATGACAAAAATGACAAAAATGACAAAAATGACAAAAATGACAAAAATGACAAAAATGACAAAAATGACAAAAATGACAAAAATGACAAAAATGACAAAAATGACAAAAATGACAAAAATGACAAAAATGACAAAAATGACAAAAATGACAAAAATGACAAAAATGACAAAAATGACAAAAATGACAAAAATGACAAAAATGACAAAAATGACAAAAATGACAAAAATGACAAAAATGACAAAAATGAAAAAAATGACAAAAATGACAAAAATGACAAAAATGACAAAAATAACAAAAATGACAAAAATGACAAAAATGACAGAAATGACAAAAATGACAGAAATGACAAAAATGACAAAAATGACAAAAATGACAAAAATGACAATATTGTCAAAAGTGACGAAAATGACAAAAATGATAAAAAAATTAAAAATTACAAAAATGACAAAAATAACAAAAATTTAAAAAAATGACAAAAATTACAAAATTGATAAAGATGACAAAAATGTCAAAAATGACAAAAATAACAAGAATGACAAAAATGATAAAAAAAAGCAAATTTTAGGAGGCATGTGGCATAGAAAAAACTTGCCAAAATTCGATCAAATATTTACTTTAAAATTAGAAAGCTTCATTCATAAATCAAGTTTATAAATCCTTCCCAAAAAAATTTAAATTTTATAGAAAATATCCACGATATCTTTTAAAATATTCTCTAATCTAATTCTAGAATCTAGAATGCTAACTGCAATTTTGACGAAATTTGTTTAAAAAATCTTGAAGTTATGGATTTTTCTATGATTTTGACAACCTTGCTCGACATCTCAATGCATGATCTTATACGAAAATTGTAATTTAAAAACACAGTTTTTTCACCGTTTGTATGTAAAAAGATCGGGACGTCGAGGACAAATTTATATTGTGGAGGAGCTTCTCGGAAATGCTTACAGAAAAAAGCAATTAATGTTCAATAACGATTCGATTTCCATGAAATATATCATTCTCACTATAAGCTAACGCTGTGATATCGTCCCAGAAAACTTTTTAATGGAAGTGACAACAAGTCTGAGAACGGTATGAGAAAACATGGATTTTTGTCAAAAAATGGTCCCAACTTGTTTTATGAACCATATGAAGGCCTTCAAAAATTTTCGTTTTTAATATCAAAGGGAAGTGAATGATGTCTCTATTTGGAAGAACCTTAAAAATTTCAAATTCAAATTGGCCCGTGGGCTCAAAAGGTTGCTCACCCCTGCCTTTGATCCTTTGTCGATGGTCTAACTCAGGGATGAGCAACGCGCGGCCCGCGGGCCGCATGCGGCCCTCGGCACACTCATGTGCGGCCCGCGAAGCGTTTTTTAAATTATTATTTCTCAACTTTTTCCTAAGTAAGATTGATTATTTTCATAAAATACAAGTCATTCAAATAGTTCACATTTTTTCTAGTATTTGAAACATTTATTGTGTTCTTTTTATTTCAAAATTCATGACATTGAGTCGGAAAAGCAAATAAATATCAAAAGGCTAGAAAATAAGCATTTCAGATTTTTTTTTTCAAAGCACGTACCCGGCTCAGGCACATTCGGTAAATTTTGTTTTTAAATCCTGGCAAAAATCGGACATTTAATTTTATATTTTCGAATCTAATAGCCAAGCAATATACGGGCAAACCTAAGCATTACTGGAGTATTATTTGAACAAATTCAAAGAAAGATGAAAATGATCACATGTAATTTATTTTTTTTATCGCAAAACATCGAATCTTATTTTGAAGAAAATACTCCTTTAAATTAATTTTTGCATCCAAACATCAAAATTTTTCATAATTTAATACGAATTCTGCTAGATTCTGTGACTGATGTGAATAAGTGCTGGAAAAATTCAGGCAGGTTCCCATAAATTTCCAAGATTGAGCATCATTCAGTCCAGAGGCAAAGTGATTATTTTCTAAACTTCAAGCCAGAATAATGTCGTGTCATGTGTGGTAGATTTGGACAAGATTTCTTTATTATATGAAAATAGCTTAATACTGGCTTGTTTCTTTTGCGCTGAAATATTTACAATCCAACCAATTTTTTGTTCCGAAAAGTCATGCGTATCAGAGGTAGATTGAGTCATTTAAGGAAAGGATTATGGCAATTCACATTATAAATGTCATATGATTTTCATAAACCACCTATAAAAACCCTGTCCTGCAGTGATATTTTAATAACACTAAGAATATCCTTGGAACCTGTAAAAAATTTCATGAATAAAGAATCAAGATTCTTCGACGAAGAGATTCTGGGTGAAAATGTATGGTACTTGGCTTTCTGGTGTACACGGATGAGCAAAATACGGTTCAAAATATCTTGAAACATGACTATTTTGGTATAAAATCAACGGAATTTGAAAATCGGCTCGTTAGCTATAAATCTTTGCCATTCTTTTCCTTAGAAAAAACACAGCTTTTTTATTTCATAACTTTTTTCTTCTACGGTAGATTTACTTGGCCTTTTACAAATTTTTTCTAGTCTCGGCAAGACATGATGTGCACATCCGTGTACATCCGAAAACCAAATGGTCCATTCTTTTAACCTTTAAAATCCTCAAAATTATGGAAATTTCTGAATGTAAGAAAACAAAAATCAAAGCTTCAAGAACAAAATTAAATTGTAAAAAAACTTCCAAGAAATATGCACAGAAAAAATAAATTTTAATCATCAATTTTTGATAAAAATTCAACGTCAAATGCTGAGAAGACAGCTATTTCCAAAAAAAAAAGGTTTCATCAACAATAAGTTATCGCTAGACTTTCATATAGTACAATCGTCTTTAATGATTAGTAAAAAGTTTTCGAAAATTAGCACTTTTAATAAAAAAAAGCAAAGCAAATAATGTCTCTTTTTAGGAGAACGAATGATTGCGAAGAAGTGCAACTCAATTAAAAAAAAAAAATGAATTATTTATTGCTAGAAAAACCATTGAAAAACTATGATTGGATGATTTCGGCAAGTGTTGATCGACTTGAATTAGAAAAGGGAATTGGATTTCTCTTTTCAGATTTTGATGAATTCATGATTTTGTATTATATTTCCTTTTTGAGTGTTTTTTTACTGAAAAGGTTTAGTTATGAAAGGTTGATATTTAACTTAAATATCTCTATTATTATGAAAAACATTTGCAAATAATTTATCGATGCCTCGCTTGACATAGAAGAGCTTAACAGCGATTAGCCAGCATTAGGAAAAAAGGTTATCAAAAAATACAAATCAGTGTTATTTTGAGTGCGGCCCGCCGAAAAAATTTGAAATTCAAAGTGGCCCGTTGGTTCAAAAGGTTGCTCACCCCTGGTCTAACTTATAGGATTTTGAACAATGAGGATGAAATTAAGGGCTTCCGTCGCTAAGTTTAGTAAGAATTATCAACAATTTATGTTCTGCTTCCACTGAACACTTTACAGAATTCTCTATTTTCTCATCATATAAAACTCGAAAACAAAAATTAAATTTGCAACCGCGTTTACAAATGAGCGTGTTTTTCCGGGATTTTCTTCCCTTAGGATGATTCATCCCTTAGATTTACATCAAACATATTTAAACATTAACGTTAAACATGTTTTAGTAGTGTTCATAATATGTATCTAAGAACTTACGTTTTTCGTAGAGTCCTATTTACATGAAGCTGTCACTTTTATTTGTCCAACAACTAACAAGGGTTTTCGTTTATTCTTCACTGGCACGGAAGCATGATTTTTCTTCATAAACAAACAGAATTGTCACCCGGGACTATGCAAATATATGGTTGCTAGCTACACTCACCGACATGCTCGCCTCCAACACTGACAATTTCTACAGGGTGCAACCTCCTGCTTGAGGTTCAAAACTTGGGCAAAACTGTTAGATTTCTGTATGGATAAACGAGCACAATTACAGCAGTTACTGTTAAACTTTGAGTGAAATTTTTCAGGAAACTGATCGTTTACCATATTCCATCGCCAACTTCAACATATCTAAAATTTATTGCAGGTGCTTCAGCACATAAACGTAATTTTTTCGTTACGGGGGAACGTTTCAAAATGACACATAATTAATCTAAAATAGAATGTTTCTTCTCGTAGCACCAATGAATCTAGTATATTTATCAATGAATCTTTCAAGTTTTGCAATGATAGATTTGCATAATAAATCTCAACGATTGATACACCTATCCTGAACACTTCCGCGCAGTTCTCGATCCATCTGTATAGATTTATGCAAACAGAAATTTCCTTTCCCAATTAATGTTCAATTTAACGAGAAAATCTCAACCTGCAAAGCCGGTGGCTAATTTAGGACAACAAAACTCTATGAGAAAATTATCCCCGAACGAACACTTCCCAGAGACTTCATCATGCTGTTACCTTTTGGCCGGTGGCAGAAAAATTTGATTACCAGCATCGCTTTGCGCAAATTACTCGAATAGTTAGAGCGATGCGTTGCTGCTGCACAGCAGCCGCAGCTGGTATAATTTTTTCAATTTGTAACAAAACAGCAGCTGCCGGTCCTCTTCCTAGTTGTGTTGTGCCGATGCCATTATAAATAAATATATCACGTGGTGGAGACCGACAACAACCAATCATATGTCCTACGTTTGGAGGAGGAATAGTGGGCTCGAGAAAGCATAACAAACAGAAAACAGACAAACGATCATATCTCGATCGAACTCCAATCCAACTTACATAATCCACAGCAGCGGAAGTCTTGAGAGACCACCGGACCACCGATTGGTATGGTTCAGTGTGTCAAATCAAAATAATCAGCTCAGCTGCTAGGCCAGGAGGTCCAAATTGATGGCAGCCCAAACTGTCACGACATTGATCGGTGCGGTACATCATCAGTCGGTACAGATCTTGAGATCCGTAAAACTGCACACGCATGGAGCCTCATGTCAATTAATTTCTATGGGGCAACGGGCGAGCTAGTGGTCTACTACTAGTGCTGCGAGACCGAATGCGAAATGATGTCTTATTTTCGTGGATGATTACTGTAATGGCCGGTTTTTTTTTTCTTTTAGCGCCGCGGCAGCGCAGCGTGAATCCGAAATGATGGTTGATGCGAAAAAAAAAACGAAAAGATGGTCACTTTCCTGCAATCACAAGCCACACGGAGTCAAGCAGAAGTCAAAAATCAAAAGGCAGCAAAGTAGGCTGGTTGTGGCATGCGCCTCGCGCTTACACGCGTAAGCGCGAGATGATGGAAAAATTCAAACTATGCGCCACTCGCAAGAGTCGCGTGGCAGTTTGGTGAGCATAGTGGGCCGTTGCATCCGTGTACTCCATACGCAAAGTTTTCAAGGTTGCTTCGATTGTTGGGGTGTCTTCTTCGTTTAAATCGTTCGTTAATTGTCTGCTCCTAATGAACCAACAATGTCCATTAGGCATAATTGGTGTTTTTGGTGGAGAATTTATCAATTGATGGATGATGAGAACATTCGTGACCTAGATTTAAAACCAAAAGCTGCTACTGCTTCTGTCAATTGTTTATGATTTGTTTCAACCAATTTTGATGAGATGTTACAATTTTTCTCCTTTGAACCTTCCCTCATTCAGGTATTCATAGTACTCCTTGCCTGCGTGGCATGCTCCTCGGCCACATTCGGGGACCTGTTCAGTAAAAAGGGCAAAGGTGGAGGTGGAGGCGGTTTGACTGAACTCTTCGACATCGAAGGTCTACTGGGGGGATTGTTTGGAGGTGGTGAACAGAAACACGTCCGATCATCGTATGGTCCTCCTCCGCGGCCAGTTTATGGACCACCTCCACCCCGTCCCGTCTACGGACCTCCACCTCCGAGGCCCGTTTATGGACCCCCCAAGCCGCTCTACGGCCCTCCAGCTCCAGCTCCCGCTCCAGTTTATGGACCTCCAGCTCCAGTCTATGGACCTCCAGCTCCAGCACCTGCCCCCGTTTATGGACCACCTGCCCACGCCCCAGCTCCAGTCTATGGACCACCCGCTCCCGCTCCGGCTCCAGGTAACAATCGCCGCAAACATGTGACCCGACCACCTGAGAGAAAGATCAAAACATACAAAACACTTTGAAAGCAATGGAAACCATAACCATAACCTCTACTACCAGATCGATCTAATTTTTTTTCCATTAACCACTGTTCTCACTGCATTTCGTTCCCGACAGCTTACATTATCGATTTTCCATTACCACCACGCTTCACAGGTAATTGACCTCTACATTACAAGAATGGAAACAAAACCATAATAACGAAAAAAATGAGTCAATATTTACACTGTTTTCATACATTTACTAATGAATGCTAAACCTTCCTTTTTTACTAAAATGTTCTATTCCTAACCTTGCTCCGCCTACTACGATGATCATAACAAAAATAAAACAAAACAAACAAACACTACCTATTACCACCACAACTCCATCGTAATAAACACGCAACACACACATACCCGCATCTACGCTACAGCCATCAGAGTGCCGAATAAACCACGGCGCCGGCCTCCGCCACCTCGACCGCCACCACCCCGTCCACGGCCAAGTAAGTCATTCCGGTCTCATTTTCTGTTCAGTATCCGCTGCACCCCTTCTTGTGATAAGTGATTTGCACCAAACTATTTTTTTAAGTGTATTTTCTTACAAAACATTGTTACATTTAGGGCACAACAACGTTCTGACAGACTACGAAAAACTCCTGCCCATCTTTATTTTCACTTTGAAGTCTCTTTCCTCGCTAAGTTCTGTCATTATTCAGCCAAATATCCTAATAATGACACAAGCTTACACCGACAAAATATATGGAAATATCAGTTTAGAAAAAAAAACGTCGATTTGGCCATAAATATGGTTGTTTGGTACTGACCCGTGTACTTTGTGAAATCAGTCAGAAGGTTCGGAAACTAAGTATACTAAGTTTTTTTTCACGCGGTAAGTGCTCTTAAAACTTGTTGATCCGCGAGAGCCGTGCCCAAGAACTGTAATCATGACAAAAAACCGTGTAAAAAGGAGCCGTGTTAGAAAAACGGAGCAAAATCATACCGAGTAGAAAAAAAATCTTAGTGTATGGCTAATTTAATGTTGAAGATTTAGACCGGCGGTCGAAAAACCTGTGTAAATTAACCCAAATGGGGTTAAAATTGAACTTTTCTAAGTAAAGAAAACTGTAACTTTGTATCTTTGGATGGAGCTCCACCTAAGCTGGGTCATTCGACTTTTTTTTTCAAGAAAATCTTAATTATTTTTGACGAATTCGTGGATCGACACGAAGTTGACATGATCCTCTCAGAATTCAATGAAACTTTGTGGGCATAAAGATCTTACCTAGTAAAACAACTTCCCGGATCGGAGCGCGTCTGACTATCGGAACGGTTATTGTCAAAAGAATCCTTGTCAGTTAAAAAACGTCCGATTTTCTTCCGATTTCCCGGACCATTTCTCTGCTGCTATAAAAGTAGCGTCGAAGACAAGACCTGACAGTTCAAATCGGTAGAAACGACCGAGTTTGGTTCGACTTTTCGATCCGGATTGGCATATTTAAAAATTAACATCGTCATTAATCATCGCTACGAAACTTCTTCTTGAACAGCTGCAATTAATCGTCTTCCGAACTGGCATGCTACCTTTCTACATGAACATTCCTATTAACGTTTCACCACAAGCGAATTTCTTAAAAATTAAAAATTTGTCTGTAATATGTCAATCTAATGAACAACTCATATTTTAGTGTATGGCCCACCAGCCCCAGCTTACCATCCTCCTCCACCACCACCACGACCAGCCCCAGCCCCAGCTCCAGGTGAGTGTTTTCAAACAGTTTGAATTTACTAGCATGGCCTTTGGACTTGAAAACGCGCCATCTATTTTCCAAGTTTGCTAGGTATCGAATTGTGTTTACTTTTCATAATTCCATATCCTCTCGTAGTGTACGGACCTCCCGTTCAGCACCACCACGTTCCAGCCCCCGCTCCTCAGTACGGACCCCCTCACCACCAGCCACCACCACCAATCTACCATGCTCCTGCTCCAGCTCCTGCCCCTGCTCCTCTTCCTGCTCCAGTTTACGGACCCCCACAACACCACCAACAGCAACAGCAACATCATCATCATCACCATGAACCGGCACACGTCCCCGCTCCAGTGATCACCATCGTGGAACCCCCACAGGCCCACTATCTGCCCCCGGAACAGATCCAGCAGCTGCCCCTGCAAGACACCAACGTCAATTTCCACGGCGTTAGTTCGAGTGCGGTCGCATCCGGTAGCATAACCAGCAGCGGTAGCGACGGTGGCTACCATTACGGAATCGGCCACGGTTCTGGACACTAAGTGGGTCCGGTTCTTCCACGAGTCAATACAGCTACTTGCTTCTTTCCAAATTTTCTCTGGTGAGAAGCGGGTTTTCAAACCAACCCCCCTTTCAAGAGCGTATGATCCTTTCTGCGTTTCCACGTCTATTGTTTCACACCATCTTGGAATCCAAACAAGAAGAGCCTTATCTTAAGATTAATTTCTTTTTAAATATCTTTCCACAGTATTCTGTTTTCTGATAAAAAAAAACACTTTCTACTAAACCCAATCAAAGGCGTAGGAAAGGGTCTGGCCTCTTGCTAGTCACACTACTGATTTTACTTTTTTAGTACGTATAAGCTGATAAAACTATACCACTATCACTAGCACACAGCACCAGAACATCACACCCACATGAAAATCCCAAAAAATTCCCACCCAAAAGTATAAGCTTTAAAATATTCAAAAACAACAAAAAATCCTAATCACAGCAACCGAGGAGCCAGCGACGTTTCCGCCATTTTTTTTTCTGGTGGACTTCGTGAGCCTATCTATTCGAATTTCTTTTTGGAAAACAATCCAATACTGCCGCCAAACTTTGCTCAATATGTGTAGGTACTTACTTTTGTAGAGTTAACCGAGACGAAGAATCTATTAGGAACAATTTAAGCAGAAAGAGGACGTTAAGAATACAAAAACTACAGACAAAAAAACACACTGCTCTTAATTTATGTTGTTGTAAATTAAAGTTAGGATGTTTTTATTCGAGCCGAATAAAAACCAACCAACTAAGGATGAAGATTTGAAGAGAGAGATAGAAGTAGTGGACCTATGGATGGGAACAAATTTTTTAATTAGAGGTTGAACGGAGTTGATGAGAATTATGATCAAAGACAGATGTCGCTATCTTCTTCTTTTATCCTTATATCTTTTTCCCTTCCTTATTCTCTAAGGTGAAAAACTGTTCTTACGCAAACGTTCCGTAAATCTCTGATTGCCATATTTAAAAGAATGTATTGACAGACAAAAGAGTGTTAGAAAAAATGCAAAGTAAACATGCGGAGTTAAGTATACAGAAAAAAATAAGTTTACAGCAACAGGACAAATTTAAATGTATAGCGCAATCCGAATGACGGGGCTACGAAGAGCCCCTTTTGGATGATTCATTATGTAAAGTAATTATAGATTTTAGTTAAAACAACACACTCGTTTTAGTGTTAACTGTTTTTTTTTCGAATCCGAACTGATCCATGGATAACTTTGAAACAACTTATTAAGTTAACTAGCTTACCTTTTGGTTTAAAAAACGCACCGTCGATTGTTCAACTTTGTTAGCTATCGAATTGTGTTCTCTAACCAAAATTCCCGTTCCCTTCTCTGAATAGTTTTTGGATGCCGAATGACTTAAAAATTGATGAAATGTCATAATTTAGTATTCTGACGCTAATACCGAAGGATTAAAATATCAAAAATGACAAAATCTAAGGAAATTACAAAAAGAAAAATGCTGACAAAAATCTCGAAAAATGACAAAATGACAAAAACGAAAAAGAAATTTCAAAAACGACAAAATCAAAGAAAATTACAAAAATTACAAAATTAACAATAATTTCAGATAGACAAAAATTTTCTAAAATAAGGTAAAAAATTTAACAAAATTTACAAAACTTTTAAAAATTATGAAATGACGAAAATGAAAAAAAAAACGACAATGACATACAAGTCAAAAAAAAAACACAAAAATGACAAAAAAGACAAAAAAGACAAAAAAGACAAAAAAGACAAAAAAGACAAAAAAGACAAAAAAGACAAAAAAGACAAAAAAGACAAAAAAGACAAAAAAGACAAAAAAGACAAAAAAGACAAAAAAGACAAAAAAGACAAAAAAGACAAAAAAGACAAAAAAGACAAAAAAGACAAAAAAGACAAAAAAGACAAAAAAGACAAAAAAGACAAAAAAGACAAAAAAGACAAAAAAGACAAAAAAGACAAAAAAGACAAAAAAGACAAAAAAGACAAAAAAGACAAAAAAGACAAAAAAGACAAAAAAGACAAAAAAGACAAAAAAGACAAAAAAGACAAAAAAGACAAAAAAGACAAAAAAGACAAAAAAGACAAAAAAGACAAAAAAGACAAAAAAGACAAAAAAGACAAAAAAGACAAAAAAGACAAAAAAGACAAAAAAGACAAAAAAGACAAAAAAGACAAAAAAGACAAAAAAGACAAAAAAGACAAAAAAGACAAAAAAGACAAAAAAGACAAAAAAGACAAAAAGACAAAAAGACAAAAAAGACAAAAAGACAAAAAAGACAAAAAAGACAAAAAAGACAAAAAAGACAAAAAAGACAAAAAGACAAAAAAGACAAAAAAGACAAAAAAGACAAAAAAGACAAAAAAGACAAAAAAGACAAAAAAGACAAAAAAGACAAAAAAGACAAAAAAGACAAAAAAGACAAAAAAGACAAAAAAGACAAAAAAGACAAAAAGACAAAAAAGACAAAAAAGACAAAAAGACAAAAAAGACAAAAAAGACAAAAAAGACAAAAAAGACAAAAAAGACAAAAAAGACAAAAAAGACAAAAAAGACAAAAAAGACAAAAAAGACAAAAAAGACAAAAAAGACAAAAAAGACAAAAAAGACAAAAAAGACAAAAAAGACAAAAAAGACAAAAAGACAAAAAGACAAAAAAGACAAAAAAGACAAAAAAGACAAAAAAGACAAAAAAGACAAAAAAGACAAAAAAGACAAAAAAGACAAAAAAGACAAAAAAGACAAAAAAGACAAAAAAGACAAAAAAGACAAAAAAGACAAAAAAGACAAAAAAGACAAAAAAGACAAAAAAGACAAAAAAGACAAAAAAGACAAAAAAGACAAAAAAGACAAAAAAGACAAAAAAGACAAAAAAGACAAAAAAGACAAAAAAGACAAAAAAGACAAAAAGACAAAAAAGACAAAAAAGACAAAAAAGACAAAAAAGACAAAAAAGACAAAAAAGACAAAAAAGACAAAAAAGACAAAAAAGACAAAAAGACAAAAAAGACAAAAAAGACAAAAAAAGACAAAAAGACAAAAAAGACAAAAAAGACAAAAAAGACAAAAAGACAAAAAAGACAAAAAAGACAAAAAAGACAAAAAAGACAAAAAAGACAAAAAAGACAAAAAAGACAAAAAAGACAAAAAAGACAAAAAAGACAAAAAAGACAAAAAGACAAAAAAGACAAAAAAGACAAAAAAGACAAAAAAGACAAAAAAGACAAAAAAGACAAAAAGACAAAAAAGACAAAAAAGACAAAAAAGACAAAAAAGACAAAAAAGACAAAAAGACAAAAAAGACAAAAAAGACAAAAAAGACAAAAAAGACAAAAAAGACAAAAAAGACAAAAAAGACAAAAAAGGACAAAAAAGACAAAAAAGACAAAAAGACAAAAAAGACAAAAAAGACAAAAAAGACAAAAAAGACAAAAAAGACAAAAAAGACAAAAAAGACAAAAAGACAAAAAAGACAAAAAAGACAAAAAAGACAAAAAAGACAAAAAAGACAAAAAAGACAAAAAAGACAAAAAAGACAAAAAAGACAAAAAAGACAAAAAGACAAAAAAGACAAAAAAGACAAAAAAGACAAAAAAGACAAAAAAAGACAAAAAAGACAAAAAAGACAAAAAAGACAAAAAGACAAAAAAGACAAAAAAGACAAAAAAGACAAAAAAGACAAAAAAGACAAAAAAGACAAAAAGACAAAAAAGACAAAAAAGACAAAAAAGACAAAAAAGACAAAAAAGACAAAAAAGACAAAAAAGACAAAAAAGACAAAAAAGACAAAAAAGACAAAAAAGACAAAAAAGACAAAAAAGACAAAAAAGACAAAAAAGACAAAAAAGACAAAAAAGACAAAAAAGACAAAAAAGACAAAAAAGACAAAAAAGACAAAAAAGACAAAAAGACAAAAAAGACAAAAAAGACAAAAAAGACAAAAAGACAAAAAAGACAAAAAAGACAAAAAAGACAAAAAAGACAAAAAAGACAAAAAAGACAAAAAAGACAAAAAAGACAAAAAAGACAAAAAAGACAAAAAAGACAAAAAAGACAAAAAAGACAAAAAAGACAAAAAAGACAAAAAAGACAAAAAAGACAAAAAGACAAAAAAGACAAAAAAGACAAAAAAGACAAAAAAGACAAAAAAGACAAAAAAGACAAAAAAGACAAAAAAGACAAAAAAGACAAAAAGACAAAAAAGACAAAAAAGACAAAAAAGACAAAAAGACAAAAAAGACAAAAAAGACAAAAAAGACAAAAAAGACAAAAAAGACAAAAAGACAAAAAAGAAAAAAAAGACAAAAAAGGCAAAAAGACAAAAAAGACAAAAAAGACAAAAAAGTCAAAAAAGACAAAAAAGACAAAAAAGACAAAAAAGACCAAGAAGACAAAAAAGACAAAAAAGACAAAAAAGACAAAAAAGACAAAAAAGACAAAAAAGACAAAAAAGACAAAAAAGACAAAAAAGACAAAAAAGACAAAAAAGACAAAAAGACAAAAAAGACAAAAAAGACAAAAAAGACAAAAAAGACAAAAAAGACAAAAAAGACAAAAAAGACAAAAAAGACAAAAAAGACAAAAAAGACAAAAAAGACAAAAAAGACAAAAAAGACAAAAAAGACAAAAAGACAAAAAAGACAAAAAAGACAAAAAAGACAAAAAAGACAAAAAAGACAAAAAAGACAAAAAAGACAAAAAAGACAAAAAGACAAAAAAGACAAAAAAGACAAAAAGACAAAAAAGACAAAAAAGACAAAAAAGACAAAAAAGACAAAAAAGACAAAAAAGACAAAAAAGACAAAAAAGACAAAAAGACAAAAAAGACAAAAAAGACAAAAAAGACAAAAAAGACAAAAAAGACAAAAAAGACAAAAAAGACAAAAAAGACAAAAAGACAAAAAAGACAAAAAAGACAAAAAAGACAAAAAAGACAAAAAAGACAAAAAGACAAAAAAGACAAAAAAGACAAAAAAGACAAAAAAGACAAAAAAGACAAAAAAGACAAAAAAGACAAAAAACAAAAAGACAAAAAAGACAAAAAAGACAAAAAAGACAAAAAAGACAAAAAAGACAAAAAAGACAAAAAAGACAAAAAAGACAAAAAAGACAAAAAAGACAAAAAAGACAAAAAAGACAAAAAAGACAAAAAAGACAAAAAAGACAAAAAAGACAAAAAAGACTAAAAAGACAAAAAAGACAAAAAAGACAAAAAAGACTAAAAGACAAAAAAGACAAAAAAGACAAAAAAGACAAAAAAGACAAAAAAGACAAAAAAGACAAAAAAGACAAAAAAGACAAAAAAGACAAAAAAGACAAAAAAGACAAAAAAGACAAAAAAGACTAAAAAGACTAAAAAGACTAAAAAGACTAAAAAGACTAAAAAGACTAAAAAGACTAAAAAGACTAAAAAGACTAAAAAGACTAAAAAGACTAAAAAGACTAAAAAAGACTAAAAAGACTAAAAAGACTAAAAAGACTAAAAAGACTAAAAAGACTAAAAAGACTAAAAAGACTAAAAAGACTAAAAGACTAAAAAGACTAAAAGACTAAAAAGACTAAAAAGACTAAAAAGACTAAAAAGACTAAAAAGACTAAAAAGACTAAAAACACTAAAAAGATTAAAAAGATTAAAAAGACTAAAAAGACTAAAAAGACTAAAAAGACTAAAAAGACTAAAAAGACTAAAAAGACTAAAAAGACTAAAAAGACTAAAAAGACTAAAAAGACTAAAAAGACTAAAAAGACTAAAAAGACTAAAAAGACTAAAAAGACTAAAAAGACTAAAAAGACTAAAAAGACTAAAAAGACTAAAAAGACTAAAAAGACTAAAAAGACTAAAAAGACTAAAAAGACTAAAAAGACTAAAAAGACTAAAAAGACTAAAAAGACTAAAAAGACTAAAAAGACTAAAAAGACTAAAAAGACTAAAAAGACTAAAAAGACTAAAAAGACTAAAAAGACTAAAAAGACTAAAAAGACTAAAAAGACTAAAAAGACTAAAAAGACTAAAAAGACTAAAAAGACTAAAAAGACTAAAAAGACTAAAAAGACTAAAAAGACTAAAAAGACTAAAAAGACTAAAAAGACTAAAAAGACTAAAAAGACTAAAAAGACTAAAAAGACTAAAAAGACTAAAAAGACTAAAAAGACTAAAAAGACTAAAAAGACTAAAAAGACTAAAAAGACTAAAAAGACTAAAAAGACTAAAAAGACTAAAAAGACTAAAAAGACTAAAAAGACTAAAAAGACTAAAAAGACTAAAAAGACTAAAAAGACTAAAAAGACTAAAAAGACTAAAAAGACTAAAAAGACTAAAAAGACTAAAAAGACTAAAAAGACTAAAAAGACTAAAAAGACTAAAAAGACTAAAAAGACTAAAAAGACTAAAAAGACTAAAAAGACTAAAAAGACTAAAAAGACTAAAAAGACTAAAAAGACTAAAAAGACTAAAAAGACTAAAAAGACTAAAAAGACTAAAAAGACTAAAAAGACTAAAAAGACTAAAAAGACTAAAAAGACTAAAAAGACTAAAAAGACTAAAAAGACTAAAAAGACTAAAAAGACTAAAAAGACTAAAAAGACTAAAAAGACTAAAAAGACTAAAAAGACTAAAAAGACTAAAAAGACTAAAAAGACTAAAAAGACTAAAAAGACTAAAAAGACTAAAAAGACTAAAAAGACTAAAAAGACTAAAAAGACTAAAAAGACTAAAAAGACTAAAAAGACTAAAAAGACTAAAAAGACTAAAAAGACTAAAAAGACTAAAAAGACTAAAAAGACTAAAAAGACTAAAAAGACTAAAAAGACTAAAAAGACTAAAAAGACTAAAAAGACTAAAAAGACTAAAAAGACTAAAAAGACTAAAAAGACTAAAAAGACTAAAAAGACTAAAAAGACTAAAAAGACTAAAAAGACTAAAAAGACTAAAAAGACTAAAAAGACTAAAAAGACTAAAAAGACTAAAAAGACTAAAAAGACTAAAAAGACTAAAAAGACTAAAAAGACAAAAAAGACAACAAAGACAAAAAAAGACAAAAACGACAAAAAAGACAGAAAAGACAAAAAGGACAAAAAGACAAAAAAGATGAAAAAAGGCAAAAAAGACAAAAAAGATGAAAAAGACTAAAAAGACAAAAATGATAAAAAAAGACAAAAAATACAAAAATTAAAAAAAGACATAAAAAAAACTAAAAAAGACATATATGATTTTAATGACAAAATTTTCAAAAACAACAAAAAAAGACAAAAATGTTGAAAACGGCAAATTTTACTAAACTTGAGAATAAAAATACAAGAATGTAAAATGTAAAACAAAAAAAGTCATTTCTAAAGGTTTTGTTAATTTTGTCTATTCCTTTTGGCATTTTCTTAGTTTTTGAAATTTTCCTCATTTTTGTTCATTTGAAACTTTTTTGTCAATATTTGGAGTTTTCTTCATTTTAACTTTATATTATTGCATTCTTTTTGTTTTTTATATAGATGTTGTAATTTCTACCATTTGTGTAATTTTTATTTTTTTATTTTATAAAAATTTTGCCTTTTTATACCTAGTTCTATTGATTTTGTCAATCATGTGTTTTATCATGAATTTTTAAATCATTTGGTTTCTTCAACAAATTTTCAATTTGTGGTAGCCGAGATTATAATAATGACTGGACAACTCTAGACGCGTACACGACCGACACAGTGAACCGCACTCAAGTGTAGTAAGAACAAGACTGAGGTGGTGGGTGGATATGTGTGTTATGCAGGTTGTCATCAGATAAACCGTATGTGTATATGTATGTGAAAACGAGGGGTATCACATCTCCCTTTTTTTATTAGAAAAACTTAAATATTACCTGAACTGACTGGCTCATGAGAAGGAACCTTTGTTATCAAGGACTGTACCGAACTGATGGTTTCGGGATGCGAGATGACTGCCGTACAGACGGGAGTTCACGTTGCTTTGGAGAATTGCTTTGATCCAGATTGTCAGTAACTTTTAGAAGATGAGAAGAATTACGCTCAAAACGTTTGTCAGAATCCTGTCCGACTATAGTGACATTGGATCCTTTCTTGTCTACTACCGAATATTTCTCCTTGTGGAAATTGGTAGAGAGTTTATCTTGTGGGACGAGATTCTTGACCAGAACTGTATCTCCAGATTGTATCTCACTAGGTTTTGCTTTACGCTTTTTATCCTCTCGCTCTTTTCCTTCGAATTTGTTCGTGACATCTCTATCATGGAAACTAGACGTTGGAGGTACTGTCTCCAGATCATCAAACTGAGGGATTTTGAACCTCAATTTGCGATTTTGAAGTAATTCGCTGGGAGCTACCCCAGTTACGCAATGAGGTGTATTATTATACATTATAAGGTAATCGTCCAACTCTTTTTTCCAATCCCCATGGAGTGCCTTCGAAATTTTAAGCCGTTTTAACAGTGATCTGTTCTGGCGCTCGACCTCGCCATTGGCTTGAGGCCAATACGGTGTGATATGATTCAGTGTAATCCCAAGTATGCGACAAAATTCTCCAAACTCTTTGGAGACAAATTGTTTCGCGTTGTCCAAAGTGATTGTTCTCGGGTTCCCCCAGTTTCGAAATACCCGAGGTAATCAAGAGAACCAATCCTTGCCTTTATTTGCTCGAAAGCCTGATGGTGTTCGCTTTTCCAATCGAAGTTGATGGTGTTTTTAATAAGCTGTCTCAATGGATAATTAACTGTTGCGAGGTTTGGTATGAACCGGGAAACGAACGTTACCAGGCCTAAGAAACTTCGAAGTTCTTCCTTTGTTTTTGGTGCTCGACATTTTAAAATGGATTCAACTTTATCAGAAGATGGAAGTACACCTTGTTTGAAGAATAGACAAAATAATGAAAATTAATTATTGTTTCGGAAGCGAAAATACCTCGTAAGTCACTACCCACCTTTTCCCGAAAGTTTATGCCCAAGGAAGACAACTTCTTGTTGTTTGTACTTGCATTTGTGGTGATTTAATTGGACCCCCAGCTCTTCAAACTTTCGGACTAACAGCTTTAGGGCATCATCATGTTCTCTTTCGGTTTCACCAAACACTAAAAAGTCGTCTATAAAGTTGACCATATTTTTACAAGATGAGAGTAAACTTTCCATAAGGTTCTGGAACAACTCCGGAGCACAATTTACTCCAAAAAATAGCCTTTTGAATCGATAGAGGCCCCAATTGGTTATAAAGGTCGTAATATCTCTGCTGTTCTCTGTTAACATCACATGATAGTATGATTCTTTCAAATCAAGTAATGAAAAATACTGTGCCTTTCGAATCCTTGGTAATATCTCTTCAAACACAGGAAGAGGATGATTCAGGCGTTGTATCGCTTGGTTTGAGCGCCTCATATCTACACAGAGTCGAATTTCCTCATTATCCTTCAGAATGGGTACCAACGGAGAGACCCAAGATGTTGGTTTTTCCACACGTTCTATGATGTCGCGCTCCAAAAGATCATCAAGTTTTTCTTTGACCTTTTCCAGGAGCGGTACCGGGCATCGACGAAGGGGTTGTATCACCGGCGCCACACTTCTATCGATAGGCAAAGTAAGCTCGATACCTCCTATGCAAGGAAACGCTTGTTTCGGCACCTCAACACTGTTGATTCTATCCGGAAGTCCCACTCGGAGTACACCCAGTTGTTGGGCGGTTATCTTCCCCAACAACGGCTGTTGTCCTTTCTCGATAACATAAAACGTTGAATTAATTTGTTGAGTTCCAATAATCCGAATACTGGCATCAAAAACTGTGATTAGCCGCAAGGGAACTTTCCCATAGGCTCGAAAGTTCTTCTTGTTATCAAACCGTATGTTCGAAACTGTTACATTCTGTAGTTTCATAACTTCCCAAGTTGTATCGTCAATTAAGTTATATTTTGACCCAGAATCGATGAGCATTTCTATTGCTACTCCACCAACAATGCATTTAATGAGGTCATCGTCGGTCTCCTCCACGTTATATACTGGTAATTCTTCCTCCGATTCACTGGTTTGTTCCGGGTTGATATTCTTGGAAAACTTGTTGCATGGTTCGTCGTATTCATCGGTTTTGACCTTCATCACATTTGATGATCTTTTAAAAACTGATTGAGTTCCATGATTCGTGGGGTATGATCGTTTCCAAGGTCGGTTATCGTTGGTGTTTCTCTAAAATACAATTTACAATACAATGGTACACTACCAGTAAAATGTTTTATTATACTTACGGGTTTGAAAACTTTTGAGCGACAAACTTGACGGAAATGGTCGAGTCCGCCACAGCGTTTACAAGTTCGACCAAGTGCCGGGCAATTCCCTTCAAATTTGTGCGATTCATTCCCGCATCTACTACAGTTTTTAAATGGAGGCTTCTGTTGTGAAGTTCGTCCGTAAACTTTGTTGACATCCGGCGAGGCAAAACTGTAGCTAGGTCCGGGTTGATTCATGTGAGCAGCCTGGTATTTCACAGCTTGATACGTGTTAACTATTTTACAACATGTGTCCAAATTTAGATTTTGTCTTTCCAATAGTTTCTCACGGAGATCACTAGAAGCTGTTTGAATAATTTTGTCCATGACTGCAATCTGACGGCTCTCAAGAATGCTGTTACCGAAGTAGCACTTTTCTGAAATCTGTTGGATCCTTGTGAGAAATTTTTCGATTGGTTCATCGTCACTTTTTTTCGTTGTCCAAAATAAATTCCGCTCAAAACTGTCGTGATGCTTTGGTGCAAAATGATTGTTGAGTTTGTCTTTTGCCACCTGATACGCATCAACTCCTTCCAAGTCGACGTCGGCTCCCGGAATGCTATCAAACACACTTTGCAACTCCAGTCCGCCCATTGCGAGCAACTGAATTTTCTTGGTTATCGGTTCGGAAATACCAGAAGCCACCATGATTCTTTCGAAGCCACGAATCCAACTTGTCCAGGCATTTCGAACTTCCGAAGTTGGTAAATGCCTAAACCTCAGCTGCGGGAAATTATAGGCCGCCGGATTGAATGGTGCCACTGGCTGAACAATCACAACATGATTTTGGCCATAGTCTTGACCCGGATTCTCCTGTGGACTTTGATTATCGTTCTCCATCGCTTAAAAGTAAACAAAAACAAAGTTTTCTTCTCGTTTTTTGGATTGATTTTTTTCGGTGATTCAATGAAATAACTGCCGTGTAGTTTACGTTTCGGTTTACTTATTTTATTTCAACCATCTTCAGAACTAATTTTATAAAAAATAAACGGAAAAAAAAAATGTTTTAATTAATTAATATAAACTTTCTCATCTTTCCTATCTACTATCTTTCGCTTACACTAATAGCTTTTTTACACCCGCTGGGGCGGTCACATTGATTTTTTCTAGTCACTGTTGATGCTGCTGCTGCTGCGGCTCGCTGTCGACTGAATGTGTTCCGTTTTGCGATGTAGTTCCATTTCCTCTTTTTCCCGCAGCTTTTTCCACAGTCCGTTGTACACGCTCGAGATGCCTTTTGTGTCCTGTTGGATGTTAACTGCACGATTCTCTCGCATCTTTATGTGCAGTTTTTCAGCTATCCGACGGTGTGTTGTATTTGGGATTCGTTCGAGAATTCTCGTTTTCGGGAAATCAAACACATGAACGGGGCCGTTTTCCAACGCATGCTGAGCTAGGCCTGTAGCTTTCTGTTTTAGACGCACGGTGGTTTCGTGTTGTTTGATGCGTTTGGCAAGAGTTTGCGACGTTTGTCCGATGTACTCATTTCCGCAAGCGCATGTGATGGCATAAACGACATTTGTTTGTTGCATGATCGGAATTGGGTCTTTAAGTTTCGTAAAGATGTTGGACTTGATTTTGTCGCACGGCTTAGGAGCTGCAATCAAATTATGTTTGCGCAAGATTTTCGCAACTTTCTCGGTCAGACATGGTATGTACGGCAACGACATGAAACGGCTACCGTCGGGTATGTGTTGCTTGTTTTCGAGGGTGTTATACAAATTGTGCACTCTTCTTTGTACAACGCTGTCTATCATGTTTTGCGGATAGTTGTTTTTTCTAAGTATCGACTTGACTGTGGTGATGCTGGTTTTCCTTTTTTCGGCATCCGACAGTTTCAAAGCACGATCGATCAGCGCGTAAGCGGTGTTGATTTTGTGTGTGTATGGGCTTTCCGAGAAGTAATCTAGGTAGCGCCCATCTGGTTGTTTGGGGTACCAAGTCTTCTCAATTTTTCCATCTTTCCTTAGCAACGTCATATCTAGGAAACGGATTGTTTGCTCATTTTCTCTCTCGATGGTAAATTTGAGACTCGTGTGTGCGGAGTTGAATTCGGCAAAAATTAACTCCACATCCTCTTCGCGAGCGACGATGAAACAATCATCCACATATCGTTTGTAGACAGAGAGGTGTATGTTTTTTTCCCTCAATCTGTCGATGCATTGTTTTTCCAGCTGTTCCATCGCGATGTTTGCTGCAATACAACTAATTGGTGAGCCCATAGGGACTCCGTGGACTTGCTCGTAGAATTTTTTGTTGTATTGGAAAAAAGACGCTCCCAGTACAACTCTCAATGCTTTTCCGAATGACGCGAGCGGGATGGTCGTGTATTTCCTAAGTATATGCCGCTCGCGTCATTCGGAAAAGCATTGAGAGTTGTACTGGGAGCGTCTTTTTTCCAATACAACAAAAAATTCTACGAGCAAGTCCACGGAGTCCCTATGGGCTCACCAATTAGTTGTATTGCAGCAAACATCGCGATGGAACAGCTGGAAAAACAATGCATCGACAGATTGAGGGAAAAAAACATACACCTCTCTGTCTACAAACGATATGTGGATGATTGTTTCATCGTCGCTCGCGAAGAGGATGTGGAGTTAATTTTTGCCGAATTCAACTCCGCACACACGAGTCTCAAATTTACCATCGAGAGAGAAAATGAGCAAACAATCCGTTTCCTAGATATGACGTTGCTAAGGAAAGATGGAAAAATTGAGAAGACTTGGTACCCCAAACAACCAGATGGGCGCTACCTAGATTACTTCTCGGAAAGCCCATACACACACAAAATCAACACCGCTTACGCGCTGATCGATCGTGCTTTGAAACTGTCGGATGCCGAAAAAAGGAAAACCAGCATCACCACAGTCAAGTCGATACTTAGAAAAAACAACTATCCGCAAAACATGATAGACAGCGTTGTACAAAGAAGAGTGCACAATTTGTATAACACCCTCGAAAACAAGCAACACATACCCGACGGTAGCCGTTTCATGTCGTTGCCGTACATACCATGTCTGACCGAGAAAGTTGCGAAAATCTTGCGCAAACATAATTTGATTGCAGCTCCTAAGCCGTGCGACAAAATCAAGTCCAACATCTTTACGAAACTTAAAGACCCAATTCCGATCATGCAACAAACAAATGTCGTTTATGCCATCACATGCGCTTGCGGAAATGAGTACATCGGACAAACGTCGCAAACTCTTGCCAAACGCATCAAACAACACGAAACCACCGTGCGTCTAAAACAGAAAGCTACAGGCCTAGCTCAGCATGCGTTGGAAAACGGCCCCGTTCATGTGTTTGATTTCCCGAAAACGAGAATTCTCGAACGAATCCCAAATACAACACACCGTCGGATAGCTGAAAAACTGCACATAAAGATGCGAGAGAATCGTGCAGTTAACATCCAACAGGACACAAAAGGCATCTCGAGCGTGTACAACGGACTGTGGAAAAAGCTGCGGGAAAAAGAGGAAATGGAACTACATCGCAAAACGGAACACATTCAGTCGACAGCGAGCCGCAGCAGCAGCAGCATCAACAGTGACTAGAAAAAATCAATGTGACCGCCCCAGCGGGTGTAAAAAAGCTATTAGTGTAAGCGAAAGATAGTAGATAGGAAAGATGAGAAAGTTTATATTAATTAATTAAAACATTTTTTTTTTCCGTTTATTTTTTATAAAATTAGTTCTGAAGATGGTTGAAATAAAATAAGTAAACCGAAACGTAAACTACACGGCAGTTATTTCATTGAATCACCGAAAAAAATCAATCCAAAAAACGAGAAGATAACAACAACGGTGACTTAAACATTTAAAGAAAAAAACAAAGTTTGTTAGTTGTTACACGCCAAACTAGGAAACTCTTATATTGATACATTTAAAATGGTTTAAAATGATTTAATTTAATTTTTCAGTGTTTGTTTTAGCTTAATCGTGCAATTTGATTTTCAATCATCATCAACTTTTTTTTTCTCATTTCGACTTCTCTCATTTTGCTTTTTTTTTCAGGGTTCGTTAAGCATGCAGTCAATATACAATCAATTAAATAACCGACTTTGGTATGATTCCAATGAATTTAATCGTTGGCTTTTGCTTTATCAATTATGAATTTAACCATCAATCATCATCGTCAATCCAATGAATTTAATCGTTGGCTTTTCCTTTATCAGTTATGAATTTAATCATCAATCATCATCGTCAATCCAATGAATTTAATCGTTGGCTTTTTTTTTAAAAGATATATTCGATGAATTCAATCATCGACTTTTCAAATTCGCATAGTTCCAATGAATTAAATCGTTGGCTTTTTTTTTTTTTTTTTACAATGATTTCTATCATCGGCGTCCATATTATTTTCATTTTCATGCATACACACTGTGAACGAATTCACATAGACGAAACACTTTTTTTCGGCCATCTTTCTTTTCTTCGCGCATTTCATTTTCTGGACTTACCTGTTAGAGGAAACAAAATTTCACGCGTAGTTCTTAGTTGAAATCAACTTTTGTTCAAATTTCACCTTAAACAAACTAGTTAGCACATACTCGTCGCCATTATGTGGTAGCCGAGATTATAATAATGACTGGACAACTCTAGACGCGTACACGACCGACACAGTGAACCGCACTCAAGTGTAGTAAGAACAAGACTGAGGTGGTGGGTGGATATGTGTGTTATGCAGGTTGTCATCAGATAAACCGTATGTGTATATGTATGTGAAAACGAGGGGTATCACACAATTCCTCCGATTTCATGATTTTTGTGAAGGTAAAAAACTTTTCAGAAAATTTCACAACAAATTAGTTCATTATTTTGGGGTGACTGTTTTATTGGATGCAAGCTTGCGTACAAGTTGAAAAGACTTGTATTGCTAAAACGGGAAGGGAAAACCAAAAAGTTTCATTCGATTTTTTTCCAAAAACACTCAAACTTGAATGAAGGCAAGAAATATTTAAATTAATATTCCTTGGAATGGAGGCGACTAATTTTGCCTAGACTCAAACTTTAATTATTTTTCAATAACGAATTGTTTGGAAAAGAAAATCGTTACAATGCCACATTCATAGAAACAGATGTTTTAACTCAATCCTTTAATCAATCTTTTTGATTGATGACTAAATTTTTTTTTTTTTGGGATTTTAAACCAATTGGTTTATTCATCCCCAATGACTAAATTTCGTCAAATGAATTTGACTGATTCTGCAATTTTCACACCTCGTTCCTATACCTATCTTAGCTTGTAGAACTGAAATCAAAGACCTTTAATTTAAACCTTTCAACAATAAAATTGAAAAAAAATCAAACAAAATGTACACAATTTTAGTAGGAAAAATGTATGAACCATATTTCGGATATAGAAAACTGAAAGAATCTTTCAACTAGAGATGTAAAATTATACAACAGAACCGTGTGAACGTTTCTCAGATGTTGAACTTAACGGTTGAAACTTGATTATACCCAATGATTCAACTAACATGTGAAAAGAAATTTGAGCCTCAATTTTACATTTTTGTTTCATTTATTGGTAGCAATACCGTTTACACAAATGAGCCGAATTGATACGAGCTATAGATTAATGCATGTTAGTTTGCAAAGTTAAATAATCATTCACTTTTCAAAACCACCCTACAAGTACAGTCCTTCTGGCGTTCCCTCCTTCTTACGGTAGAGGACACTTTCCTTCGATTTCTTAAAGTCTTCATTGGTCACCTTCATACGGCGCTCCCGCAGAGCCATCAAACCGGCCTCGGTACAGATGGCCTTGATGTCGGCACCGGACAAATCATCCTTGGCCATAATTAGTTCCGAAAGGTTAACATCCTCGGCCAGCGTCATGCGAGCGGTGTGGATGTTGAAGATGCGCCGTTTGGTTTTTTCATCCGGCAGCGGGAACTCGATCTTCCGGTCAATTCGACCCGGGCGAATCAGAGCCGGATCGAGCGTTTCGATTCGATTGGTTGCCATGATGACTTTCACGTCCCCACGCGAATCGAACCCATCCAGCTGGTTGAGCAGTTCTAACATGGTTCTCTGAATTTCTCGTTCGCCACCGGAGTTAGAATCGTACCGTTTCGTTCCGACGGCATCTATTTCATCGATGAAAACAATGGAGGGGGCGTGTTCTTCTGCCACACGGAAGAGCTCACGAACCAGCTTCGGTCCATCGCCAAGGTATTTTTGGATCAGTTCCGATCCAACGACACGCAGGAAGGTGGCTGACGTCTGATTGGCAACGGCTTTGGCCAGAAGAGTTTTCCCCGTTCCGGGAGGCCCGTATAGGATTACACCCTTTGGTGGTTTGATACCCATTTCTTCATAATACTCCGGATGGGTTAGGGGCAGTTCGACGGATTCCTTAATTTCCTGGATCTGGGTGTCCAATCCTCCGATGTCGGCATAGGTTTCCTATAATAAATTAAGTGTTTAAAAAAACGATTGCGGTTAATTTGGAATGACTAACCTGAGGAGCCTTTTCAAGTTTCATGACGGTGACCATTGGGTCAGTATCATCCCCCAGAACTCCGACCACGGCATGAACCTTATGGTTCAGCAGAACGGAACAACCCGGTTCGAGTTGATCCTTATCGACAAAGGAAAGAATGCTAACGTAATGCTCGCTACCCACGGAAGTGGACACGATTGCATGGTTATCGTCAATAATCTCTTCCAGATTACCAACTGACATAGGTGTTCCCCGCAGGTCATCAACCTTGGAACGTTCCTCCTCGTTCTTCTCGTCCTGAGGCTTCAAACGTTCCTGGTTCCGGATGAACTCCTCCTCCATCAGCAGATAATCCTTGATCCGTTCCAGTTTCAGCAGCTTCAGCCGACAGCGGGTGTGTGGAGTAACCTGCGGAAGTTTCATGGCCGCATCCGGTCCCTTAGCCTTGCGCTTCTTCTTGCCGACCCGGGTCGGAATCGGGGGCTCATACTTCTTCTTCTTGTCCTTGTCATCCTTTTTGTCACCGCCGTTTCCGGCCGATTGGTTTTGACCCTACAAGCAGAAAGAAACGGTCCCCCTGAATATGTGAGAATGACTGTCGAATTTCTTACGCAAAACCTAACCTCAAAACGAGCTAAGGGATAAACACAAAATTTCAAAGGCCCAAAACATAAAGTTTTAGCTAGCTAGAGAAAAACTTTCAACTCTCACGAATGAAAGAGATAAAGTTCTACAAAATCTTACCATTTAGAAGACCAAATTCGACACTTAAACACGTAAAAAAGGAAACTATTTCACGAATTTCACTGAACTGCTTCCGATGACGATGAAATTCGCTTTGTGCCGTGCATCAGTTTACAAAATTCGACCGAGGCTGGCAATGATGACAGTACGAAATCAATGATTTCAATGATTGTAATGATCCGCTTATTTTAGGGGTGCTTCATTTTTCCAATCATTATAAACAGCCGATAAAACTTAAAATTGAGAACAAAAATTTAAATTCAGAATATGCGGATCAGATTTAAAATTTAAGATTCAGAATTCAGATACAGAATTCAGATTTAGAATTCAAATTTCAGATTCAGATTCAGAATTCAGATTTAGAACTCAGATTCAGTTTTCAGATTCAGAATTCAGATTCAGAATCAGATTCAGAATCCAGATTCAGAATTCAGATTCAGAATTCAGATTCAGAATTCAGATTCAGAATTTATATGCAGATTTCAGATTTCGATATTCAGATTCCGATATTCAGATCCTGAAATCTGATTCCGATTTTGAGTTCAGGATTTAGATTTCAGATTCCGATTTCAGATCAACATTTCTGATTCAGGTTAAACTCAGTAAGATTCTGAGGTCAGATTCAGAATGCAGATTTCAAATTCAGAGTCAGAATTTGGAATCTTGAGATAGAAGATCATGTTAAATTTCTGATTCAATTGGTTCTCAAATCCAAGTCCGTCACGAGAATTGATTGAGGAAACCCACATGTGCAGTGTAAAAGATGAACGTGCATTGCTTGGAAAAGTGACAGCCTCTGACAGCACATTCGGATTTTCATGTTTTGAATCCGTCGGACGTGGCGGTCTTGTTTTGGTCCCGGAGGGCGGAATATTCCGGAGAAAATTACGTGTAAAAACCGAAAACAGCTACCAGCGTCATGGGTCTGTGCAAGTGTCCCAAACGGCAAGTAACGACCCAGTTCTGTTTCGAGCATCGGGTCAATGTTTGCGAGAATTGCATGGTCGTCAATCACACCAAGGTAGGTCGAATAAAAAATGGAAAATCAGGATTTTATTTCTCAATCAGTTGTTTTTGTTGTTTTTTCAGTGCACAGTTCAGTCCTACATCCAGTGGCTGAAGGACAGTGATTACGACTCTAGCTGTACCCTCTGCGGGAACCTATTGGACAATGAAGATTGTGTTCGATTAATATGTTATCGTGAGTTATTTGATTTTTTTTTTCTTATTGAAAAGGGCTTGTAGATTTTTGTTTTCCTTTTTAGATGTTTTCCACTGGAACTGTTTAAATCTGCGGCAACAGTCACTGCCGGCAAATACGGCCCCGGGAGGTCATACTTGTCCGAGCTGTAGCGATCCAATTTTCCCTCCGGCTAATCTGGTTTCTCCGGTGGCCGATGTGCTGCGAACCCGACTCAGTCAGGTCAATTGGGCTAGGAATGTGTTGGAATTGCCTTTGGTAAATTTGAATCTCTTTTGGTAAATTTCCTATTTCTGATCGAAGTGTTTTCCCTTTCAGCTTTTGGAAGAAAACGGGGACTATTCCGACTATTCGGGCACGACTTCGTCGTCCCATCAGCACAGCAACAACAGCCACAATCATCATTCGGTGGGTGTGCATCATCACAGTGGTGGGGCCCAGAATCGATCATTGCTTCCGATTGCATCCGGAAGTGTTGGTGGTGGTTCCGGGGATCGTCCGGCCAGTCCACACTCGGTGGTCAACATGGAAAGCTACACAACCAGTGCCGGAGCCGCTGCTATGGGAGCCGATTTTCAAGGTAAGAATTGATGAATCTTCTTTAAGGAATTACAGTAGAGGCCCTTTATTTTGAAAAAAAAATTATACGCGATGTTTTACTCTGCGAGGCGAATAAAACTTCGCATGGAGAATAAAATTTGAAATATTTTACTAGTAGTGGCCGCTACCACCCCTTATTTCGGAACAAAATTGTTCTAAAATACCCTTAGAAAGGCGATGAGCTCTAAGTATCGGGACAGGGGGACAGATTAAAAATCGCTGTTTTAAACCATTACCTACATATTAAGAAAATTGCACGTTGATTTGAAACCATTTTGACTCCCAGCTTTGGCTGGAATTCCACCCAAAATTTTCGAAAACTATTTTCACGGTTATTGCCCCTAAAGTTATGCATCAGCATTAGCATGACATGCAAAATTATTTGAAAAAAAAAAACATCAGAAACCCGTTTTTTCAAACGAAACTGTAGACCGAAAGAGCTGAGTTTGGCTGAAATATTACGAAAACGGTGCCGAATCATCCCTTTTACGGAACATTAGAGTTAATAGGTAGGCACTTTTCCTTCTGGTTAAGAGTTAGGAAGTTGTTGAAAATTGAAAAACATCGTCTGTGTCTGTCATAGTTTACATTAACTTTTCAAGAATTTTCCAAAGTCCTCTCTAGAACTCTACCTATGTACATATAGTTCGCTCAGAAATTTGGCGAAATCTCAGGAACTCTCCAGAGTTTCCTAAAAACTGTCCAGAGTCCTCTCAGCAGAAGTGAGATGATTATGAAGTTTTAAGAAGGAACTTTCCATTACCTACCTACCTAAGGGTCCAGCGCCGATTGACCGGCGCATAGGGCTGAGATAAAAGATCTCCACTGCTGGCGATCCGGAGCCAGCGTCTTCACTTGCTGCCAGCCGAGGTTCTCGTCAACTGTGCGGATTTCAGCGGCTAGACTTCGCCGCCACGAGCTTTTGGGCCTGCCTCTTCTTCGATGCCCATCTGGATTCCAGTCAAGCGCCTCTCTGCAAATCTCGTTATCATCTCTTCGCAGCGTGTGCCCAATCCATCTCCACTTACGTTCCCGAATCTCGATTTCTAGCGCCTTTTGATGACACCGGCGATGAAGTTCAACGTTTGAGATCCAGTTGCCAGGCCACCAAGCGCGGATGATGTTCCGCAGGCAGCGATTCACAAAAACTTGCAGTTTTCGCGTCGTCACCGCATATGTGCACCAATTTTCACACCCGTACAGCAATACGGATTTGACGTTTGAGTTGAAGATTCGGATCTTATTTCGGAACAAAATTGTTCTAAAATACCCTTAGAAAGGCGATGAGCTCTAAGTATCGGGACAGGGGGACAGATTAAAAATCGCTGTTTTAAACCATTACCTACATATTAAGAAAATTGCACGTTGATTTGAAACCATTTTGACTCCCAGCTTTGGCTGGAATTCCACCCAAAATTTTCGAAAACTATTTTCACGGTTATTGCCCCTAAAGTTATGCATCAGCATTAGCATGACATGCAAAATTATTTGAAAAAAAAAAACATCAGAAACCCGTTTTTTCAAACGAAACTGTAGACCGAAAGAGCTGAGTTTGGCTGAAATATTACGAAAACGGTGCCGAATCATCCCTTTTACGGAACATTAGAGTTAATAGGTAGGCACTTTTCCTTCTGGTTAAGAGTTAGGAAGTTGTTGAAAATTGAAAAACATCGTCTGTGTCTGTCATAGTTTACATTAACTTTTCAAGAATTTTCCAAAGTCCTCTCTAGAACTCTACCTATGTACATATAGTTCGCTCAGAAATTTGGCGAAATCTCAGGAACTCTCCAGAGTTTCCTAAAAACTGTCCAGAGTCCTCTCAGCAGAAGTGAGATGATTATGAAGTTTTAAGAAGGAACTTTCCATTACCTACCTACCTAAGGGTCCAGCGCCGATTGACCGGCGCATAGGGCTGAGATAAAAGATCTCCACTGCTGGCGATCCGGAGCCAGCGTCTTCACTTGCTGCCAGCCGAGGTTCTCGTCAACTGTGCGGATTTCAGCGGCTAGACTTCGCCGCCACGAGCTTTTGGGCCTGCCTCTTCTTCGATGCCCATCTGGATTCCAGTCAAGCGCCTCTCTGCAAATCTCGTTATCATCTCTTCGCAGCGTGTGCCCAATCCATCTCCACTTACGTTCCCGAATCTCGATTTCTAGCGCCTTTTGATGACACCGGCGATGAAGTTCAACGTTTGAGATCCAGTTGCCAGGCCACCAAGCGCGGATGATGTTCCGCAGGCAGCGATTCACAAAAACTTGCAGTTTTCGCGTCGTCACCGCATATGTGCACCAATTTTCACACCCGTACAGCAATACGGATTTGACGTTTGAGTTGAAGATTCGGATCTTATTTCGGAACAAAATTGTTCTAAAATACCCTTAGAAAGGCGATGAGCTCTAAGTATCGGGACAGGGGGACAGATTAAAAATCGCTGTTTTAAACCATTACCTACATATTAAGAAAATTGCACGTTGATTTGAAACCATTTTGACTCCCAGCTTTGGCTGGAATTCCACCCAAAATTTTCGAAAACTATTTTCACGGTTATTGCCCCTAAAGTAATGCATCAGCATTAGCATGACATGCAAAATTATTTGAAAAAAAAAAAAACATCAGAAACCCATTTTTTCAAACGAAACTGTAGACCGAAAGAGCTGAGTTTGGCTGAAATATTACGAAAACGGTGCCGAATCATCCCTTTTACGGAACATTAGAGTTAATAGGTAGGCACTTTTCCTTCTGGTTAAGAGTTAGGAAGTTGTTGAAAATTGAAAAACATCGTCTGTGTCTGTCATAGTTTACATTAACTTTTCAAGAATTTTCCAAAGTCCTCTCTAGAACTCTACCTATGTACATATAGTTCGCTCAGAAATTTGGCGAAATCTCAGGAACTCTCCAGAGTTTCCTAAAAACTGTCCAGAGTCCTCTCAGCAGAAGTGAGATGATTATGAAGTTTTAAGAAGGAACTTTCCATTACCTACCTACCTAAGGGTCCAGCGCCGATTGACCGGCGCATAGGGCTGAGATAAAAGATCTCCACTGCTGGCGATCCGGAGCCAGCGTCTTCACTTGCTGCCAGCCGAGGTTCTCGTCAACTGTGCGGATTTCAGCGGCTAGACTTCGCCGCCACGAGCTTTTGGGCCTGCCTCTTCTTCGATGCCCATCTGGATTCCAGTCAAGCGCCTCTCTGCAAATCTCGTTATCATCTCTTCGCAGCGTGTGCCCAATCCATCTCCACTTACGTTCCCGAATCTCGATTTCTAGCGCCTTTTGATGACACCGGCGATGAAGTTCAACGTTTGAGATCCAGTTGCCAGGCCACCAAGCGCGGATGATGTTCCGCAGGCAGCGATTCACAAAAACTTGCAGTTTTCGCGTCGTCACCGCATATGTGCACCAAGTTTCACACCCGTACAGCAATACGGATTTGACGTTTGAGTTGAAGATTCGGATCTTAGTTCGTAGAGAGATCTGGCGTGACCGCCAGATGTTTCGGAGACTCGCAAACGCAAATCGGGCTTTTCTGATCCGGGTTTCGATGTCCTTCTTGGTACCACCATCAGGCGTAATCTGGCTACCAAGATACTGGAAGCACTCCACTGTCTCAACCTGTTGTCCAGCTACCACGAAATTGGAACGATTTTCTGTATTGATTTCCATCGACTTGGTCTTTCCGACATTGATTTTGAGACCTGCTGCCTTGGAGCTTTCGGTGAGGTCGTCGAGTTTGCTCTGCATGTCTTGTTGTGTTTGGGCGAGCAAAACAATATCGTCTGCCAGGTCAAGGTCGTTCAGTTGCTCCATGGTTGAAGGATTCCACGGCAATCCTCGGTTTGGTCTACAGTCAATCGATCCAGTCAAGATCTCATCCATTACGATGAGAAAAAGCAGCGGTGACAAAATACATCCTTGTCTCACTCCAGCAATTACCGGGATTGGTTCGGACAAGACACCGTCGTGCAAGACCTTGCACGAAAATGCCTCGTACTGTGCTTCGATGAGATGGACTAGTTTCTCTGGGACCCCTCGTCGTCTAAGAGCAGCCCAGATGTTTTCGTGGTTCAGTCGGTCAAATGCTTTTTCGAAATCAACGAACACCAGCAGAAGAGAGTCCTGGAATTCGTTGATTTGTTCCAGTATTATTCGTAGCGTTGTGATGTGGTCCTCACATGATCGTCCGGATCGGAATCCAGCTTGTTGCCGTCGGAGTGTAGCGTCGATTTTCTCCTGGATCCTGTTCAGGATCACTTTGCAGAGTACTTTGAGGGTTGTACAGATCAAAGTTATGCCACGCCAGTTACCGCACTCTGTTAGGTCTCCTTTCTTTGGGACCTTTACGAGGATACCCTGCATCCAGTCGGCCGGGAATGTTGCAGTATCCCAAATGTCAGCGAAAAGACGGTGCAACATTTGTGCTGACAAGGCAGGGTCGGCTTTGAGCATTTCAGCAGGAATGCTATCGATTCCAGGCGCTTTGTTGGATTTCATGTCCTTGATTGCCGCTTCTATTTCAGCCAGCGAGGGCGCTTCCGAGTTGACGCCATTAATGCGACTTACTGTGGGCGCCTCGAGCTGCGGGTTCTGTTGGCCATCGCTATTTGTAACTCGAAAAAGTTGATCAAAATGCTCAGTCCAACGCTTGAGCTGATCTGTTCGATCTGTCAGCAGCTGACCTGCTCTGTTTTTCAGCGGCATTCTTGCATTAGTCCTTGCACCACTAAGGCGGCGAGAAATATCATATAATAATCGGATATCTCCAATGGCGGCGGCTCTTTCTCCCTCTTCGGCTAGGGAGTTTGTCCAGGCTCTCTTGTCTCGTCTACAAGCTCGTTTAACTGCCTTTTCCAGCTCCGCATATCGTAAGCGGGCGGCTGCTTTGGCTGACCCGGTACATGCCTGCTCAATTCCGACTTTCGCCTTTCTCCGATCATCGATCATCCTCCAGGTTTCATCCGACATCCATTCACTTCGTCTTCCACAAACTTTACCGAGAGTACCATGGCTCGTCGTGATAAAGGCATTCTTGATTCCACACCACTGTTCTTCGACTGTTCCGTCTGTCGGCAGCTCCGAGGCTCGGGATTCTAGCTGTTCAACGTATGCCCTTTTCACCTCCGGATTCTCCAACCGGCGGACGTCGTATCGACACCCGACTTTCTCCACGCGCCGTTGGACACGCGCAACTCTCAGTCGTATCTCGCCAAGGACGAGGTGATGGTCAGATGCGATGTCTGCGCTTCGTTTGTTGCGGACATCGAGAAGGCTCCTTCTCCATTTTCGGCTGATGCAGATGTGGTCAATTTGATTTTCTGTTCGGCCATCTCGGGATACCCAAGTGACCTTATGTGCTGGTCGATGGGGGAAGAGCGATCCACCGATCACCATGTTGTTGTTGCCACAAAATTCTACAAACAGCTCTCCGTTTTCGCTCATCTGTCCTAGGCCATGGCGCCCCATGATGCGCTCAAAGTCCTGATTATCGGAGCCAATCTTTGCGTTGAAGTTGAACTTTCCATTGCATTTGGATAATCCATTTCCATCAGATGGTCTACACTCAATAGTTGATATAAGAACAAACAAACAACTACAAAAAAAAATAAAAAAAAATACTCAGACACTAATAACATATCCAGCCCAGATAATGCAGATAATCCAGCCTAAGTTCTTATGTGCAAGAGAAAGTAAAGGGCTATCATTAACATCCTTTTCAAAAATTATAAAACACTTAACAACCCTTTCAAGGAGAGCAACAAAAAACTGAATTGAGTTGCATTTCCTTAAAATGTAAATTTTTGAATGTGTTTCGAAGCAAATAGTTGGTTATTTAAAAGTTTTCCTCCATCTTTATTATGTTAGAAAATCGTAACTATTTTTATAATTTCCCATCCAGCAAGCAGTCGGCGCCCGCTGTTGCCCCGCGAATCTCCTATCGGTGGTTCGGACCGGGACGACAACAAATACAAACGCCGAACGCCGGCGGAAATCTTCTCACGCTGGTCCCGTCGCTTCTATGCGCCCTCATCAAGGCCACCCTGGCGGCGAACCTGGTTCTTGGTGGTATCCGGGATGCTCGGGTTCGTGTGTATCATGTACGTGCTGGCCACTCTCGGACGTCGCAGCCAGGATTCGGACGATCTTGGCGATGCTGACGATGGTATCTTCAATCGCCATCTGCCCCACGAGGCATGATTGGAGCAACAGCAGCAGCGTGGTAAGCAGAGAGCACTGTTGCTCTGGTTTTAAAACAGTAATCTAAATCCTTTCAGCTTAGTCATTCCCCCGGGTCACACATCTACAGCTAACTGCTGCTACGCGAACGGAATATACGAGTATGATGGGACACATTTATATTATATACTAATCAATTTCTATTGCGTCACTAGAACCTATTATTTCTGTTATTTTGTATCGTCCGATTAGGAAGAAAACTAGTATCAAGTGAAATATTAAAATTACACCAATAATGTACGGTTTACAATTCTTGTATGAGAACTTTCCTCGGTTCCGGTTTTGTTACCGTCAGGTCGATTTTACGGTTGGTTCGTTCCTGCCTCTGGTTAATGCTTTCTTTTACGATCTTCGCGGTTTCACTTTTGAGGGCCTTCATAGCATCCGGGAGTTTATCCTTTACAATTCGTTTCGGCTTAATGAGCGCAGCGAAATCTACATCGATTTCCTGTTCTTCCTCAATTTTTCGAATCGCCAATTGTTCGGTTTTTATTTGTTCATTGGTAACTTCCTCAATGGTCATACGGAACGAGTTCAGTGGTGGAAGATCCGGATCCGTTTTTCTAAGACTCTCAACCGCACTTAAGGCCATTTTGTGATTCGGTTCTAACTGGAGCAGTTTTTTGTAGACTTCAAAAGCCTTAAAAAAAATTAACTTTCTCAACCATTTGATCTCTTAAAGAAGTTTTCAAAATGTACCTTTCTAATTTTAGAATCGGATCTAAGAGCCTCAGCTTTACGTAGCATGGCTTTGATGTTCTCGGGTTCCAACTCCAAGCATTTATCACAATCGTTAACCGCTTCCTCAAACTTGTTCATTTTTAAATCTAAAACAAATTAACAAATTATCTCAAAAATCTTTTACAACTTATTTGTCAAGAAACCCACATGTCACCGCCCGATTATTGTAACATGCGGCTGTCGCACAAATACGCAAGCTAGTATCGTACTCCTGCAGCGCTTGCTGATACTCTTTGCCCCGAAAGAAATCGTTACCCTTCTCCCGGTACTTCCCGGCCAGAATCGTTCGTTCCGCGTCGCTCAGCTGCCCAATCTCATCCGGTGGCAACTCTTCGATCAGAGTCGACCGTTCCGCATTGCGTCGATTCTGTTCGGCAACGAACTCCTTTCGCCGTTCCTCCTCCAGCTCCATCTTGAGCAGTTCCGCATCCGGATCGTACTGGTCCCAGCGCTCGTAGTCACAGGATTTTATACGGGTTGCTTTCCCTTCTGAACTTGAGTTTTTCTTTGATGTTTCGACTGAAAGTGATCAACCCCTGATTAAAAAAAGATCCAAATTTTAAATTATAACCCACCTTTACTGGTGACACTTCTTATGGGCGGGAGAACAGAAACCGGTTCATCCTTAACCTCTAACAGTCCTTGATGGAGCCTAGTCACGTTTTTCTCCCAAGAGGCCAGCTCGTCGCTGATCCGCTCCCATTCGTTGGCCGGCAAGGAATCCTTTCGAAGTGGTTCACTTTCCGTTCTCAGAAGTTTGCTGTCCGGCTTCAGCTGCCGCAGCCGATCTACAGCCAGATCGGTCAGCTGTGGATAGAAGCCCTCCTGACCGGAACGGAGGATTTTAACGATTTTCTCCATTTCCCGCCCGTCCGTGCTGGCCCGAATGTATCCGAAGTCCAAATGTTCCAGCAGTACGTTGTATTTCTCCAACAATCGGGTGGAAACGTTGGCCATTGTGAGATTGTTTTCAGAAATTTGTGGTTTCAATTTATATAGGTAATTTCAATACTACACGGGTAACAGTCTGTTAAAAATAAATAAACTTTGCCGTAGCCATAGTGATAGCAAAACGTGGCACGTGAAGCATGCGCGCAAACACGTGACTCGTCATTCCGTTGAAGAGTCCGCCGAGTCCTACAAAGTAGGGTCTGGAAAGTTCTGCAAATCGATAAAACTTTTCGGTTTAATGTTGTATTTTTTGCAATAATTACTGCAATTTACGACTTGTGCTGAAAACACTCACTTTTTGCTACTTGTTGCATAAATAACTATTTTGACAAAACTTCGTAACGGAAAACAAACATTTTAGTGCGGAGTTGCAAAAATACGTTTATACGATTTTGTTACGTTTTAAATAATCTGAAATGTTTTTTTAAATATCTTTATTATAGAGATTTTCAGCTTTCAGCTGGTTCATCTCTTTAATTTGAAATGTACTACACAGCACTAATTTAAAATTGAGCTGAAAAAATGTAATTTTTTTTAAATGTAGAAAAAAAACTTTGTAACCATATATGATGATTATGTATGTGTAGAGTCCAGTTTACAAATTTTCGGATTCAGAAACGCTCATTCTTTCATCTCATTCATTTCTTCATTCTCTTGGATGGTTAAAAAAATACGTATTTAAAATATTTAGTTAAAGTCAGCCACAATAATCATTATGTGAGTAAATTCTAATTAAATGGCTTTCGGAAGCATGATAAAAATCAATTCAGTGTTTACTAATGACCAGTTTGTGCACTTTTTCTTTTCTTTTTCATAAAATAAATAAGTTCATAATACAAAGATTGTTTTGGTAAGATTAGTGTAAAATCAATACTCGATTTTAGAGTGTCGTAGATGTGTGTTTGTTTCTGTAGAGAAAGGCAGTTTTTTTTGCAAAATGTTGCTCGCAGGTTTCGATAGTTTCGATATTTAGTGTTGACTGTTGATGAAATCATGCTTCGCATTAGTCTATGGCTGCCGGGTGCATGGTTGATGATTTTTTACATTTTTCACACCACAATCTGAAATCTGAATCAACTCTGCCGAGCATCCTTTTTGTCTTTTGCTGTTATGATTGATTTTTTTTTAAACAAGCGAGAGGAACTTAGTAGTGCTTTTTTTGTGAACGTTTTTCATGGACAATCGTATAGCTGCGCTGCCACTTAGTACTCGTCACCCTCGCCAACTTCCTCCGTCGAATCGACACCGACCTCCTCGTAGTCCTTCTCGAGGGCGGCCAAATCTTCACGAGCCTCGGAGAACTCACCCTCCTCCATACCCTCGCCAACGTACCAATGGACAAAGGCCTGAGAAGGTTACTTAAAATTAAAATCCTAATTTTGATATAAAAAATGTAATAACTTTCTTACCCTCTTGGCATACATCAGGTCAAACTTGTGATCCAGACGGGCCCATGCTTCGGCAATGGCCGTGGTGTTGGACAACATGCAAACTGCCCGCTGAACCTTGGCCAAATCTCCACCCGGAACAACGGTCGGCGGTTGATAGTTGATGCCAACCTTGAATCCAGTGGGACACCAATCGACGAACTGAATCGACCGCTTCGTTTTAATCGTCGCAATCGCAGCATTGACATCCTTCGGCACCACATCTCCCCTATACAGCATACAGCAGGCCATGTACTTGCCATGACGGGGGTCACACTTGACCATCTGATTGGCCGGCTCGAAACAGGCATTGGTGATTTCCGCAACCGTCAGCTGCTCGTGGTAGGCCTTCTCAGCCGAAATTACCGGGGCATATGTCGCCAGCGGAAAGTGGATGCGCGGGTAGGGCACCAAGTTCGTCTGGAACTCGGTCAAATCGACATTCAGGGCCCCATCGAAGCGCAACGACGCCGTAATCGAGGACACAATCTGCCCGATCAGCCGATTCAGGTTGGTGTAAGTGGGCCGCTCGATGTCCAGATTTCGGCGGCAAATGTCGTAAATGGCCTCGTTGTCGACCATAAACGCGCAATCCGAATGTTCCAAGGTTGTGTGCGTCGTCAGGATTGAGTTGTACGGCTCAACGACGGCCGTTGATACCTGTTTGTGAAGGAGAGGGAAGAAGGGATGAAATCAATACACCCTGGCCGTCTTCCTAACAGCTTTGTTGTGATTCATATATTCATGCAAGGAGCAAGGAGAAAGGTAAAATAAGCAGGCCATGTTTTACTTTTCGGCACAAAGGATTTCGATAGAGTCGTTAGCCTACTTAGGCACCCGGGGGGGGACTTTTTTTCTATCTGATCCGAGATGGTGTTACTTGTTCCGTTTTCTTTCGAGTGCTTTTGTTCTTAACATACAGGTGAAGGTAGGAGAGTTTCCGGCAAGGTGACCAGTCCGAAATTTCCGCACCGAAAGACGAATTGCGAAAGAATGTCGAATTTTGATTTTTAAATTAATTTTCTGTTGTAACCTGAGAATCTTTATAATAAATTCATCTGAAACTGGCTTGAATGGGTAAATCTTTATTACTCCATTTGCTTGGTTGGTTGACAACTAACTACCCCCTTTCACAACGATTGCTTAGTTTTTATATTAAATCTATTCTAAATGCAAAACTACCACATTTTCAAAAATTTTATTTCGTTGAGCGTCAAATTCAGGTTTCAATATGGTACCACGTGGTCAAACTAATTTTCGTCACTCATGTGGATAACCAAACAAGATGTAATACATTCTTGTCGAAAATATTAACTTTTTAAAAATATATGCATAGTTCATGTTAAGTGTCTGGTCAACTGGCCAGAACAACTATTCTTACTAACCTTGTTGAGTAACCTCAATTTACTTATTGACATCTTCTTAACTTGCTTGACTTATTATTCACTTATCTGGCCTGACTAACAAAACCGACTTTACTGATCTCACTGACTTGACCGATAAAAATAACCTTACTATCAGGGTTTCAGAAAGACCCAGTTGAACACATTGCTGCAACCTGGATGGCCAAAAAGACTTTTTTAAGTTGTTCAAGTTGATTGATCAGAATCATCAATCAAAACAAACTGATTTGATTTATTTGAATGGCATGACCAACCGGACCAGATCAGAATGGCATGGTGACATAACTGACTTCTACCATCACTGACGCATACAGACTCCTTTCGATCTACCTGATCTGCCTTTCTACACTGATTCAAGTAACCTGACAGGACTAATAGACTTGATCGAAGCTACAAAGATAAGGTATCATCTACGGGAATAGCGGGGATACATCATAGCGGACCTCACAGAAAGAGGGTAAACCACTGTCGGGAGATACCCATGGTTAGAGAGGTGCGATGCCGGACAAGCCTCTCGAATCGGTGTGGGATGTCATCGTTGTCGGAAAACATCCGAGTCATAGCGTTCAAAGTCCCGGATGTGTGCAGTGACAGGTGCGAGCCCAGAACAAGCTGCTCTAGATCTGGCACACGACGTACAGAAAAGGCCGCGGGCCAAAAATCCTAGGATTGCCAGCCTAAGGGATACAGGAAACCAGACAACAGTCGGAGAAGACTGACCATATCGACGGGAGGCTGTCGAGTAGTGTGCGTCCGACTCCACGGTTTGAAGCTACAAAGATAGGGAAACATCTTCTGCGTAGCGGATGCCGTGGGTACGCCGCATTCGTGCGTAGGATACTCCACCTTCGGGGAGTATCTGAGCAGTGCGATTCCAAACGATCGAAGCTGCGGGGATATTACTATACCTTGTTCGCAGTGGAAGTTGTTGGGAAGGGGTTATTCCACGATCGGGGTATTCCCACAAGCATAGTGGCTCTCGACGCCGGGCGATACATTCGAGTCGAGTCTTCGTCGGGAATCATTATCGTCGAGTCTAGGATAGACTGCTCTCGATCGGCACACGACGGGCATAAACGTGGCAAACCTCGAATTCTGGGGATAAGATTTCGGACTTCGAGTCGTTAGAGGTGAGGTCAGGAAAAGTGGTCCGTGTGGGTAAACCCTGAGTCTTTGCGATAAGAGGTCGGAAAACGAGTCGCAAGAGGAGAGACCAGGCCTTTAATCAAGAAGAGGAGGGGTCTGAGTGTTTACCTCGAGTCATTACGAGGAAAGATCAGATCTCGAGTCGCTTGAGGAGAGATCGGGCCTCGATTCGTGCCGAGGAGAGATATGTTTACGTCAACCTCGAGTCGATTCGAGGAGGGGACGGATCTCAAGTCGTAAAAGGACAGATCAGCCCTCGAGTCGCGAATTTTACTATTTTTATGGTGGTAATAGAAAGAGAACATTTGAAAATTCTCTTCCCACAATGATGATGAATCTACCTATATTCCAAATCATGTGAATTTTGAACCCTAGTTACACTTTTCTAGATTTCGATAGATTATTCTTCCGATGGTCACCTTGCCCGGCAAAGAAATTACACCGTTTATATATCGAGTACGGGGGAAACGATTTTCGTCACGCGAACGCTGCTGGGTAATTAGTATTCTCTTCTAGCTTTGGCTTTGACTGGTTTTGGTCCACGTCCGCCCGAGGTTCTGTCGCAAGGGAGAGACCTACAAAAGGTTAACCCAAATTCGAATCGGGGTTTTGCTGACCGAACAAAACGAAACGAACCGAACCGAAGCCCACCGTAATGATGCAATCGTTGCCGGTGTAAATATAAACGGTCTGACCCGAGGGCAGTCACCTCGCTCCCCTATACAGGAGCTATATATAGGCAAACTTCATCCTTTCTTCGCTTTTATACCTTTAAGTAAATTAAAGGTAGGTGTGGGAGGATATCATCAATCAAACGCTCTCTCACCTGCGGTGCCGGGTAGATAGAAAACTCCAGCTTGGACTTCTTTCCGTAGTCGACCGAGAGGCGCTCCATCAGCAGCGAGGTGAAGCCACTTCCGGTACCGCCGCCAAAAGAATGGAACACCAGGAATCCCTGCAGGCCGGTGCACTGGTCGGCCAGCTTGCGAATGCGGTCCAGCACCAGATCAACGATTTCCTTACCGATGGTGTAGTGACCGCGGGCATAATTGTTGGCAGCGTCCTCCTTACCAGTGATCAGTTGCTCCGGATGGAACAGCTGCCGGTAGGTTCCGGTGCGGACCTCATCCACCACCGTCGGTTCCAGATCGACAAAGACGGCTCGTGGGACATGTTTACCGGATCCAGTTTCGCTGAAGAAGGTGTTGAAGGAATCGTCGCCTCCGCCGATGGTTTTGTCCGATGGCATTTGGCCGTCCGGTTGGATTCCATGCTCCAGACAGTACAGCTCCCAGCAGGCGTTCCCGATCTGGACGCCAGCCTGGCCGATGTGAACCGAGATGCATTCTCTCTGGAAGTGGATGGAGACAACAGGTAATAAATTATTTTTTTCATATTTTCTTCAGTTTTTCAGCAGAATAATATTATTGAAAACACGTGTATTGTAACCAGGTAAACGCCTACTTTTTAAAATTCTACGTTCAACGAAAAGAAAGTGAAAGTTTTGGATCAATTTTTTAGTTTTATTCTTAAATCTAAATTCTGCAACTGAATTCATGATCTGAATTCGAAATTTGAGATCTGAAACTAATTCCGAAATACGAATCTAAAACCGGCATTTGAAATATGAAATACAAAATCTTAAATCTGTTTCTGAAATTTAAATCTGAAATCTAAGATTTGACCTGATTTATGAATCTTTATTTTATTCGAACATGTTTGGTTTCAGTTCAATTCTGAATTCTGAATCTGATCTGAAGATAAATGCTACTGAGTCTGCATGCTCCCAAGATTATAAAGAAAAAATAATCAAAAAAACTTGTTGTTCACCTTTAGACAATTAAATTCATTGAAGAATGTTGTAGAGCATGAGTAGTTTCAGGCCGGATGCAATAAAAAATTATACCATAACGGCGACAGCTATTTGAGCTCTAATTTCGCGACTTCCATTGGCTAAGATTGCAGCTTAAACGACCATACCCTGCTTAGGACGATAATCCATAAAATCGAATTTAAAACGAATTAAAACTACCACCACGCTCAGCCGTTATGCGTTATGACCTTTTTCGGGAATGCGCTCGCGGGACAAATTCAGTTTCAGTTTCGTCTGGCCTCGAAGGAGGTATCACATTTTTTTTTCTTCCTCTCATAATCGATCATTATCTTAATAATACCAATTTTAATCGAGGTCCCCCACTCCTACGCTCGCAATCACTCGAATGGAGTCTATGTCTACATAACCTATCTATTGTTTGTTTTCCTTTTTTGGTTTTTTTTTTTCGATTTCGTGATCGAACATGGGTTTATTATTTTTTCTGGTGAGCATAAAATAAAAGCCAAAACTGGAGCACGATTCACGCGTTGTGCTCTCCCAACCGAGCTAGCAAGCCATGACGAATTATTGTCACCGCTTGGTTAGATTTGTCAATAAATTCAAGGCACTCTGCGTTCTGCGGGAAGATGATTGAGTCGTAAATCTTCATCCTTTCAACAGTTGGTTTTTCGGGTTCCCTTCGGGAACTTATTTACATTTTTCGTCATTGGAATCAGAATCAGATCAACGACCCAGTCAGACTTGATTAACAAAAGAGATCTGTCATGTCTGGATAAACAAAAGACTATCAAACGATCAATCTGTATGTCTGCGTTTTGTCAATTCGCGGTTAAGCTTCGTTACACTTCACTGATTTAATCGAATTTCAAAGAAAAGATATGTCTTACCAGATCGTAAAACCAAAATGCATCTTTGAAACATTATCTGACATTTAATTTTTTTAAATAAGTTCTGTCCAAAATTTGTATGTGTTCTAGAAAGTAGGCTTAGAACGTTGCCGTTGAGAGCACGTTGTAACCTAACCCAGAAAGCAGTTTCAAATGTAAAACGGTTTACGATCTTCCACTCCACGAACCGTATGGAATTATTAGCACTGTGTATTGCTTTTAATTTTCCTCTCTTTCTCCGGTAGCTTTTTCACCCCAATTCAAGCTGGCTCTTAACTGAAACAAGTAGTTAAAACCAAAAATAACTGGGATCGGTGCACAAAATTAAACGGCCAAAGTTCACCTTCAATGCACATCGAGACACAGCTGGATCTTTCGCGAAATTTCGCGCAAGGTGTGGCTGGCTTCCGATGCATGGCCGGTTGATTTTGAACCGGGAAACGGGACTCCGGTGACTTATGGATGCAATTTGTCTTCTCTGTTATTTATGTTTTTATTTATTTATCCAATTTGGTGGGGATCATTGGATCTGTAGCTGGAGCAGGTAGGGCGTCCAATGGCGCACGATCTAATCTGATGAGGGCACTTCAGGGTTCAGCGAAAAAGATTATAATTGGTCGATGCAATTTCTTGGGTTTAATTGAAATCGAATATCGATAGATAATGGGGTACTATTTTTGTCACGGGTACCTAAATGATCTTCTTGCACATTCTACACATTCTGCACCTTATTTGAATTACATAGATTGAAAAAATATTGTCCACTCTTTTCTGTACTGATAGGTTTTGTGCAGGCTGATCCAGAATTTTTTTTATCAAATCAAACACAAGAAATTGCATGCGACACAAAGTAGCATCGGTTTTCATTTGAAACAATCGATAAGATTGTTCCAACTTTCACAACATCGATTCGTACCGTTTTAAGTTTTGTTATCACAAGTGTGCTGGAGGGTTTATACCGAAATTGCATTTTTTTCATTTGAAATTCGTCTTTTGACGCATGTTTTTCGAAGAATTCGTTCGGTGTTTTAATCGGAAACTAATAACATTTGTAGAAATTCGGTATTTAGGTGAATTTTCCGTCCCAGATTTGTTACCCGTTGGGGTTCTTGGAGTTTCAATGTAACAGTCGGTTAAAACCGTAAAACCGTAATATCTCTCTTGTTTATCCGATTTGTACAAAATTTCTAGTTTTAGAAACCTCGTAATTTGACACATTTTTGCATTTTTAGATTCTCAAAATAAAAAACTCAGAATTTTTGAAGAATTTTTAAAGGAATTATTTTTCAATTTGCAATTTCTCAAATTTTCGAATTCAACTTTGCACAGGATTTAAGTAACATATTTCAGCGCTAATGTAATTACACCTCTAGAACCGGTATGAAATTGCCTTTCTAGCGAATATAATTTTATTGCGAAAATCTTGCTTTAATATTATTAAAATTCAGTTGTTCAATTCAGAGATGAATTAAGGCGTTAGAAAATCTGAAAAATTGAAAATTGATAAAATGGATTTTTTTTTTTTTTTTTTTTTATTTTTATTTTATTTTTTTTTTTTTTTTTTTTTTTTTTTTTTTTTTTTTCTTTTTGCTCCCGTAACGCTGCGTATGAATTACGAGTTGAAGATTTTAAATGGGAAGAAAATAAATTATATCGGTGATGTCAGCTTAAATATGTGCCTATTTTTAAATTAAAAACTAAGGATCGTTAAGAAATAGTGGCAAAAATAAATAAGTTAATAGGTTCGTCGAAAAAAGTAAAAAATGCTTTGGGTTTGAAGAAAGTGATCAAAGAGCTTCAAAGAAGTGAATTCCAGTGATGCAGTTCGAATTTCTTGTGCCGTGGAACCAAAAAGCACTGGTGTTGAATGAAAATATGTGATTTGTTACTAATAAGAAGCGCAAATTTTACTCTTTGAGATTCAACACAGCAGGGGAAAAACGGCGTAAGAAGATTGCATTCAGTGAACCAAACCCTCAATAATTCAAGCAGTTTCGAGCTTGAAAATTCAAAAACGCACAGCCTGCTGTGGTTTTATGTGTTGGTCGACAGCATAAAGAATTGGCGGAAGATGGATCGGTGCTGGTGCTTAACGATCTACATTGATACATCAAAAAAAGCTAAGTACAATTTTCATAAAATTCTTCAGTGCAGAAGTTTCAGTATTTTAGTTTTTGATATTTTTTGTTGAAATTTTGTAGGTGATCGACATTTTAAACCAAAATCAATATTTTGATATTAAACTCATTTATTGAAAGATAATTTATAGTATCATCTAAAGATAATTGTCAAGAGTAGGCGTTATGAGTTATTATCGACAAGATGTATTAATATCAAATAAGCTCGTTGTTTCATTTATATGGAGTGTATTTCAGGTGTGTATGACAAATGATACGGTTTTACTTAACGGTTTACTTTGAACAAAACTAGAAGCAATAAGAAATGTTTTAAGCAACAGAATTAAGGTTTTTCTATTCTTTGTTGCAAAGACAACTTTTCTACTGTCTCTCTACAATGTCTACTGTCTCTCTGAATTTTTCGTCAACATCAAAAAAATATGTCAAAAACGATGCCGTTTGATTGATGTTTTAAATAATTCACTCAATATTGTAATTATAAAAAATTTCAAATTATTACGTTCCGCATAAATCTGAAAATACAATTTAAAAAATCAAGAAACTTATGAAGCGTATCTAGCACAACAACATAGAGGTAGAGGATATGTAGGGATACATTTCATTTGCAAACTTAAAAATAATGTTTGTCCGGAAAAACAAAACACTGAACTTTGATCTTATACAGAAGCGAGTCCCCGATTTTTTATTAAATATATTCAATGAGGTTTATGATATTGGATTGAATTTTAACAGATTTCAACTTTTTACACACCTTCCGCCAACACTCTTATCTTTCCATCCACACAAGCAAAATGGAATCAAAATCTGTTAAAATATTACCACATAAATAATTTTCAAAATATATTCTTGATGTTTCAAAACCGCTCTATTAGTACTAAAGGTTCATTACATTTTTTCCTAACTCAGATAATTTGTTATTAATCATGAGTTTACTTTACACATAATTTATTATAAAATATTCAAACTCACCGACAACCGACAATCAAATCTTAAAAACATTAGAGTAAACTTGAGAAATCTAGGATATGTTTATTGCACAAACATTTTTGCATTGCAACATTTTTTATTTGGATTTAAGGGTGAGATAAATATTTGATTCACGAACATAAACATGATGTCCACCTGGAGAATAACACAAATTAAATGCTATCACCGAAATTCTAAAGTCGATACTTAATCAATCCAAATTGTAATAGTTTATTGATAGAATTTTTCGAACTGTACAACGTATTCATTATTTTGAATTAATTCCTCATACATCAATCTAATCACATTACATAATTTAGATATTCAGTTATATGAGGCCGAGTTTAGCTAGGGACAATTAGAAAATTATTAAATTAATGGTGTATAATGCTAGGTTTGCATAGTTAAGTGTGTCTGAAATCACTCCGAATAACCAATCCAAACATAATTAATACAAAAACAGGAGAATAACGACCCTTTGCATGCTCTAAACATACCGTACAGTTCACAACCTATTTAAATATCATTTTATATTTCTTACGGCCTCTAGGCTTAATCAGGAGTTTCAATAGGAAACTTAGGCGGGCTAGGATATTAGTAGCTCAGGTTTCAAGTGGTTTTATCGCCTACCAAGGTGATTTCCCATACCATATTACCTTTTCCCCAAACATTCAGCGTGGAGATTTGTGGAGGGATGGCGTACAGCCGGCCTCCGCTAAACATATCTCAACATATGCTGCACTTCCCTTCCTCCTATCGACTACATGGACTTGGCCGGCGTCGTTATTGGTTCATTTTAAAGTAGGAGATCCTCAAAACTGTACAGTGAGATTGCGTTGCTTGTTCCCAGCACCTTTCATTTGGTTCATTGTGCAATGTTGATTATCTCGAACCAATCACGGAGTGCAACCATTATGCCATTGGCCTGCGGGGGCCGCAGGTGGACCGTAGTTGATAGCAAGCTCAAGCTCAAAATTGAAAATTGATAAAATGTTCGAAAAACAGCAACCTCTATACATTTTATTACAAATCGGTTGAGAAACAAGTGAGATATCGCGATTTCAAGCGAGGAGTACCAAATTGACAATTAGATCTGATTAGGAAGTTTTTTTTGTCTGGACTTTCAGGGAGCGCCCATTAGAGCAAGTTTACTCGTATTGGAAAAAAGGGGTAGAAATTTTGAAAATTTTACCATGCACAAATATTTTCAAGATCTTAGGGCGTTGAATTTTTTTAGAGCACTGTTTCTTTTTCAGCCGAATGTCGTCGAAATTTTGCTAGTTTTGCATCACAGCATGCGAAAATACAACACGTGTTGTAAAAAAACTTGAAGGCCACAGATCTTGAAAATGTTTTTGCATGGCAAAATTTTCAAAATGTGATTAAAGTGTCAAAATTTCTACCACTTTTTCCAAACATCAGTGAACTTGCTCTTATAAAAATAATGATTAAAAATTAAAAATTATGTATTGCGATTTTCTTCTCGCGCTAGAGTTTTTACACAAAAATTTCGTCAATCTAAAATTTCGTCAATCTAAAATTTCGCTAAACGATTTCGTACTTTTTCTCTCACCGTCATATCCATACACTTCTTGAATATGGGAACAAAAAATCAAAGCAATCATGTCATTCACATCAAAAATAAACAAATCATTCAAAAATTCATGGAGCCTAACTTCGAGCGAAATCTTCAGGTAACTCTCAAAGTATTTTATTGTAAAATTTGGTTTCGAAATAAACTTCTTTTCTAGATCCAATGTGACGTTAAAAATTAAAATCTACCACGAAGAAGATTTGAAGGAAAGACTGTCAGAGATGGTCCTACCAATAAATTTTTTCTATTGAAAAGTGTAAGTTAAAATCCATGAAGTTCAGAGAGTGAAAATTTTTGGGTGAAGCGAAAAAGGCCAAGAGGGCTTGTGGCGAAAAAGTGCGTATGTGAGAGGCGTAACACCAGATACCGCGCCATCAAGTGGTCCGGTACGACGGGAGCAAGAAAAACAACTGAGAGCTGCTCGAAAACCAACCCTGTTTCGAGCAGTTGCAAGGAAACGGCAAAACAAGACTACACAGCTTGCTGTTATTTTTGTTTTTTTTAAGGATCCGGCGGTTAATGAGAAAACCACACAACCATATCAGCTAAGTCCAGCAATGTTATTTTCATAATGTTTCTAATTTGAAAGCAATTGTACAAATTGATTCATAAGATTTTGGATTGTTTTCATTGGGATGTTCATTATACCCATATTATTAACAATATTTAATATGCTTCCTTTCAGCAGTTTAACGTTATTTTGAAGATTGTTGTCCATGGGGAATAAAATAAATCGTTCAATAACATTTCTCAATTTCATTGTTTCCTTAGAGGAATGTCTTGATACCCAAGTAATAGCTCATGAACTTAAGTAATAATTCTTTTATTACTATAGCACTCCAATGGAAAAATATCTATGTAAGGTGCATAATTTTATTATTTTTAGAAGAAGTTAATAATGGTCATTATCTTCAACGTTGATGAAAAAAATAAGCGTTTCAAATGAATTTTGAAAATATTGAGATCATAGTTTGATACATCTGCTTTCTGGATGTTTAAATAAAACTCCATTTACTTTTCAGCTACAACAATATTTTAGTTCCATTTATTTAAATGATTCCTATGGAACTTACCTGAATTTTAAAATCATTCCGTTTATTTTGTTTCTATTTGCATAGAAAAAAAATGAGTAGATACAACATAATTCATATTATCTGACAAAATAGTTTATTGAATCAATTTTGTAGCTTTGTTCGATTTTTTACTGCCTTCACTACATAGTAAAATAATTTGTTGAACATATTTCTTAGCTTTGTTTAGTTTTCGACTTCTTGCATCAGGTAAAATAAACGTTTCATCAATAATTATCAATCATGTCAATACTTCAAATTGTCTTCTTATTGTACATCTTCCTCTCAAAAAGAAAAAAAAATTATTGGATATTGTGAACTCAAAAAAAAATTAAACTATTGATTCTTTTGTTTATGTCATCAAAAAATTGAATTTGTTTTCAAAAAAACAGAAAAGTGAAGATTCTTTGAAATCTTTTTAAGTTTCATAATACTGGAAACTACTATCAAACGTTTTAGTTAGAAATTTAAACTTTTTTCTTAAAAGTATTTCTTAAATTTTTTACTGTTCTTCGAGTTAAACATTGTTTTGGAATATAAACATAATATCATTTCTTTTGCAGGTATCAGGTAATTTTTATTTTATCTATACTTAATTTATTATATTGAATATTGTTTAGATGTGAAAAAAAATTTAAAAAAAAACACTAATAAAATCGTAGTTGTTGGCTTTACTAGATATAAGATAACCTTTTTTTTCCATTAGCAATAGAAAACAACCCATGTAAGTAAAGACATATGTACATATAAAGTTATATCAAGTTTTTATTATTATATTATTACAAACAGCTTAAATACACCGTTTATTTGAATTTGTATTCATCAATATTTTATTACATATTTATTAAATGACATATGATTTATATTATATTATATTATATTTCTTTTTATATATCATTATATTTATACTGTATTTCATTTACCAGAGAAAAGGCATCTGGGGATAACCTAAAGCAATTATTGCAAGCGGAGTGGAGTGCCAACCATTGTAGGTTTCTGAGGGTTGGATGCTTTCTCTCGACGAACCATCGGCCGTGGAAGCCCTAGAAGTCAATTCGAAAGGCCGAGCCACACAGACATAGGCTGGACCTTGCTACCGATCGGGGAACTGTACATACATACATACATACATACATGAAAAGTGTAAGTTAAAATCCAATTGTGTTAAAAACAGTTTTTTTTACAATTCTCCTAATTTTCTAGCATCAATTATTGAATAGTATTCCTGGACTCATGATTATGACTATGTATCGAAAAAGTCGAAGAGAAACGGGAGATGAAAATGGTGATAGTGGTTAGAATCGACGCGATAACAAATAATAAAACTGGAAGTATAATCTTATTTATTTTCAAAACCAAAATGATGCATGATATTTAACAAATCCCTTAAAAACCCCGGCTACGGTTCAAAGAATGGCTAAAAAATGGACATGGTTATAAGGTCTAAAACCGCCAGAAAACTTATTATCGTCTGTTAAAATCTTTCACCAGGACCATGAATCGATCCAATATTTGTCTGTCTCTTGATTGATTTTTGTACCATTTTTTACTATCTTTAACCATTTTTTTAAATCTGAAATATTTGCGCAGTCGCGTAGATGCGGCTTAAATTAACGGATTAAATTTTGTATGTCACATTGCAAAGTTGCCAGCTTAATGTGTAAACAAATAGTTCAAGAACGGTACAAAACAAGGTGAAAAAAATATTTTTTACAAGTGAAATTAATTACAAGCGAATCTAGTTATTTAAGAACATCAGAGCAAGTTCACTGGTGTTGGGAAAAAGTGGTAGAAATTTTGACACCTACGGCTTATTTTGAAAATTTTGCTATGCAAAAACATTTTCAAGATCTGTGGCCTTCTAGTTTTTTTACAACACGTGTTGTATTTTCGCATGCTGTGATGCAAAAATAGCAATATCTCTATCACATACGGCTGAAATAGAAACAGTGTTGTAAAAAAAAAAACAACGCCCCAAGATCTTGAAAACATTTTTGCATGGTAAAATTTTCAAAATGTCAAAATTTCTACCACTTTTTCCCAACACCAGTGAATTTGCTCTCACAATACATGAATTCATTAAAAATCCCAGAAGAAGATCAAAGTAATCCGTGCTTCGGACATGACGCAAAATTTTTGCGCTCCGCGTTTTCGCAAATTTCATAATTTTTTGCCACAAAAAATGTTTAAATAGGCGGAAATTTTGAATTGGACCGACGTCTTTCAACAATAATAACGCTTACATACAGAAGTTCAATAAGTTGTGCTATTTAAGTGAAAATAAAATGTGTCAAATGAGTTTCATGTTGAAAGTTGTGTTGTAATTTACTCTCGCGTTTGGCAAAACAAATCGAACATTATTTATGGTTCTCTGGAAGTTAAGTTCCTCGTCAGTCAGATTTTGATTCTGGTAAAGTTTTGAAAACGTGCATAAATGATAAACATGAAGCTCAAAGCTGTGCTCAAAGTTTTTCAAGATAATCGGAATTGAGAAGTACAAACGGGTGCAGTAAAAGACAGCAATTAATACGTGGCTGCCTAAACTTGTTCTATTTTGGTGTTTTGGTTACGCTCATAATAATTGGTCTCCAAAAAGCGAAGAACGATTGGCGTTTTGTCTGCATTGTGAAGTTTGTATAAGAGAGTGAAGTTGGAAAATTATTTAGAAAGTTTTTGGCCGTCATTTTGAATTTCTCGATACACCGCCGGAATTCATATTATGACCTTCTATTGAAAATTTACAGAACTCAATTATCTGTCTTAGTTTCTTTTTAATTATCATCCTAAAAAAGTCCATTTTAATGCATACGTTAGTCCCCCTTATTCTGCGCCGCGCGTGAGGTGACGATAGTCGAATCGAGTCGGAGTCACGTGTGTCTTGTCACTTTATTCTCGAAGCCGATGTGACAGAGCATACGATTTGTACCTCACGGTGACTACTAGTTTAGGATAAGAACTCAAAAAGTTCATTCTAAAAGACGTTTCTCACCTAAAGCGACTACTGGAATCGGGTGACTCCACTACGTCACCTCACGCGCGGCGCAGAATAAGGGGGAGTGTCATATTTTATCTACATATCTTTCATAGATCCACTTAACAAAACAAAATTTGTAAGAGCACCTGTATCCGTGGTCCAAACAGCCGGTTAAGACCCAAATTCCGACCAGAGCAACCGACTCCGTGGTCCATTATACCAGTTTCAACTCAACTTTTTTTTGAACCGATGAGCTTTGGGGGGTTACCAGTTTTTTCGTTGGATTGGATCTGATTTTGTTGGTCCAATTCTTGTATGCATGCATGTATACATGTATGAGAACTTAGGATTGTTCGATCTTCGGGAAAAGATCGATCTCCAAGATCGATTCAGATGAATGGTTCTGGGATCGATCTATCTAAAAAATCAGAGCTTGAAGATCGATCTCCGATTAATCGATCTTTTTCCATTTGAAACAAGAGGGAACTACTTTTAATCAAAAATAGGCAAAATGACGCAAAATGTGTATAATCCTTGTACATATGAAAAAAAAAATTCAAGCGCTTTTATGTAAGGTGAACCGGAATTAGTGTTTTAAAACAACACTTATCAAAATCCAAATATCTCAGAAACGCTTTGATATTTTTAAGTAATGTTATGGCAATAAATATTTTAGAGTTTTAAAAAAAAATATTTTAAGGTATTTTTACTAAGATTTTCTTATGTTAATGGGAGATATCGAAAAAAATATGCGGAAACATTTCTTAAGATTAGCAAATTTTTGAAGTTATAATCAATCACAAACACCATCCTGCACCCAATTCACTAGGTTTGGACATAATTTTCTAAATTGTATTGAAATGAATTTAAAATTTCTTATTTTTTTTTCAACTGATCATGAATGCTATATGAAAAAAAAATCGGTTCGACCAGGAAACGAACTCGAGTTTTCTGATTATCTCTCCGTCACCTTACCAATAGGTAAATCCTCAGATGTAAACTAGTTAAGCTGTAGCTCTTTAATTCTGTTGACTTCATTAAATTAAATTCGCTGCTTGATTTTACGCCGGGAAAAGCTCATCGTGCCCCGATTGATGGGGCTTATACTGCCCCTACAGTGACTAATTTTCAGATTTCGGCACAAAAATTTAAAATGCATTTTTAAACGTTTATATCAACTTTTTCAAGTTTCATCCAGTTAAGAAATTGACTTTTTAGTGTCTGAACACGAAACAATGATGTAACTCACATATTATAGCTGTTTTCTATGGTTAAATCGTCCTTATTGTGGCCATTATGCCCTTATTTTCCCTAAATGAGAAAAAAAGATCGAAAGATCGAATCGAAAATAAACCGATCTAATCGATTTTTTCCTGGCCGAAGAATCGATCCCAAAAATCGAAAATCGAAGTTTAAAAGATTGATCTTCCAAAGATCGATCCAAGATCGACCATTCCTGAGAACCCACCAGTGGCTGATAGGTCTTTCGACCCGAGGCGGTACGGGAAGTCTCGATCGCGCATTCAGATATTGTTCATGCTTAACTCATAAACAATAATTGCAGCACAACCAAGGTGTCCGTTACCACTGGCTTGGGACAGGTTTGACTCATCTTACTCCCTTCCAACTGTTCGGAACAAATAAAGAATCCTACAAAGGTGTCTAAGTAACCTACTAAAGATTCCAAATTTGCCGAGATACTCCGGCTGGCTTGAACCCACAATCCATTGTATATCAGTTTTCTGGTCGTTTGATGACCTGTTCAATTCCCCCGCTAATCCCCAATAACAGAGTTAAGCAGTTATGAAAATATGAATATAATTTGAAACCATTTACCATTTGAAAAGGATTCTAGAATTTCTTCTAATCCACAGGAGAAACACTCCGCCTCATGGAACAGCTGACAGAATTCCGGGAAGTTTGAAATTTTTCAAGGATTGGACGTTGTATATTTATTTGAACCAGTTGATGCTTGATTTGAACTTTTCACTATCCACTATTTCACCAATTTTACACTTTTTCGGTATCAAATTTTGCAGGAGCAAAAAATCTGCTCCACACCCGGTCAAACAACCACTCAAGCTTTCACAGATGAATCCGGCAAAAAACAGATTGAAAAGACCCGGCTTATCTTTTTGTTCCCCAACCAGTACGATTATTCCTATACTATCCGATAACAGCTTTTTGTGAAGAATCATTTTGTTGGTCCAATTCTTGTATTTAGGTATAAATTAAACCCAAGAATAGACTACGACGAATACATGTGCTCTTATATCGGTTTAAAAAAAATTAGTTGAAACTGTGGACCACCCGGAGCAGATTCTTTGGTCGGAATTTGGATCTAAACCGGCTGTTTGGACCACGGATGCAGGTGGTCAAGACAGTACACGACGCTCATTAGACCGGTGCACCGCGGTGGTCCCCTACGGGCACGAAACGTGAATATTACTCAACGAAAAACCATGTAAATAAAAAAATAAATGTAGTTCTTCTGAATTTAAACTTGAAATATTTACATATCTCAACTCTGATTGTGGATTTCAAATTTAAATTTTTACTGAAGTTGAATTTGATTCACCTGATTTGCATTTTGATTTGCATTTTTTAAACAATTGTTTTAGGTAGGTTTTAAATAACAACCTCCTATTATGAAATCATGGTTTCAAAAAGAACTCGAGCATTTCAAGTAGGATACGTCTAATCAACGTTTCGAACTCAACTATCGTTTATGGTATCGATCGATAACTTATCTCTTTTTTTACAAATTAATGATGAACCATTGCAAATTTGATTACGATACATCAAAGCAAATGTGTTCATTGGAAATGTAGGTAGCCCAGATAGCGGCAGAAACTTGTTAATATGCAATGTGTGTGTGTAAAATTGCAGCTGTCACAATTAATTTTCGTAATTTTCAAATAAATCATACTGAAATTTCTAGAAAAAAGTATAATGGGTGGATCTCCACATTTCAAACACAGATGAAAGTGTGAACAGTCAAAAACAAGTCTAACTTACCATGAGTTATGAGATTTTAAACAGTTATTATGAGCTTAAAAAAGCTCAGTGAAATTGTTAAAGCTTGCTTTGATATGTAGGTAAGTAAGTAGGCGTTGGAAAGGCTCTTCAAAATGTGAGATGGTTGGTTTAAAATTATTCAGTTGCGATATGGAGGCGCATGGTCTATTGAATGAACTTCGATTATATTGTTATCTAATTGATGACGTTGAGTTGTCTAGAACTTAGGTGTAACTAGTCACAATTTAATGCGATACAGACTATAATAACTAATTGAACGCTATTGCTGGGAACCAGTGATGGCATATTTAAAAATCTTCATCATCATAAAACATTACTTTTCAGGCTTGTGATATTCTAATGAATTGCTGCTACCCGGCACAAATCGATCCTTCCACGGATAAGTTCCCACAACATTTCTGGTTAAAATTTTCATGTTACCGTTTTTCTAGAACCCTGCGTATGACGGAATGATTCACTCAATTTCACTCAACACTAGCTAGCATACTAGAGAGGAAAGCGAACGGCGAGAAAAAAAAAACAGAATTAAAGCCGGGGCAAAATGACTCATATTTTATGCATTCATCGACGGCTAGTCTCGGATTGTGGTCAATATTGTGTAGTGTTTTGCTTTTTTGAGCTGCTTCTAGGCCGGTTGTTGGTCAGTTTGATCCACATTTTAGTTCCGTTTTTTTTTCTTCTCTCTAGAAGTGTCGCTAATTATGTTCGTCTCGACTGCTGTATGTAGAACTTGTAGGGTGAAACCCTCCCTCTTGTGAAATTGTTTGGTGTTCGTGTTGCTTTTATGGAGGGTCCTTTCCCTGATCGACAGTAAACACACTACTGATGGTAGGTGTTCTTTTCTGAATCGCAGAAGGCGTGGGCGGGTTGATACGTGGTCGGTCAGTGGCTAATGAATTTCGGTATTATAATGTCAATCGTAAAGAATGGGGAAATGTTTTCGCAGCCTACTACTACTGGCCCCTAGATTATAGGACAATTTATTACGACTTCATCATTCATGTGTTCAACTCTACGGAATAATGGGAAAATGTTACCCGAAACACAAATTTCCACCCAATTACATGTTTCGAAATCGAGCAAAGAATTTCTCCAGTAGTCGGACCCATTTAGTTGCGGCCACCAAATGTACGTAAATGTTCCTATATAATTTTTGGAACTTTGATTGCATGTTACTAGTTACATGTTATCGGCAACAAAAAAGAAGGTTTGTAATCGAGCCATGCATGGGGAAAAAGGTACACCTTTTTCGTTCATTTCCTACTAAGAACTGGGAAAAACAAAAACAAAATACCTACATCGGGAAAGAGTTTACTGAACTTAGTCCAGAGTGGCAGCTTGTCATGATGGATTAGAATGACGATGGCCTCTTTCAGCTAGGTTTGCGTGAAGTCATGACATTTCGCTCTGTTGCTATTTTTTTTGTCTATGGGAAGGTAATTGCCAAGGTCCCCGAAGAACAATTTTTATGTTTTTGAGTTGTGCTTCAAATATATAATTTGAATTTAAATTAACTAAACACTGAATTTGAAATCTGAATCTGAAATCTGAATCTGAAATCTGAATCTGAAATCTGAAATCTGAATCTGAAATCTGAATCTAAAATCCGAATCTGAAATCTGAATCTCAGATCTGAAATCTGAATCTGAAATCTGAATCTGAAATCTGAATCTGAAATCTGAATCTGAAATCTGAATCTGAAATCTGAATCTGAAATCTGAATCTGAATCTGAAATCTGAATCTGAAATCTGAATCTGAAATCTGAATCTGAAATCTGAATCTTAAATCTGAATCTGAAATCAGAATCTGAATCTGAAATCTGAATCTGAAATCTGAATCTGAAATCTGAATCTGAAATCTGAATCTGAAATCTGAATCTGAAATCTGAATCTGAAATCTGAATCTGAAATCTGAATCTGAAATCTGAATCTGAAATCTGAATCTGTAATCTGAATCTGAAATCTGAATCTGAAATCTGAATCTGAAATCTGAATCTGAAATCTGAATCTGAAATCTGAATCTGAAATCTGAATCTGAAATCTGAAATCTGAATCTGAAATCTGAATCTGAAATCTGAATCTGAAATCTGAATCTGAAATCTGACTCTGAAATCTGAATCTGAAATCTGAATCTGAAATCTGAATCTGAAATCTGAATCTGAAATCTGAATCTGAAATCTGAATCTGAAATCTCAATCTGAAATCTGAAATCTGAATCTGATATCTGAATCTGATATCTGAATCTGAAATCTGTTATCTGAATCTGATATCTGAATCTGAAATATGAAATGTGAATCTGAAATCTGCACCGAACATTGAAAATCTAAAATTTGGAATTTTGATCTTATATCATATTTCTGAATCAAGTGTTCAGGTTTTTAAATACCTTATTTAGTTTTATTGTTTAAAAAATTGATTCTGAAGTATAAATTCTTCAAATTTGAATTTCACTTAATTCTTGAACGTAGACTTTCAGGGGTACATCCCTGAATCCGCGTTGTGAATTTAGTGAGTAAACGTCATAGATTTTGATTTAAAATTTAAAATTTGAAGCTCCCATTTGAAGAATTAAAAATATTTTTTCTCATAGTACTGTTAAAAATATTTAGAAAACTATTCAAGTTGAATTTTAAACCGAAGTATGTCATGCCGACTTCCGGTCGCTCATTTTCGAGTTGTCAAATTTCAAACGGGTAACTTTGATTAATGGTTTTTTTATTTCTTCGGTTGCTTGCACACAGAAAATAAAAACTCACCATTTTAAAATTGTTTTCTTAACTTCAAAATTGAATCACAAACTGTTATTTTGCCTTTTTTAGTACACTGGCACACGAATTTTCACAATTTTTGTATTTTTTTTTTCAACTGTAACTTTTTTCCAGAAGAACCGAACTTTTGCAACGGAAAAAATTAACCCACACACCACCACCACAAGCTTTGAACTAGAAGAGGAGTCCACCGATTTGTCTGCAAGGCAACAAATGTGAAGAGAGACTGACGGCCGGCCCGAGAAGATGGATCCACTTTTATACCTTCCAGGGAAAACGCCTACCCACCCACCCATCATCATTATCATCATCAGAAGTCGCAATCATTGGGCAGGAGTAGTCATCGGATAAGTACGGAACAACCAGCAATCATCGTCATCGTCGAAGATTGTGTTCTAAAGGTGGAATTCTCGGAACACTCAGGGAACCTGCCGCGGGCTGGTGAACTTTCGCCAGCTTTCGTTGAGGGAACTTCCGATGCAAGAAAATCAACGACTGGAAAACAGTGGTGAGTAGGTACATTTATTCCATTAAATATGCTAACAGTGGCAGATTGTTAACTCACGAAAGTCCTACACACATTTGTAAATTTTACAAGTCAAATGTATTGATTGGAATCCTAATGAATCAAATGTATTCAAAATGTTTCCTAAAAGTCTCAGACGGGTTGAGTAAGTTTGAAAGAATCGTTAAACAGATTTCCTGATTGCTTAGAAGGTTGACAGGATATTTTAAATAGATTTTCAAACAAATTCATTCGACTCATTTATGCTATCAATGATAATATCAAACTACTATACTGATCAGATTCCCGGTGTCCTAGACGATAACATTGCTATTAATTTAGTGTATACTGTAAGAGAGCCAAAACAAGCCGAAGGCTGGAAAAACTAGCGAAGCCGAATCGCTTAGATCCGAATCCGATTCCTTCAGCTCACATGAGAGTCGACACGATCGTCGTGGGCATCAGAAAACAAACAAACCCCATCCCCCTAACTCAACCCAACCCAATCCAAGCAATCGTGTCGCGAGAACAATTGAGAAAACCGGAGAAACGTCTTATATCGGCGTGTTGCCTGCTTCTCTACTACAAACTGTCATCCCCCCATTCTCCAATACAGTCGGTACGAAGAAAAGAATCTCTCTGGAATATAAGGCGAGGCGAGTAAGTTAATGAAAATGAATGATCATTTTAGTTCAACAAACAGCGCCGCTCCAGCGTCACTTTTTTTTATTAGTAAGTGAGTGAAGTGGAGACTTAAAACAACTAAATTCCCTCCGACATCGGCCAAAAGGCGGTGAGACGGTGACATTTGAACCGAACAGAGCGAGCGGCAGCATAAAATGCGGAGACGCGAATCAGTCCTAAAGTTGGGTAGGACGAATGTTGTTGACCTACTAGCCACTTAGAATGATTCGGTTCAACACCAGCCCTCCTGCTTGGATGGGTGGGTGTTTGTGTGGTCTAGAATCGGTTGCAGACACGCACTGAAAGTCAATTGAAGAGTTCTTGCTGTTTTTTTTGTTTACCAACAATACTTCTGATGAAGATTTTCTGTCGCATTCCAATTTCTGCCAGTAGGCCATGCTGCATTATTTTTTCTTCCTCATCAATGGGTGTTCTTTTCTCAGCATTGTAACACTTATTGGATGATCTAAATTGATTCATATGCGATGCTGAAAAATGGACAAAATGGTAAGAATGACAAAAGTTACTGAGTTGACTTATATTATCAAATCGAAAAAAGGCATCGATGACAAAAGTCAACAAAATAACAACAATCTTCAGATTCACAAAAATGACAAAATTTGAAAAAAACTACAGAAAATGACAAAAGCAAATAAGATGATGGCAAAAATGACTTTTAAAATGATGCTAGATAAAATAAAATTATCTCCAAAACGCATGAATATTTTCAATCTACTTATCACGAAAGGTGACCTAAATTAGTTTCTAATATATATATATAAACATATTGAAATAGGTGGAATATTTTTTCGAACAAGACAAATATTTTATTTAAGATAACATAAGTTGGATGAAATTAAATGAAGTATGTCCTATATTAACGTTAAAAACAATTTTTTACAATTAGTCTAAAATTTTATTCAAACGACTCACCAAAATTTTTATGATTTATGAATTTTTATGAAATTTTTATGAAGTTATGCGTATGAGCCAATTGCGTACTAAAATGATAAAGTAAAAAATCTTTATAAGACACGAATACCCAAGGAGTGGTGAAATGTCTAGAATAAACCGTAATAATAATTATAATAAAATCTTTTTAATTAATATAACATTTTGCATATACTGGTGCAAATCAAATAAAATTTAGTGGCTTGTGATATAGCTCAGTTGGCAAGTCTGTTGTCTCCTGAGCCGATGTCCGCGAGTTCGAGCCCAAGAGTAAAACATCGAACACAGTTGTACCGGATAAGTTTTTCACTAATGATCCGCCAAATGCAACGTTGATAATGTCGCGAATGCCATAAAGATAGTAAAACGACTATAATCGAAACAAAACAAAAAAAAATTAAATAAATAAAATAAAATAAAATTTATTTAGTCGAAAATTTTTATCTTCCTAAATTATTCCCAGACTGTTTATATAATTTAATATTTATTATTTTTAGAATTCCTTCCGAGAATATGTATCTAGAGAGTAAGCCATGAGTTTTGGGCGACACGTTTTTGTTTACGTCCATCAAAATTGTTAATTAAATTTAAGTTAAACTAGTAATTTCTGACAAAACAGCAGAACATAATTGAAAAAGTGACCGGCGGAAGTTCCCGGAATCGTTTGTGCTTTGTTTCTATTACTGAAATTTGGTTGGGAAAGTGAAGAAGGAATCTAAACGACAACCGGCCCGGACTGGAGGATGCGGTTTCTAGTCGAAAGCAATGAATACTTACACAAGGAAAGGTTAGATTCCAGCATTTTAAGCGATTTATTGCATAATTTTCCTTATACGTTAAGATTTTTTTCACGCTACTGGCACATTCCACCGTGACATGAAATCGTTTTTCAGGACTTTTCAGAACTGCTATCTTTCTAGTTTTTTTTTTTTTTTTTTTTTCGACCTCGAAATTTTCTCGTTTGTTTTCGTGAATATATTGTGATTTTTATCTGTTTAGAAGCTTCGAAATCTGTGTAAGGATAGCAGTGACGATTGTGTTAAAAAAATCAGCAGAAGAAAAGAAGCACTCAAATCCCGAAGAATCATCCATAAGCACTTGCTGGATTATCAAACAACAGTGACTGGAAGGTGCAGGGATTATCATCATAAGTGCAACAGGACCGTCAAGTAGAAATCAACCCACGCTGCCTCCTTCCCTCATCGCCTATCAATGGACTTTGGTGAGATTGTTTCATTTTATTTTGATTATATTTAAACATATTTTGTCAATCCTATTTGCCATGTAGGATTTCCCACTAAAACATCCCTTCCATTCCTTTCTGAAACAGCTTTATGGGTCGTATGAGCTCTCTGCACCTAAAGAGTTATTTTTGCTGTTTCAGATAATCCCTTCTATGATTACATTGACTTGTCACGGTGTGCATCATGGCACCACACTGATCTTCTAGAGCAGCACTTGTAATGAATATTGAATCCAGATACTCATTTTGGCATCTTGCGTTGCTCTTGATTATCAGTTGTACCTCGTGTATCAGCCAATGCAAGATGTGTGTAGTCACCCTATGCTTTGCTATGCTATGCTATGCTTTTCGGAACTGTTATCTTTCTAGATCTTTCTTCAAAATGAATATAATTTAGTCATTAAAAAGTTTAAGTTCTTTGTGTTGTGATTGATTACTTTTGTGACGTGAATTCACGCTAGAATTGACCATTTTTGACTTTAGTACATACCATTTCAATTTCTTGTTCTCTCTGTGGAAATAGAATATTGGTGTCTTCGAATTAGTTGTAGAGGAAACAATTTCCCACAATTTAATGTTCATAGTCTCTCGATTAAACAACAACCAACAAAGTTATGCCTCTTTAAAGTTGTGACGTGAATACACTCAGTTTAAACAGAGCAGCGTAGTGGACTGAGCTCACGTCACGAAATTTTAAATTATTCTGAAAAATTCTTTAGAGCCTTCAAATTTTATGTACTTTTTCAAAAGTAATAAATAATAATCTTTCAAAAGTGATATTTTGTTATTCCGACTTGTAGAATCATAAATTTTCAGTTATTTTCATAACTTTTTCCTTATTTTGAATGGCACTTGAATAGTAAGATATTGAGGAATCATACGTATTACTGTTTCTCACAGTTTTTATTTATTCACCGATTCACAAAAAAAAATCCAATATTTTTGTTTATTTAGTTGAAAATAACGAATAAGTTCAAAATTCAACAAAACTATGTTTGATTTGTAAAAATCCGACCATCTTGGACGGTCAAAACAGCTTTAAGAGCATATTTCCCTTATAAAATTTAACAAAAAATTAAATTTTGTGACGTGAATTCACTCATTCGCGCTGTTGTAACTCAGCTGGATTTCAATCGATTTCTATAAAATTTAGTGTTTCAGAATCCTCTTATGATTTTCAAAGAAGATCTTATTTTTTATTGTTTAACAATGTTGTCGTAATGTCGTAAAATTGAAAAGTTTCCGTTTTTTGTGGCGTGAATTCACTCATTTGCGACTGTTTTTGTTCGCTTTTTGAAACAACCCCATTGGATATAAAAAAAAATCTTTTTCTACACAACGAAGCAGTATTTGTTGGCTTCAAAACGTTTTAAAAAGTTTCAAAAAAAAATCGATTCATATATTTTTAAATCAATTATTTTGTAAAAGTTGTTAAAATTTATACTTTTTCCAACAAATACATATTAATGGAGTAATTTTCTAATTATTTTGTAGGTATTTAAGTAATCCATATGAAGCGTTTGATAGGGAGCTCCACGCTTTATTCCTCCCCTTGTTCCAGAATCTTTTGTGGTATTTATTTACCACATAGTTGTCATGGCCGTAGTTTTCTCTGCAATGCAAATTTTTTGTAACATTGAATTTAATTTTTAAGATAAGTTAACCACCAATTTAATTGATTTTTGTAATTTTATTTTCGGCATATCGGTGAAAATGTATATTATTGAAAAAAAATTATTAGAATTGAAAATTGTTAACGATGGTCAGAAAAGTTGGAAGAAAATTAACAGATGTTGCTCACGAAATCCATCTTTATCAATTTTCAATTATGATATTCTTTCTTCAAGAATATACATTTTCACCGATTTGCCGAAAAAAATAACAAGAATTTAATCTAATTTTAATTGAAAATTCGAGTCAAATGATTAATGATTACTGCGTCCAAAGTAATTAATTGGCATGATCAGTAGGGGAGAGTTGGGATACTTGATCCCCTTTTCTTATTTTCACCATATCTTTTTGGAAAAATTAAGCAACTCGCACTCTTTTACATTTTCTGATAGCGTGTAACTTCAACTTTTTATGCTCCTAAAATTAGAACGATACTTGAACCCGATGATGAATTAGAAGCATTTTCGTGGGAGTAAAAAATTGCGATATTTTTGAAGTTAAGGGAGATTTGATCCTTTATTCAGGAAGCCCTAATCCATGGAAAAAATCAAACAAAACCCCAAGATAGAATGGTGATTGACTATTTTGGTCATGTCCCAGACAACCAGAAGTCGTATTTTCTTTTACAGATTACATCGTATAGAATGTTATTTATACTCATTTTCGTATATCTGCACCTACAATGTGCGGTCCATGGATATTCTTTATCGTATTTAAAAGCATTGCATGATTTTAATACGACAAGAAGAGAGACTCGTATTTATGTACATATGAACTCGACCTTTGTGTACGACAATTCGCAAAAAATCCGTGAAACGACCGATATACGGTGATCAGCCGTGACTGAGAGATTTTGTCGTGCTATGCATAAAATAATTCGAAATGAAAAACGTATATAACTGCATTGATTCGTAATAATGTGCATGCAATCGTATACCTTTGCAAATTAATTCGCATGTCTGATTTCCGTAAAACGGATTTGCTGGCAATCGTAAAAGAATACAAAAAAGTTCAATAAAATCGTTTATTTTAATGGGACATCGATGATTGGAATCGTATTAAAGGAGGCTTTAAAATGTTGGTCTATTTTTAGATCATCGATAACGTGTTCTACGATTTAAAAGATTTAAGTTATAGAAATATACGATTTGCTTTTGGTTTAATACCTTTGAAGCAAATCTCCTTGAATTTATATATTCCAGATAGCGTCGAGGAACCATCATGAGCTGCAGATCGTATGGTCAGGGGATCAAGTCCAGGTACTAACAATGAAAAAAAATCAGCAATCAGGCAAATAATGAATTTCTACGATATAAACTTGAATTTGACAGCAAAAAACGCATTTCTTTGAATAAATTCTTATTTTTATTATTTTTGGGAATGAATAAACCAATTGGTTTAAAGTACAAAAAAAATAATAATCTTATTTTTATTCAACTGACGGAAAATGTGAGCCCTGCACTCAAGTCGCAAAAGACGACCAAATAAGTCGTCAAACTTTCCATATTGTTACGAAAAATGTCGTATATTACAACCTCAATCATCTATATGATGATGTAAATTGTCATAGTATATTCCAAAAAGAATCAGGGTAGTCGTAAATGATGCGCATGACAAGTCGTGCAAATCGTAATTCAATACAATCCAAATCAAGAATATGTTTGGTAATGTACCTATATGGCCTCCAGAATGATACGTATATACTGGTTTTGCTACATTATATACGATATGTTTACACGTATATTTGCACGTATATTTGCGTTGCAAATTCGAAATACCCACCAAATGATTGTCTGGGGTTTGTTCTCATTTCACAATCTATAATTGTCAGAAAAAAAATTCTATAGCTTATTCTCAACCCTTATGACATTGCATACTTACGGGCGCAAATTTTTATAAACTAGAGAAAATCAATTATTTTAGCCCTTTTCTTCAGGATGGATGGATGAATATAAGCTATTGGATAAATATTAGTAATCTCGTAACCAGCAATGACCACGATCCATTGAGAAGAAGAATATACCGGGATCATTTGTACCCATATACTAGGGATCAATTGTACCCAAAATCAACATTTTAGAAAACCTTTTCTGAAAAAAAGTTGGGAGTTTTCCACCGCTTTGAAAATATTATATTTTGAAATTCATTTTACACTCGAAAGATTGATGTATTGGAACAAACATTTTTGTTATAATATTTCTATGTTAGGAACATTTTAAAATGATGAAAAAAGATCTTCAAGTCACATTTGTGAAATTTTTCAAACAAAGTTCAATAACCCAAAAACTAAATTTGTTAAAAATTTTTGAGCTTCAGCCATTGCTGTTTTGTTCCATTTGGCACATTTTTCTAGAACATTTGATCTTTGTACGACATTCCAGTTTGGAGATATAGCTAAGGAATCAAGTATCCCCAGGGATCAAGCATCCTCATTCTCCCCTATATGGATTTTTTTCTGAATAAAGGATTAGAATAAAAGTTAGAAACAATTAGAAGATCAAAAATTTAAATGTATAAACATGATAAATGCAGAATGAGACTTAAAATAAATAAATTCAAGTCTATGATGATTTTTTGTGACTTTTAGTCTTTTGTTTGTATTTGTTTTTAAGTTTAGAATTTTTTTAAACATTTTTAAGATGCGGCCAAAGATGGGTCTCTACTAAAATATTTATTAGGTATCTACTTTTTAACTGTTTTGAATTTCGATTTAAAACAAAATCAATAATCACGACATTTTAGGAAAGCATGTTGGTGTAAATGTAATTATTTCATTTCATAATTTTCTCATTCCTAATTCAACGAAAGTGATAAAATCTGGTGTTATCACGAAAACCTTTTTTTTTGTCAAAAATTGACTCTAAAACTTTAAAAATCGCGTAGGGAAATCGGGAAAATTGAAATTCCAATTTTGATGCCAAACGACTTAAAAATGCATGAAACGTCGAGATCTGGTGTTTTATCGAAAAAAAAAATTGAAATATTTATAAATGTGATACCAAATACAGCCGGTTGTTTTTAAAGAAATAGCTGGTTTCTAGCAATCTGAATTGCTGATTTCCAGCAATTTAATTGCAAAATACCGAAACTTTGAGCGCTTTGAGGCATCCCTAAATCAAGTCTAATTGAGCTGAAATATTCCACAGGCCAGGTTTTTGGGCCAATCCACAAAATTTATATGGTCGGTTTCCATAATTCGATATGACCAATTTTTTTACGATAAATCGGGTTTTTGTTAAAAACCAATAACAAAACATGTTGTATTTGTCTTAAATTTTCTGATGCCACCAAAAGTATACAAACTTGATAACAATTAAAACTATTCCAGAATGGTATTATTGACAACCTAATAATAGTACCTCCTATTTAATCACTAATATAACAACCATTTGGATCTCAAGTCTTCTTCTGTTATGATCAGAACTACGTAGTAAAGTTTTATCAGAAAACACTCAGTTGCAGTATTTACGTCTCCAAGTTGTTTTCCAACGTCCAACGTCATGATTGAGTTGGTTTTTTTTTTAATTTTAGTTTGTGCTTTTTTTTTGTTTCTGTGCTCTTTGAGTGAATCAATTTGTTTTTTTACTTTCAAATTACACAAAGAGTTGAAAATAAATTAGCTATTTCAGCTATTCTTGTGCAAATTTTATAGTAAAAATACCCAAAAGGGTGATTTTCTACAGCATTTGCAAAATGAGGCAATTTCAAACGTGGTATGTATAGTATAAACCCACACATTCTACGGTGTTGGGTTGCGTTTTCGGAATCTAGACTACGGAATCTCGACATTTGACCAGATTTACGATAAGAATTTTCCCACTCGAGGATTTCATCGTCGCATGGCTATTGACAAGTTAACTCAAATCTGCGAGTTTCCATCAGCATGCTGCCCGACAGTAGGCTTTGATTCGTTCAGCACGCACGTGTTGTCATTGAAAATTTGTTCGATGTATTTGCTTTTTTTTAATTTGGAAATAAATGATAGTAATTTTCCACCAAGTGTTATAAAAAGTGGGAAAGAAGTGATGGGTATTGCAGATCGCTTCAGCCGGAAACCACCGAAGGTGTATAAAGTAGTGGAGCCAGCGAATTCGGCCTAGGGCTCTTGATTTTTGTTTGTAAATTCTACCCGTCTATCTTGTTTGTAGGATTCCTGGATTCCTGAGTGAATTAGTCATTTCGTATACTAATCCAACTGTTGACGACTGAGGGATGAATTACGGACAACAGCAAGATGCGTGCAAAATTCCTGCTAATCGTCTCGATTTATGCAATGATTAATGCGCCGTTGTTATGATTGAATCGTTGTTAGTTTTGACAGTTGAACTTACACCACGCCAAGTGAAGCATTGCTTTTTTTAATTAAAAAAAAGTCTGTAGAAATGAAAATGGAAGACTTTGGTTCATAATTCGTTCACTTATTGTCTGGGCCAACGGATACATTTTATTGTAAAAATTAAACACATTATCATATGAGGGTGATTTAGGCCACAATGAGGCTGTGTTAGCTTTAAAAGATTACCTAAACAATTAGAGATAGTACGGATTGGAGCTGTACTTCGCTTTGTAAACAGTCCAATATGCACTAGTTACAATCGACTGTAACGTTATAAAAACCCAGCTGGTAACGACATCAAATCGTTTGGGTTTGGTTGTTAAATTAAACATTGTCGTGTAGTCGGCTTAATAAGTCCAGAACTTTCTAGGTCGGAATTTCACAACGTGTGAAAACACGTGTAGCTTCAGGGGAGGGCAATGATCCACCCAACAAGTTCATGGGAGTATTGATCCTTCAGGCGCACGCCACTGTCCCCCGGGATCGGACATCATCAAGCGAAATTAGTTCATTCCGTTGGACACCAGCTAGAAGGTAGGTGCAGGCAGGCCCTTAAAGCTGTAAGAATTATCATCGACAAGCATTTTAAGTATTCCCTTTGGATTGTAGATTTAGTTAACGCGCTGAACTACAGATAAGAGCCGTTCGCCCGTTTCGAACTGCATTAACCGCCTCTGGAGAGAAGCTCAGCCTTCCCCCACCTTCTGATTTCTCCTGCTAACGTACCGAATGGAAAGGGACTAAATTAATAGCTACACGCTTGCCGCTGCACATACAGAGAAGGTGTTATCGAAGTTGGGTTCGCCAAAACGTGAGATTCTTACCTTTTAATGCCGCCGTTCGTCGTTCGTTGTAAGGTAATGAATGGCCATTAGTATCCGCGCGGTGTGACTGTGACGATGATGACGCCGACGACGACGAGTGCCGATTCTAGTAAACACTAAATACATGGTTCCACCTTGTAGGTTCCGGAGATGTTACACCATTAGTATCTGATTCTTCGCCTGGGACGGTCGAAAATTTCACACTTTCTCGCGGGCGCGTGGCAAAAGTTTGGCCTTCCTGTTATCCGTTCAGTGCTGTTTGAGAAGAAAAAAAAATTAACAATGGGTCTAACTTCAAGGAACTTTGTTAGAATGTGAGCCTCAAACGGTTAGAAAAAGATTTCAAATATGAAAACCAGAATAACGCTAGCTGCTGTAGTTATTTTTTCTCTCATCAATATCGCTCAATCTAGTAGGCGGTCAACTCCAGTAGAAGTGTTTGACAGTTTTTCAAGTTACATTACCGAAGATCACTGCCAGCAGGATGACGCCGATCTGTGGCAACAGGAGAAGATCGTCATCTCGCCGGACTGTTTGTGTCCTCCGGGGTTCATGGCCCTGGCCAGTGGAAACAGGAAAATGTTTTGCGTCCTGGTAACGGCCCCCAGGGCGTGGAGTGATGTTTGCGTTCAGGCCGGGTGTATGGATGATTATTACGATATTACTGTGGCTGAGCGCCTGGCACTGAACAAGTTCCTTCGCAATAGCAACGTAACGCAGTTCTGGATCGCGGTGCAAAGGGGTGAAGCGTTTGGATTGCCGCTGAGGTTAGTGGCAGCCTTCGTTTCCTACTCTAGCATTTTCATTAATTTGAAGGTGTTCTCATTAAATATTGAGATACAATTTGATTTTCTGAACACCATCGAAAATTAAAACACAGAAGTTTTTTCAAACGATCTTATTTTAAACGATTCTCTAGAAATTAGACGATTTACAGCAACAACAAGTGGAACCAAATTGAACTTCACAAAAACGTGAAAAAATGATTAGGTGACACTTGACCATGATCTTGAGACTTTCAGGACTGTTTAGAACATCCAGCTCACCTTCTATAGTTCTGGAACAACCGTAATTTTGGGCTAAATATTTTCAAAACAGTTTCCTGACATTTTGTTTTATTTTTCAAACCACTCGCAAATTTCAATGAGTAAAAACGTGTTTATTCATAGAATCATGGTTCAGATTTTATTCATATAAAACGAAAAAAAAGGGAATTTTCATGGTTATTCATAAATTGTTCAAGGATATCTGAGGTTCCTTGTACCTTGACATGCAATATTGAATATCGTTATAGAACGATTTAGCTCTTTTTGGAGCAGGATCGTTTTCTTAAAAATGGTTTCCCAACTGCTCTGCCAGTCTGAAATCGTCTTCCAGCTTTTCAGTGGTCAATTCTGAAACGGAAATCTCATCAGCAATTTCTTCTGGATCAGTTTTTGGCATCTCTATCAGATCCTCATCCGCAAGCACTGGTTCATGTAACAATTCTGAAACATCCTCTTCAGCCATTTGGTTGATATCGTCGAAACCTTGGCCACCGATGACATGGGTCAAGAAAATAATTTCGGACGTGTGGTTTACCTGCTGAACTTTGGTTGATTGCACACATTCAGGCCAAAGAGAACGCCAACAAGCGTCAAGAGTCGATGGTCTGATGTCTAGAAAAGCCTCTCCAATTTGCTCCAATCATTCTTTCATAGTGAAAGCTTTCCAAGCTTCTGGAACGGTCAGTGTCGGATCCTTTTCGATCGTTTCTATCGTCCTGCCTATGTACAGTTCCTTGAAGTTTACTATTATGCCCTGGTCAAGGGAATGGATCAACGATGTTGTGTTTGGTGATAAAATACCACTTCCAGCGGATGATTACCAGGGCCGTTGTCAACAATTAGAAGAGCATGAAATTGTTCTCCCTTTGTCTCCAAATAGGCTTGAGCTTCAGGAACGGACATTTCCTCGAACCACTGTCTTAAAAACGGCTTAAGTGACCCATGCCTTTTGGTTAGCTAACCAATGTACTGGAAGCTGATCCGAATCCATGCCCTTCAAGGCACGAGGACGCAAAGATCGATTGATCCAAAGTGGATTAAAAGTATGGTTCCTTCGCAGCTTCAAATCCGTTTGTCGATTTATCGGTTTTGGCCAGATAGGTTCTAGTCGGCATGCGCTTCCAGAACAGACCCGATTCATCCGCGTAGCCTCCCTCCCGAATTCGTCTGTAGAACCGCTTTTTCCCCGAAGCTTTATATTATGGAGAGAATATCGCATAAAAAAAAACAGCAAACCAACCGACAGTAGCGTTAAACGATTTGATTCCGTCACTCGAAGATGGTTCCTGTTGGATGAGGGCGCTGTGCAGTTTTAGTGCTTTTTCCCGAAGGATTGGACCATCCCTCCTGGAGCCCTCTTTTGGTTATGGTCCTTGATCCACAAACTGAGCGCCTTTTAGATTTTTTCGATCACAGGATCACAAGCGTAAGATGTTTTTTTGTTGACATGTCAGTTCCTTAACTTAACTGACGATGAATTTTATTGTTAAATTAGGCGCTGTATGCGAAAATGAAATTATAAAAAACTGAGAACAGTTTTAAGTAATGCCAAAAATATAAAATTTACTTAACGAAAAGAAAGTTTCTTGTGCAGTTACCCAAATATTTCGAGCTACGTAAAATCGACTTAAAATACCTTTTTTCGTATTACAGGGGAATAAACTTACCATCAATAATCTAAACACTTTGCGTATGATTAATAATATTCTTGATATTTGAAAAAAAATCATGAGAAACATCGTGCGCTCCCTTTGATGTTCGTAACGTCAATCAGAGGAGATCGCCATACCTACTTGTTGATACGTTTTGACCGGCGCTCACTGACTGATTCACAAACATTTGCCTAGCATCTGTTAAGATTCGTCTCATCGAAGCAATCGATGAGATGAATAGCAGCAATACACTCGTGGTGTTTGTTTATAGAAATTGGTTGGTCTCTTTTTTCCACTGTCCAACTGTTGCTACAACAGGTTATGGGCCCAGCACTAGTGGAAAGAAGGAGAAGCGGAATCAACAGTGGACAATCATCCAGCCAAGCGCCGAAGGAAGGATAACGAGCCAAGGAAGCCGAAGGAAGAATAACGAGCCGAAACCCGGAAGGACGAGCCAGGAACCTTTATTGGGAGGTCATCGAGATGAGAACCAGAGTCACTGGGAGGTCGTCAGTGTTAAGCCATTAGGAGGTCGTTGTGCCAGGCAGAACCATCGAAAGGTCGGCGAGTTTGGAACCGTGGAAGGTTGTCGGACCGGGAAGCCGTCAAGCCAGGAAACACAGGAGGTAATCGGACAGGTCGTTGTATTGGATCCATTAGAAGCGGATCGCAATCCATTGGAAGGTCAGCGAGCCGGCGAGGTTGTCGTGCTATTGGTGAGCCGGAACCAATCATGGTCGTCGGATCGGACCCTCGGGAGGTCGTCGGACTGGTGTCATGGAAAATTGGCGGGCCGGTATTATGGAAGGTTGTCAAGACAGGAACCAGGTGATGGTCGTCGTACACTGGAGGACGTCGAAAGGTCGGTGCCATGGAAGGCCGTCAGACCGGAAAGCCAAGTGGAAGTCGTCGGTATGGGATCACTGGGAGGCGTCAGGCATCAGGATACCGTCAAGGCGGAAGGAAAGCTTCGACCCGCATGAAAAGCGTCGAACTAGAGCCATGGAAGGTCGTCGGGCCAGAGCCGTCGATCAACGAAGGTGACACGAATAACGTCCGCTGCGTGCGTTGAAGAGGAGCACCCTCATCTTCAGAAGGAGCCGCCACCAAGTAGTGAAGTTTCTCCTTTCCACTGCCCAAAGTGCTGAATCCACAGCATCATTATCGATCATGCCTGTAATTGATTGACAACGAAAATTTCAAGGAAGGCAATCACAAACGTATACAGGATGATCTCCATAAAACTTATGTCCTCGAAGTTCCTTTTTCTTAACTCTAAGCGTACATCTTTCGAAGATATGATGGCATTCTTCGAATGCTGAAACCACTAACCTATAGAAAGTGTACTATGTATGCCGTGACCGGGCTTCGCTCTCGTGTCCGCTGGCTTAAAAGACTTAAAGGCTATCCTCTACGCCACGGGCTGCGGCGGTGTCACTATAGAGACACTCTATTGCTTATGCATAATTGTTTGTATGCTTTGGTTTAAAATAGGAAAATTGACTGCTACGTTTTGTTCGCCTTCGAATGCGGCCAAACATGGCTCAGTAGAAATGAGTGATTTTCGGATCATTGTCACCCACTGATAATAAAAATAACTTTTCCCACGGCTGTACATCAGGGAATTTCACGTTTACTTGGTTTACTCTGTCCCCTAAAATTAAAAAAAAAATGTTAGCCACACTATTATTTTTTTTTTTTTAATTTCAGACGTTTCCGCATATTTTGCACATCAGGTAGACCCCTGATTCATTTGATTCTCTTGTGTATGAAAGCTTATTTGAGGCCCTCAGAACCAAAAAGATATAAGTGCAAAAATGACAGCTTTTGAGTTGATAATGCCAAACTATTCTTTACATTTCAAACTATATTTGGTGATTTTTTCAAATTTTTAGAATTTAGAATTTTTCCATGGGCCTCATTTATTCCTCTCAAAAGGTCGAAATCGTTACCATACGACAGCATCGAATACAAAACAATACTCATATCTATTATCAACTTTATTCACTTCCAGAAAACTCCCGGGCAAAAAGTGGGGCGCACCATTGACGTTCACCGATGACTACGACCTGGAGCTCAACACTGCCTACCCTGGACAATGTCTCAAAGCCAGCATAGCCGAGAGCCACTTCAAGGCCAACTTCGATGACTGCAACGCCATCTATCCGCAGCTGTGCATCTATAAGCGTCGAACTCTGCTGGCACTGCACTGTCCTACGAATGAGTACACCACCCGATATTCCACCTATCAGGATCAATGCTTCACGGTTGTGAGGTCAAGTGTGGCTCAAAACCAAAGCCTACTGTTTCAAGTGTCCGACCACCGCAAGTATACGTTGTATCAGCAGCTGGTTGAAAAATGTAAGGCCAAATGTAATCATAGCTTGGTTCAGCATGCCAATATCAACGCTAGCGGCCAACTGTCTAATTACTCGACCATAGGAGGCGATGGCATCATGACGTTTTCGCCAAGCATCGACTGTGTCGTTTATGAACGTAACCATAGTGCCGGCTACTGGAAGACTCCCGCGATTAATCTCAGCTTCGATCGTGCCCATCGACGTTTGACGATGACCATCGCTCATCCCCGGTTTTTGTGGCGTGACAGTTGGGGAGATGTTGGGGTCGTTTGCTACACCGATGCCGATTCAGAACTGCTGCGGGAAGTCAAGATCCAGCGCCGGATTTGGCCACCTGCAGGTAAAAGTCGGGACGATCGTCGGCAGCTGTGGGATGTCCAGGAGCATCTTTGGGAGGATCACGAAATTTACGAGCTGAAGTTGTATGGGGATTTTCCGGGGTTGTACTGGTGCGAGGGACATGCGGTACCGAAGTTTCAGCTGATTAAGTCGGACAAGATTGTGGCCCAGAAAAAGGAGGCCGATGTGCACATCTTTTCCGTTTTCTTGCAGCTGAAGGTTGAAGATATTGAAGATTTTTTGGACAAGAAGTATTTCAAAAAGTTGGTGAAGGGTTATCTGGACTATTTGAAATCCTGTGAAAGGGATGATGTTCGGGGTGTAGTGAAGCGTATCAAAGCGATGCAAGTGATGAGGGTGCTGTCTGTGGATGAGAGTCAAGAAAGACTTGAACTGGTGGTACATGTTGCTGCGAAATACGATCGAAAGGATTTGGAGGCCTATGGTACAGACGATTTTTTGGACCGCGGTAAGTTGAAACAACAGATATTGTTTTATTTACATGTTAAGATACTACGTCTTAGCCTAGATCTTTCGTTGGTAACCAAGTGTTAACTGGTTATAGCTTATCGTTATGATACTGATCAACTTTGGCCTAGTTAGGAACTGAGGACGATACCACTCTTATAGGAACTTTTCGAATCATAACAAAGTTTTGTAACTCTTCCCTCTAACCCATGAACTTCTCTTCGCTCAGTTTGTGATGATCGAGGAAACCGTCCAGCCACTTCTCGATGACCGGCAGGTTTTCATCGCTCCATTTGGTTTCTTCCTTGATGTTCTTGAGCGACTTTTCGATGATGTGCTCGGCCGTTCCGAACTCACCCTGCCGTTGGACGTAGAGCTGCGAAACCAGATCGTATCCCTCCTGCGTTGTGAACAGTCCGGTGGCCGAGTTGATCAGATTATCCCACAAGATTTCGCGGTCCTTGAATCTGTTAAAATGGAAATTGGGTTGAAGCTTGAAATTAATGGCAAATGTCAAAACTAACCTCAACTTGATGGCTTCCCAGTTTTGTTGAAGGAATCGGAACAGTGCCATGTAACCATTGGAACCACCCGAAAGCATCTTGAAGATCAGTCCGATGTCGTTGTCGGTGAAGTTACCGTTATCTTCCAACACCGTAATGTTCAACAAACGATTGATCTTGGCCGTCTGAATCGGACATCCAGCCAAAGTTTTCAGCAGGTACGTTCGCTCACTTCGAACTCTGTGCTCCGGGAAGTTGATGATACGCTGCAGACCGAACTCCCACTCTTCCTGAGTTCCCCACTTGAAGACCGGACAGATGTACTGGTTTGCGATCCTAAATTTAAACGGAAGCTATAAATGTTTTTTGAAAGATCATCAAAATCTTTCAAGACTTACGGATTACCAAGGTCAGGTTCTGGGCTATCCATCCACTTCTTGAACACCTTTTGCGCTTCCTCAATACAAGGTTTGTACCCAGCCCGGCACAGGAAAGTCTTTGCGAGGTTTCTCAGATTACCCTTCCACTTTTCCTCTTCCTCATCGTTTGATTGATCCTGAACAAGCTCTTCGTAGAGAGGAGTTAGTAACGTTCGTACGTAGATTTCAAACTTTTTGTGCACCGCCGACATATCGATGTGGCGTCCGATGTGGTCGATCAGTGTGAACACCGGATTCCACACCAAGTGATTCCGCTCGAATTGCATGAACAGGGTCATGTTGAAAGCAGTTGCGAAACTGAGGTCCCCGGCGTACGCCAAGTTCCAGGCGTCGTGGAGCAGTTTAGCCCTAAAATTTACAAAAAAAAAAATCATCATATTTTCAAGAATAAAAATAAGACACAAACCTGGTGTAAACTGGAATCTTTTTGCGACCTTCCTCGGTCAGCAGATACTGAGCCAATAGATTCCAGTTGTGTTGATCGTAGTTCACCGGGAATGGTCCAATTTCTTCCGGGTTTACGATGATGAACTTGTTGGCATCGGGAAGATCTTCCAGGGTAACCTCGCGAACCTTCTTCATCCATTTGGTGGCACTGGTGTTGGTAAAGTTCAGGTTATCTTGTCGAACGACAATCAGCGGGATCCACCAGAGCATTTTGTCCTGCTCCGGAACGTCGTGAGGTCGCTCCCGAAGATACAATCGCTGCGTCACCGTAGCCGTTTTCTTGTCGTAAGATCTTTGAACGCTAACCATAGGGATCCGATCTTTAGTGATCCAACTTTCGGCGATATCGTTGATCGTGGCCTGCTCACACAAGCGATTGTCCAGGTGAGCTTGCTTCGTCAGAGCTTCCCAAATGTCTCCGGTGACAAAGGTCTTGTACTCGCGATGCTCGATAAACTTCCGCAAACCATTGCGGAAAGTATCGCCGCCCAGGGTGAAGTTCAACATCCTCAGAACCAGTTCCGTTTTACTGCAAGTGGTTTCCTGCTTCATGGCCGTGATCCTTGAATGCGGATAGCGTTTACTGAACTCGTAGTAGATCGAGTACAAAATAGTCATGGGCCACTTGCCTTCAAACTCAACACCATTATCGAGATTGATCGTGGCAGATGCGGCCAGATATCCCGCAATGGCCTTATTGACGTGGGCATCAGTCCACCAGTGCTGGAATAAAACACAAACTGTTTAAAAAGTTCTTTCCTTAAAAGGGATCTATTTTTAAGTACCGGTGTAATCCATGAGCCGAGCCATTGGTAAACCAGTTCCTGTGTGATTGTGTAATACCCGTTCATCAGTTCACTTTCCCTAGAAAGGCATTCAACATAAAATTTTGTAGGTACATTTTTTCATGTTAGACGTAACTCACTTGAAAACGATCAATCCCCAATTGTCAGCTGGCTTGACGGAAGCAAAATTTGGTAGAGCCACGATGTCCAACTTCTCCAACGGAAAACTGGTGTTCCAATAATTGGTCAGATACTCCATGATCACCAGAATCTTGGCCCGCACATCCTTCATCTGGTCGTGCATATCAGGTCTAGCCCAAATCCTCAGCATTGGTTTTCCAGCCACATCCAACTCCTTACCGTGCGTAATTTCAGCCAAATTGGACATCACGAATCCTAGCGCAAAAGTCGAAAGGGGAGGCGTGATCTTGAAGCGATCCTCTACCGTACTATCTTCTAACGTTTCCGACGATTCAAGTTCTGTATTGAAAAGCGTGTGATACCCCTTTGGCCGTACTATCGATACCTGGAATGGAACCTTGTAGGCAGGTTCATCGAAGCACGGGAACACTCGCCGGGCAAGATTCGGTCTGAAGTGTGTGGCAAAGTAGCTAGTCTGCTCCGGTGCCGTAACATCTGCAGCATCCACCTTATATTTCCCTTGGAACACACCTTCCGTATTCTCCCAGATGTTGCCATTAAACTTGATTCTCGCTTCGTAGGTGCCGCCCACCTCCAAATCATCATGTAAATAAACCACCAGCAGCGGCTTCTTGGGGATCCGATCGACCCGACGGATCTTGACCGGTCCGACGTGACCAACGTCCAGTCTCCAAATCTCCAGATTGGCTTCGTCAATCTGAAGATCGGTGTGGGCATGCAGGTTGACCTGATTGGCGCGCTTTTTTGCACAGGTCATCGTAATGTTAACCGAGCCGTGGAAGGTTAGCGCCTCAGGGTTCATCGCTATCCGCAGGGTGTAGTTCTGTGGTACAAGATCGGCGGGAAGTTTTGCGTCCGGCATCAGAGGGTTGGTTGCGGAGAGATCGATGCTACGCCGAATTCGGTACTGTTGCGGACAAATTTCATTAAAATTAGAAATACTCTCAAAGAATTGTTAAAGATGAACGAAGCTAAACTTTGAAGAAAAAATATTAGAAGGTAAGTTAATCACCTCGGCCTCGAACCCCAAAGCGGTGGGACGTTTGGTTCGAGATTCACATTTCACAAGCTCCCCGCAACGGAAAGATTTCTGGCGCTGGCGTGCGTTTAGAGCAATAATGGGAAAATTGAAAAAGGAAGGGATTAGACACTCTTCTCGTAACGAAAACGGTATAGAAGAAAAGATCTTTTCGCAATACCACAGTTATGAATAATTTTGCCATTCAGTTCATTTTGATCTTAATTCTCCTCATTTATATCACTCTGATATAAATGGGGTAAGAGGCCCTGCCGCCTAAGATCATAAAAGCATATCCAATAATGATAGTATCACACCAGATGTTGCGAACACGAACGGATCACTACGTCACTAGTGAAACGGAATACACACGTGGTGGACCCACGGCTTTAAACTGACGCCTATCCTGTGGCCGATATGGTCCGATCAGGTTTGATGATTGTTTGACCTAATATATGTTCATCGTACCTGCTAAACGATCTATTGTATATTTCAGATTCATGAGAAGTAAATTGAACGCCTTGTGAAGTCAATTTGATGTGTATAAGACGAAAATGGAGCAAATGAAATATGACGAAGGAGTGATACTTGTCCGAAAAAACAAAGGGGATGGACATTGCCTGTATGCTGCAATCCTGAATAAAAATCGAAATGGAAACTTAAATGAAGCAGCAAGCATAGAAGATGCAATGAATATGAGGTCCAGAGTAGTAGACTGCATCAGAAATAATATGGAAGATTTTCAAGCATCTGGACACCGTGCAAGATAAAAACTACATACAAAGAAGGAACGACCAAGAAAAGGTGTACAATTTTCCTAGGAGACCTGAGTCCTCTAACGAATGGGTTGGTGAAGAGTCGATCGCTGCAGCATCAAAAATACTAAATTGTCGAATAGATGTTTTCTATGAAAATAGACCGAGAGTACAATTTAACGAAAAAAATCATTATGATGCTGTAATCCATGTTCCAAGATCAGCCCTGACACCTCAGAAAACCGTCTAACTTTTTTTTTCTTTTTGATAGGAGTTTAACTCGTTAAGGCCATTCTTCCTCGAAAACCGTCTAACGGTATCTATAGATCGTATAGCAGATCTACAAAGATACCTCTTTCCTAGAGTAAACCAGCTGACTCCCAGCAATGTTATAATTATAGCGGGACGTGTTCCCCTACTATTCACCCAAAGGACCACTTCATAATGACGAGCTGGAACACTAGAGTGCCCCAAATGACCCGACATTTGAAAAAGTTATGCGCTGCAGGCTTCAATTGATCCTGGGCCTAGTACAAGGTCTCTTGCCAAATTTGGGCCAGATCGGATCACGGGAAAGGGTCGTTCAACGAGCCTAAAGTTTGTATGGGATTTTGGGACATTTAGTTCGGGAGAAACATAAAAATCCAGTTTATCATGAATAACTTTGGTCTCTTTCGGCCGTTTTCTTTTGAAAACGGTTTTTTTTAAATTTGGCATGAGACCTTGTACTAGGCCTAGGATCAATTGAAGCCTGCAGCGCATAGCATTTCACAAGCTTGAAATTTCCCATACAAATTTGGGGCAGTCTATGGAACACGTTCGGGGCTGCTCAGACGAAACATCGAGGAACGTAATAGATGATTATTTTGCTTCGAAACGGATACAACATCTGCAAGAAACGAGTCTAGCGGAATGCACAATCGAATCAAAAAATTATCTATGGTTCAATGTAAACGAAAATAGCAACCACGACAGAATTGGGGGAGGCACGGCAATCTTGGTATCAAACGATGTTGTAGCGCAGACAACTTTAGAAAAATATCACCAAACTCTTTCCTTTATGTTGTTAATATTTTCAACAACAGAGTGATCATTACGTAAACAAGATCCAACCGCAATAAAATCAATGGAGAATTCGCCATAAGAACAAGTTACACCACCAAATTTAATGAGGCGTTTCGAAAAAGTATTGTAATCCTAGAAGATCTAAATGCGAGAATAGGTAGAGAGAACTTATGGGCCCTATTACATAAGACGAATCGAGTAACTCGACTCGACTCCAGTCACTGTCGAGTCGAGCGAAATGTCGTATTACGGTAGTCGAGTGAAACAGTTAAGTCACGAACGTTCAAACAGTCGACTCAGTCGAGCTACTCGACTGAAGTTCGACTTGACACGACTACTGTAATACCAAAATGGCTCACTCGAGTAAAACGATTCGTGACTCGTCTTATGTAATAGGGCCCTATTGGAGTGTGACAAAAACCTGTTTGGAAACAACCTACTAGATGATCAATCTAATCGAAACGGAATAGGTCTCCGAAATTTCTTAAAACTCTAACGCTAACAGACTATCTTACCTTTAGCAGATCTAACTAGGTTAAAATTAATGGCCAAATGCAAGAACCAGCTCAAAAATTGACCCCGTGATCATGTCAAACATGAGCTTCATGAAGGTTTCTGTTATCAGAGCTTATTTTCACGACCTTATAAAGAGCAACCGCAAAGTTATATACGCTGAAATTAAAAAGAAAAGGACTGACAAAATAGAAAGACCAACTCGAAACAAATTAATAACGTCAAAAACAAGCGGATCAGGTATGACGTGGAGAAGTTACGAATGGATGAGGAAATACGAGAGGACTATCAATGTAAGCTAGACAATCCAATAAGAAAAATCGCCGACTTGGAAAATGATGTAGCACATCATCTCGATTGTGCTTATCGTCATTACAATTATCACATCTAGGATCGCAATAAACTCTAGCAAGTTTGTTAATTTATAAACAATAGAAACACACGCACCATAGCAGCAACACACACCTGATCAAAATTCTGATTTCAATGAAACACACAGCCAGTTTAGGCTTACCACTTAATAAGAGCACATAATTTTGTTTTGTTCTGAAAGCCTCTAAAAATGTATTAGAGTGCCTATAGATTGGTAACCCCAGACAAAACCGAAATCGTGTCTCGCTAATTTTCGGTCGGTTACGTGATCGCGAAATGGAGGATAATAAATCCAACAGCACCTCGAATCCAGCTTAATCCACCCAGTATGGCCGAAGCGATCATCGAAACTTATTTCGTGCCGCTGGAGTTCTGATTCGCAGTCTCTAGATCGGGCCGCAGCATGGATTCTATGGGACTTTCTCGCTATACCTGGCTAGAGTCCACGCAATGGTTTCTATTGAGAGGGTTCTCGATATGATTCTCAGCAATCTTGGTGAAAACGAAATCAAAATAAGAAAGCTTGTACCATGGTGTAGAGAAATTAACACTCTTTCATTTGTGTCATTTAAAGTAGACATGAAAACAGAGTTGCGTAGTAAAGCTCTGGCCACTGAGATTTGGCCTGTTGGAATCTGTTTCAGGGAATTTACTGGTAACGAATCCAACGATATTTTTAAGCCCCCAATCCACTATCGCTTCTTTCGAACAATATTGGGCAAACAACCCTTTCTATTACCCAAAATCAGTAACAGAAGCGGTCAACTCCAGGAGAGGATAATATTCAACAGACTTATTATCAGCACAGAAGGCGAAAGTGGACTGTCGGACAGACAGCTCGGTTTTCGAAAAGGGAGATCTATGGTGGACGCCATCCGAATGGTGACAGAGTACGCGAAGCGCGCATATAAAAAGAAGCGGACAGGTGTTCGTCACTGCGCCATCGTGACAATCGACGTTAAGAATGCCTTCAACAATGCCAGTTGGAAAGCGATTGCCAAAGCGCTTCACAGGATGCGTGTTCCCAATACCCTCTGCAGGATAATAGGAAGCTTCTTCGAAAATCGAGTCCTGTCGTACGAAACCGAAACTGGGTTACGATCTACTGCCCTAACAGCGGGTGTTCCACAGGGTTCCATACTCGGACCTGTGCTCTGGAATGCCATGTATAACGAGGTGCTAACGCTGAAACTACCAGCAGGCGTGCAGATAGTCGGATTTGCTGACGATATCGTGCTCATGATCACTGGCGAAACAATTGAGGAGGTAGAAGACCTTGCAACGGTGTCCGTAGAAAGGGTTGGCATCTGGATGGAGGGAGTTAAGCTTCAAATAACTCACCAAAAAATCGAAATTCTGCTTGTGACCAATAAAAGAGTTGTGCCGCACATGGAGATTACTGTTGGGGGGCACACGACATCTTCAAAACAGCAGCTGAAATACCTTGGAGTAATGGTCGACAATCGCTTAAGTTTTGGTGCACATGTCAAATACTGTTGTGAAAGTGCATCGAAAGTCATCGATTCATTGGCCTGGATTATGCCAAACTGCCATGGTCCAATGAGTAACAAAAGACGTCTCCTTGCGAGCGTAGCACTGTCGAAACTACGATACGGGGGAGCGGCCTGGAGCGAAACCGCGATAGAGGTAGAGCGCAACAGATCCAAATTACGGAGCACACATCGGTTGATATCCATGCGAGTTTCCTGTGCGTACAGGACCATATCAGCAGATGCAGCTTTTGTCATCGCGGGCATGATTCCCATCGACATAACTCTGGCGGAGGATATGGAATGTTACAAAGCAAGAACTGTTAGAGGAGTGCGTAAAATTCAACGAGCAGCGTCAATGCTCAAGTGGCAGGAGCAATGGGACGCATCGAACAACGCAAGATGGACGCATAGGCTAATCCCGAGACTTTCAGACTGGGTAAATCGGCAATATGGAGAGGTCAACTTCTACCTGACGCAGTTCCTTTCGGGTCATGGGTGCTTCAAGCAATACCTTCATCGGTTTAAGCTTATCAGCTCGCCTTATAGCCCGGAATGCGTAGAGACGGAGGAATCGGCAGAACATGCTATCTTTGTCTGCCCTAGGTTCAATTCAAGGCGTCAACAACTTCAAAATTTGAACGCTGAAAACATAGTGAGTTAAATGTGTCGCGACGAACAGTCGTGGCGTGCTACCGTCGACGAAATCTCGCAAATCATGCGCGATCTGATAAGAATCAGGAAAGATGATGAACGGAGAGAGCGAGATAGTCAACCAAATTTGACAAGCTAATGGAAGGTCTTGGGCCTCGTATGACACTTCAATTCAAAAGCAACGCGATCTTAGGGCGCGGTATAACCCTAATCTGGACTCATACGTGTGGTGGGACTTAAAAGGTCTCACGTACTCAGCTACGATCTTTCCTGCAGCAAAAGGAAGCGGAGATACCATTCGGGGTGGTCGTGTCGGGATTCTAGCTTGGTAGTTTCTCAATCGGCCATGCCTTGGTGGTTAGAAATCCTGCGAAAGTGATTGCTGTGACGGGCGCGAGTTACTTCGAAAGCGTTACCTAACCGGCACACGTTTCGAGGTCCCCGGGATAGTGGATGCTGTGACGGGCGTGAGTTATTATGAAAGCGTTACCTAACCGGCATACGTTTCGGGGTCTTCCGTACCAGTCTGAAGTTGGCGATAGAGGAAAAGGAGAAAGAGGAAAAAGGAGAAAAAGGATAAAGCAGAACGATGATCAAGGAGAAATTGAGGAAAAATTGAGAAAGAGGAAAAGGGTGAGATGTATAAGTGCATGAGCACAGCCTACCCCAAGTAACACAGATTATGCCAACTAGCATTAGAAGTTTTATTATGGTTTAATTATGGCATTTTTTTGTGCAGCTCGTTTTATGACGGTTTTATTATGGTCCTGCAGAATGCTTATATATTTTTTCGACCATATGTTTGCAGATGGTTTTGAAAACGCTAATAAAACTTTTATTAAACAAACTGTTTTGGTTATTTTGAAAGAGTTATGAATGCTTTTTTAAAACTATAATAAAACACAAACTTAGAAGTTTGCTCCAAGCTTTCTTTTGCATGTTCTATAATAGCACTCAGTGCCTGATTATTAAACCACCATAAAACTTAGTGACAGTTCTCGATCAAAATGAAACAGGACACGCTCAGATTAGATAGCACATATTTGAATTGGAACTCCCATTTTTACACATTTTTGGTAAGTTATGCGTGTTGGTTTTGAGTTTAAATTAAAAAAATACATCTTTGAAAACTTGAAATCACCGAAAGTGGTATGAATATCTTTACAATATGAGTATTGAGTGAAAGGGCCCAAATAGTAGGAAAAAAAAAGCTTGACGCCATCATTAATTCAAGATGGCGGCTTCCGCTTTTATTTTCAAAGTTGAAAATTACTGAAAATATCGTGAAACCTTCACAATATGGTTATAAGGTGAAAGTAATAAACGAATAGAAGTCAAATTTCGTTGCCCGTCGCCATCTTAAATCCAAGATGGCGGCTACCACTCAACTTAAAAATACTGTAAATGACTGAAAATCGCATAAAACCTATATTATAGGGGTATAAGTTAAAAGAAATCAACCGGTAGAAGTTGAATTACGCTATCTTACGCCATCTTGAAATCCAAGATAGCGGCTTCCGCTAAACTTTGAAATGTAGTGAATGACTTAAAATGACATGAAACCCAAATTGGTAGTGGGTGAAGGGGTTTACGAGTAGAAGTCGAATATTGCTATCTTACGCCATCTTGAAATCCAAGATGGCAGCTTTCTATAAACTTAAAAAATGCTCTAAATCATTGAATATCGCATGAAACCTCCAAAATATGGATATTTGTCAATTGGGATAAGCTATAAAAAGTTTATTTTTGCATTCTGACGCAATCTTGAATTTTGAAAAACTACCACAATACAGACCCCGTTCGTTTTTGGCAACATTCGATTTTGGCAACATCGAATTTGGCACATGTGCCTAAATCAGACGGTTAACAGAAACAACATAACCTTATAGTTTTCGCTAGAATAAGACCAATAAAATTTAGACATAATAGCATGATAGGAATAAAAGAATTACATAAATGGCAAAAAAAATCAAAAACTATAAACAAAACAAGAAAAGTTCTAAATGCATTAGAAACATAATGAAAAAATAATAAAAGTAATTTAAAATGATCTAAATTGTTTTAAAATAGTAGTTTTAATGTAGTATTACGTGAAAAAAAGTTGTGTTCAAGCGATTTTCATTGATTAACAGCATTTTAAATTCAGTGGAAGCTGCCATCTTGGATTCCAAGATGGCGTCGGAAAGAAAAAAATCGACATCTTCTAGCTTAGCCTTTTCATTCAATACTCGTATAGTGGTAGTTTAATGCGACTTTTTGTCAGCATTAAGCATTAAAAGTTAAGCGGATGCCACCATCTTGGATTTCAAGATGGCGTCGGATAGCGAAATTCGACTTCTACTCGTTTAGCACTTTCACCCGATACCCATTTTGTTGGGGTTTCATGCGATTTCAAGTCATTTACACCATTTTAAAGTTCACCAAAAGCCGCCATCTTGGATTTCAAGATGGCGTCAGACAACGAAATTTGACTTCAACTCATGATTTATTCCACGGGTCATTGAAAACCAATCCCTTTTCATTCAAAAAGTCTGTCCTCATTTACTGTACTAATGATTAACAACTCAGAAATAAGGAACTCAACCTTAGCGTGTAATTGGTTTGCTTGCGAGAGAAACGTCAAATCGTAGCTTTTTTTGGGGTCATCATTAAACCATAATAAAACTATGAATTGACTCACGCCATGTTGGTTGCAAAATCGAAGGGTACAAAATGACGCCATGTTGATGGATTCACAATGCCAGCATTGGAAAATATTTTTTCAGGCCTTTTTTCCATCAATCCCATCATGATTGACCATCAGATTTGACGAGGCGCATTTATTTTAAGATACTATTTCATATACATTTTACTTAAAATCTTGACTGGCAGTAGAAAAGACGCTCATTATATGGGTAAAACATTGGTTTTTTAGCTATTAATTTTACCAGATTCATATCTGAATAATGCAATCATCATTCATCAACCATTACGGTTGCTGGAAAAAAACAAAAAAAAACTCCGAGAACTGACAGAACCGAAAAAAAACAAAAATTTCTAACATGTTTTATAATAGCTTTTTAAAAGCTTTGGTGACCAATATTGATGACTAACAATGATTGGTCATGATGACGTTCCTAGGATAAGGCCAAATAGCCTAATTTTGGCTTTATTAGAGTCCAGGTGATGTTATAGAATGTACTTTAGCTTTTTATGAAGATTAATGCTATGGTCCAAACGACATTTTGCTGACCATAATAAAGCTAAAATTGTTACTTGGGACCCCTTGATGTAGTATCATAGGGTGAAACCAAGGGGCACATCTGGCACACGAAGCCCAAGGTGGTTTTAGTGGGACGAACCCACTCACGGCAGCAAACACCCGGCTGTTATGGTTTGAAGTCAAATTTCCATCTTGTAAAAAAAAAAAAGAAGCGGTCAACTCAGATCCTGTGAAACGCTTGATCCTTGAACCTGTTACTTCAAATTTCAATACTCCACCGACAAGAACTGAACTCCGTAATATTTCCCTTTATTACCAGAATGCGGGTGGTATGCGCACAAAAACAACCACTGTCTACAACGCGCTTTCTGCTAGTGACCATGATTGTATTTTAATCTCAGAAACTTGATTGAACAACAAATTTCAAAACTGCGAACTACAGTACATACGCCATCATTAATTCAAGATGGCGGCTTCCGCTTTTATTTTCAAAGTTGAAAATTACTGAAAATATCGTGAAACCTTCACAATATGGTTATAAGGTGAAAGTAATAAACGAATAGAAGTCAAATTTCGTTGCCCGTCGCCATCTTAAATCCAAGATGGCGGCTACCACTCAACTTAAAAATACTGTAAATGACTGAAAATCGCATAAAACCTATATTATAGGGGTATAAGTTAAAAGAAATCAACCGGTAGAAGTTGAATTACGCTATCTTACGCCATCTTGAAATCCAAGATAGCGGCTTCCGCTAAACTTTGAAATGTAGTGAATGACTTAAAATGACATGAAACCCAAATTGGTAGTGGGTGAAGGGGTTTACGAGTAGAAGTCGAATATTGCTATCTTACGCCATCTTGAAATCCAAGATGGCAGCTTTCTATAAACTTAAAAAATGCTCTAAATCATTGAATATCGCATGAAACCTCCAAAATATGGATATTTGTCAATTGGGATAAGCTATAAAAAGTTTATTTTTGCATTCTGACGCAATCTTGAATTTTGAAAAACTACCACAATACAGACCCCGTTCGTTTTTGGCAACATTCGATTTTGGCAACATCGAATTTGGCACATGTGCCTAAATCAGACGGTTAACAGAAACAACATAACCTTATAGTTTTCGCTAGAATAAGACCAATAAAATTTAGACATAATAGCATGATAGGAATAAAAGAATTACATAAATGGCAAAAAAAATCAAAAACTATAAACAAAACAAGAAAAGTTCTAAATGCATTAGAAACATAATGAAAAAATAATAAAAGTAATTTAAAATGATCTAAATTGTTTTAAAATAGTAGTTTTAATGTAGTATTACGTGAAAAAAAGTTGTGTTCAAGCGATTTTCATTGATTAACAGCATTTTAAATTCAGTGGAAGCTGCCATCTTGGATTCCAAGATGGCGTCGGAAAGAAAAAAATCGACATCTTCTAGCTTAGCCTTTTCATTCAATACTCGTATAGTGGTAGTTTAATGCGACTTTTTGTCAGCATTAAGCATTAAAAGTTAAGCGGATGCCACCATCTTGGATTTCAAGATGGCGTCGGATAGCGAAATTCGACTTCTACTCGTTTAGCACTTTCACCCGATACCCATTTTGTTGGGGTTTCATGCGATTTCAAGTCATTTACACCATTTTAAAGTTCACCAAAAGCCGCCATCTTGGATTTCAAGATGGCGTCAGACAACGAAATTTGACTTCAACTCATGATTTATTCCACGGGTCATTGAAAACCAATCCCTTTTCATTCAAAAAGTCTGTCCTCATTTACTGTACTAATGATTAACAACTCAGAAATAAGGAACTCAACCTTAGCGTGTAATTGGTTTGCTTGCGAGAGAAACGTCAAATCGTAGCTTTTTTTGGGGTCATCATTAAACCATAATAAAACTATGAATTGACTCACGCCATGTTGGTTGCAAAATCGAAGGGTACAAAATGACGCCATGTTGATGGATTCACAATGCCAGCATTGGAAAATATTTTTTCAGGCCTTTTTTCCATCAATCCCATCATGATTGACCATCAGATTTGACGAGGCGCATTTATTTTAAGATACTATTTCATATACATTTTACTTAAAATCTTGACTGGCAGTAGAAAAGACGCTCATTATATGGGTAAAACATTGGTTTTTTAGCTATTAATTTTACCAGATTCATATCTGAATAATGCAATCATCATTCATCAACCATTACGGTTGCTGGAAAAAAACAAAAAAAAAACTCCGAGAACTGACAGAACCGAAAAAAAACAAAAATTTCTAACATGTTTTATAATAGCTTTTTAAAAGCTTTGGTGACCAATATTGATGACTAACAATGATTGGTCATGATGACGTTCCTAGGATAAGGCCAAATAGCCTAATTTTGGCTTTATTAGAGTCCAGGTGATGTTATAGAATGTACTTTAGCTTTTTATGAAGATTAATGCTATGGTCCAAACGACATTTTGCTGACCATAATAAAGCTAAAATTGTTACTTGGGACCCCTTGATGTAGTATCATAGGGTGAAACCAAGGGGCACATCTGGCACACGAAGCCCAAGGTGGTTTTAGTGGGACGAACCCACTCACGGCAGCAAACACCCGGCTGTTATGGTTTGAAGTCAAATTTCCATCTTGTAAAAAAAAAAAAGAAGCGGTCAACTCAGATCCTGTGAAACGCTTGATCCTTGAACCTGTTACTTCAAATTTCAATACTCCACCGACAAGAACTGAACTCCGTAATATTTCCCTTTATTACCAGAATGCGGGTGGTATGCGCACAAAAACAACCACTGTCTACAACGCGCTTTCTGCTAGTGACCATGATTGTATTTTAATCTCAGAAACTTGATTGAACAACAAATTTCAAAACTGCGAACTACAGTACATACCGCTGTGATCGTAGTGCTGAGACGAGCACGGCTCAACGAGGTGGAGGTGTCCTGATTGTTGTATAAAAGAAGTTGAATGCAATCCCAATAACTTTAGATAGTTGTGAACACCTTGAGCAAACTATTGCCAATATAAGAACTGGTTCAGGATATTTGTACCTATGTAACTACGAAAAACACTTTGCCGCAGTACAACGAATAATGAATTTGGCCACCGCACTGGACTCTGTCATCGTTGATGGCGATTACAATCTCCCACACCTGCATTGGATCTTTTATCATGACTTTAACAGCTACCTGCCAACAAACGACTCCACTGAAGCCGAAATTTCTCTGACTGAAATGCTTTTTTCCGCAGGCTTTCATCAAATATGCTACATACCAAACAACAATATGCGCTTATTGCACATTGCTTTCTGTAATGATCCTGGTAATGTGATTATGTTCGAATCACCTGTCTCGATTATTCCTACCGACCGTCATCTTAAGCCGTACGTATTATGCGTAGAAGTTCACTCCGATTTAACACCGAGCGATTCGCACAGGAAGATTCGACTTCGTCTTAGACTAAAGTAAATGTAACTTCGACCTGATTGCTGCTGCGTTTGACTCTACAAACTGGGATTTCATCGGTGCTACCGACAACGTCAATGCAGCAGTCGATGCATTCTACAGAAAACTCCACTCCGTTTTGAAACAATACGTACCTCTGAAGTGCTCACCCCAGTCATTTAAACATACTTGGTGGAACTTTGATATCAAACGATTTCGCAACCAGCTACGTAAGGCCCGCAGGTGTTTTATTAAGAACCGTACCGAAGCCGAAGACCAAAGACGCCGTTTTAGGCCCGTTTAGATTTTAAAGAACTGAACGACAATCCTGAAACGCGATCCTTCATCGTTTTGGAAACATTTCAAGAGCAAGGAAAGACATGCAACTATTCCTGTGGACATCAGTTTCAATGGCGCAACTGCACGTAACTTGACGGAATCCAAGAATATGTTTGCAGACTTTTTTCAAAGCGTTTTTAGTTCCGCTGACTGTGAAACAGATAGCAACTACCTAGCCTCTATACAATCTTACGCCGTCAACTTTCCTATGCCATCCCTTACAGAACAGAAAGTTTTCAAAAGATTATCGACAGTCGACACACCTAAAGGTGTGAAAGGACATTTCCTAACACCTGGTGTATTGCGGCTATCACTCCGATTTATAAATCAGGAAACGCCCATTGTGTAGAAAACTACAGACCGATTTCCATACTCAGTGCAATTTCCAAAGTCTTCAAAGCTTTGATGCATGAACCCGTCAAACCCTTGATCGCTGATTCGCAACATGTTTTTGTTAAAAAATGGTCAACTGCCACCAAATTAATGTGCTACGTGAGTTCACTGAACAACAATCTGGAAAAAGGATGTCAAGTAGATTCTGTTTACATCGACATCGCGAAGGCTTTTGACCGAGTCCCGCACAAAATACTGATAGACTTGGCTTCCCATCCTGGTCGCTTGAGTGGATTGCGTCGTACCTTGCTTACCGTCAGGCGTACACAAAAATAAAAAAAACTGCCCAAACGCCATTTGGGCAGTTTGAATTTTCATTTATGAATTTTCATTTTGCAGCGGCTCATTCACGAGGACGTCAGGGGGTTTGATTTTATGTTTCCGTACATCGATGATTTTTTCATCGCCTCCTCGCCGCCCGAAGAGCAACGTCGAGCGAGCATTTGCGTCTGCTTTTTGAAAGACTTTAATATCAAAAATTAGCAATAAACGTTGCCAAATGCGAGTTCGGCAGCGTATTACAAAATGCTAAACAACCGATTACAGTAAAGGACTTGAAAAGTGTTTTGGCCAACTTTTACCGACGGTTTGTCACGAATGTCATCGAGGCTCAAATTCCTTGATCAATAAGTTTAGATCATATTTCCAATTCTTTAAACAAAGGGAGATGTGGTAGTTAGGACTAGTTATTAATCTAGCACAGTCAGGTAGATAAAAAGGATTATTAATGTGTAAGTCGAACCAAGCAGATATAAACTTAAGCTCTTATTCAAGAAGTATTTTAACTCATACACGATTCCGAAGATCGTGAGCTTATTACACCGTCACATTGATATTAAAACAGCTTACCTCTGCGGCGAGCTTCAATAGGAACTTTCCGCATTCGGTTTGTCGCCTTAACGGACTAAAACAGGTACTTCGCGTATGAAACCAGCGAGTTGACTCTACACTGAAGGAGATAGGGTTCCAACTATCTAACGCAGATCAGTGAAGTCGCAATCGTCGTCCAGTCCCTTCGACGGAGCTTCAAATTCATCAAATTCTCCTTGGGAACCCACGTAAGAAAGAGGCCGAACCACAACATTTTGAGTTAAAAGGCGTATATTTCAAAGATCCTTACTAGGGTCAAAATAGAGAACTCTGAGTTGTCCAATGTTCATATGTCGGGTTACTTTTAGGTTAAGCAAAAGGCGGAGGACTGTGAGGCTCATCCAACTTTTCGGCAAGAGCTTCGTAGGAACTTTGCTGTACATAGCCGTGGAAATACGCCCAAATATTTCCATCGCAAAATCGATTCTGAGACAGCGATCAAAATTTCAATTTTTTTAACCAATCGATTGACGCCAAAATCAAAAATATTTGAGCTACTGACTTTGTTGAGTTGTTCCAAAGTTAAAAATCAAATTGTTTTTTTTTTGCTACACAACTTTCAAAATACCTGTAAACCGATGAAGGATACAAGATTTGTTTAACTGTTACTGACAAACTTACCTCTCGCCATGATAGAGCAGGTGCTATCAGCAAGGCCACGAGAAGTGGGATGTGGTACCATCCCATGTTTCTGAAACGAAAGAAAAAATATTACAAGTTCAACGTTAATCTTAACCTTAATTTTGAAAATTTTGTTAAAAAGAATGTAACAACTTTGATTTTTAATTTTTGTCCCAACAGAACCCAATGATCTGGTGCGGCGCCAATACAGTCTCAAAGAACGGCTCCGCAAGGCGTTTCTCGCCACCAGCAACGAGCAGTTCCGATTCCTCGGGATCAACAGTACCGAGGTGTGTCTGCCGGATAGCATCGACGAGGACAATCTCCCGTGGCCAGCGGCTCGAATTGGCCAAACCGTCACACCTCGGCACCTGTGCCTGATCAAATCCAGCGGTCTTCCGTTGGCCCGGAAATGTCTCGGTGATCGAACTTTGGGCGGTGTCTGGCAACGTCTTCAGGGAAGCCCAAAATGCACCAAAAACCTCAGCGATCACACCCGTCGCCTGTACAATTTCAACGCACGGGTCCTGGAAGCGGAAGCCTCGGGGCAAATTGATGGATTGCTGGAGGAAATCGGCACTGCCGTTGATGTAGGAATGGACCATCTCATCCCGGCGGATGTCTTCTACCTGTCCCAAGCTCTGGACAACGTTCGCGGTACCCTGTCGTCCGGGAGAAGGTCCGATAATGGCTCTTCGGCCATCGACCAGCAACCGATGGCAATCAATGACGGCGCCATTAAAAGTGAAAGTTTTTTCTGCTCCCTGACGGCTATCCTCAACCGGGTGATGTACGTAAACGAGTCGATTGTGCTTCGATCGCAAGTGGCACTCAATGCGACAAACATCCTGCTGGATTCAGTCGATGACATCATTAATCAATTATCGGTCAATTCGGGTGCGTTGGGTGATTTACTGTCCCGGGAGGGCGGGATGGCGCACGATTGTCGAAGGAAGACGAATGATGACCCGGAAACGACGACGACGACGAGGGACCGGAATCGACGGGACACATTATCCGGTGGGACGGTTCTGTTCCGCACTGCCCGGTTGATTCTGCTGGTGACCGATCCGATGGCGGCCGCGGAAGGTGGAAGGAAAATTTCCGGCTTGGCACTGATAAGAAATAATGCGACCAGCAACGACACCATCGAGGAAGATAATTTCAACGGGTACGATATCAGGTAAGGAGAGGCAACATTTGCTAATTTCAGCTTAATGTGAATTATATGTCAACATTTGTCGGCACGAGTTTGCCATTTTGGCTAGGAAAGTGTGATTAGTCGCTTGGTTTCACGAGGAACATTTCCTTAGAAATGGGCTGAGGCCAAGAGATGAGATTGTTAACCAACTTTCACAAGTTTGTTAATTCAGAATTATTCAGTTGAAAAATCTTTATCAGTAGAGCAGTAAAAAATCTTGAAATTAAGAACCAAATTATGGTTAGGAAATAGAATTCCTCTAGATCAGACAAGACGGCATTAAAATTCGAAAACCTTAATCAAATTCTGATTAAAATCTGGATATGGGGTTGAGATTTAAAATTTCAGACTGATATTTCCGTTAGGTATAAGGTCAAAATTTCAAATTCAGATTTTAAAATTATATTTCAGAATATAGATTTAAGATTCTCAACCAGATTTATTTTATTCAAGATTCAAATTTCAGATTCCGATTCAGATTTAAACTCAGATAAATATAAAGATTTCAGTTTTAAAACTCGGATTCAGATTTCAAATTCAAATATTAGATAACATTTCAAATGCACATTGAAGTTCTGATTCATTAGATTTAAGATCCAGATTTCAAAATAGAGGTTCAAAATTCAAATTCAGATTTCAGACTCGAATTCCAGATTTCAAAATTCAGATTTGATTTCAGATTGAATTTTCAACGACTAATATTTTTTGGTTCTTTGTTTTCTAGTTAGCATTTCAGTCTTTAGGAAGCAAATTACAGAGTTTTACAATTTTTTCGACGTTTCGGCCTTCGATCTTGGCCTTCTTCAAGGGATATTTTTCATTATACTGTTTGTCTTTCTGAGTGTATACCGACCGTGTGAAGAGAATTCCTGCCATATTTTAACCTATTTGAATATTTTTTAAATCGCGTAGATCGTAATTCAATAAAAACTGTTTGATTTTTTCTGGACATATTTCTTGTAGCTCACTTATATGATGTGGATTTGGTGTGGTGTGGTGTGGATAAACAAATCCACATCATATTTACAAGTGAGCTACTAGAAATGTGTCTAGACAAAATCAAACAGGAACACATAATGTATAATGTAAATTATCTTTTGAAGGAGGCAAGATCAAAGTCCGAAACGTCGGGCAAACTGTAAAACTCTGTAATTTGCTTCCTCAAGACTGAAATACCAATTAGAAAACAAAGAGGTTTCAGATTCAGATTTCAGATTTCAGATCTGAGATTTCAGATTCAGATTTCAGATTCAGATTTCAGATTCAGATTCCCAATTTTAGATTCCAGATCCAGGATTTTAGACTCAGATTTCAGATTCCCAATTTCAGATTCCAGATTCAGATTTCAGATCTCTAATTTCAGACTCAGATTTAACATTCCCAATTCCAGATTTAGATCCGATTTCAGATCCCTAATTTCAGATTAGGATACCTGTTTAAGACTTCAATTTCAGATTCAACTTCAGATTTAAGTTTCAGATGTTGTATTGAATTTTCTGAATGTCGCATTGAGATTGATAGCGCCCTAAACGTGGTCCTTCGAACCGGATTCTTTTTTCAATGTTTGGAGTCTATTTTTAATCCAATCTACGCCTTTTTCAGACTCCTTTCGACGGACGAATCGGAAAGTGACCTGATGGCCACGGAAAATCTGGAAATTGCCAGCTTCGTACCGCAGGAGCTTCTGGACAAGATTTTCCTGCTAAGACAGCAGATTAATGCAGTCATTGATGTCACCGACGGCGACGGAAATCCCAATGGTACTTTGGCCGAGACTATCAGCGAACCGGTGGACGTTCCGCGGCCGCCTCCCCTAAAGGTGGTGATCACAGTCTACTTCAACGATCACATCTTTCGTGAAACAAGCAATGGAACGATCCGACGGGCTGGAGGAAAAATTATCAGTGTCAGCATTCCGGGCTACGGATCGGATTTACCCGGGGAGCTTCCAGTGTTGATACGATCTGAAGCCGTTGGAAATGGATCTTCCGGTGAAGGATTGTGTGGGTTCTGGGACTTTGACCCTGTTGATCAGGGGGCGGCAGATGATAATGGAATGCCCCGGTGGGGATCCAGAGGATGTACTCTTGGCGATAGTCGAGAGGATGAGGGTCTGTATCTGTGCAAGTGCTCACATTTGACGTCTTTTTCGAGGCTGATACTGGATACTCAGGTGATCGAAACCGTTGGGATATCACAAAAGTACATCGGGGTGGAGACGAATGAATTTTTAGATCTGATAACGACGATCGGATGTTCATTTTCCCTGCTGGGAGTCGCTGCGATTGTGTTGACCGCATTTTTGTTTCCCAGCTGGAGAAGTACGGCGAACTCCAAGATATTGCTGCAACTTTCGGTGGCCCTTGGGATCGAGATGATCGTGATCTTTCTGGACGGACCAGATATTGATCTCTCGGAAGGGAACAATAGTACAGAGATCAGGTGCACGTTGCTCGGAGCATCTCTTCACTATATCATATTGGTGACCTTCATGTGGATGCTAGTCATTGCCTATCTTCAATTCCAGCGCTACGTCAAAGTATTGGGTAAGCTAAGGCCTTCGCGTTGCATCTTGAAGGCAACCTTGCTCAGCTGGGGGCTTCCTCTGGTCATCGTACTAACATTCGTAGGAATAGATTACACCTTGTACCACAAGAAGACGAGCATATCGGACATTTGCTATCCCCATGAGGAGGCCCTAACCGTGGGCCTTCTGGTTCCGATAACGATCGTGATCATCGCCAATATGACCAGCTTCGTGCTGATCACCTACAACGTATTCAGCGTTCCGCAAAATCTCACCAGATCCTCGGAACGAGATCTCACTGTGTCGCAGCTGCGGCTGTCCCTGTTCCTCTTTTTCCTGCTCGGACTGCCGTGGATTTTCGGCATGATGATGATCAGTGGTCAGATCGTGTTCGCTTATCTGTTCTGCTTTACGGCTCCTCTGCAAGGCTTCATCCTGTTCATCTACTTCATCCTCATGGAACCGACCGCTCGCAAGCTGTGGGCCATCAAACTCAAACTTCGCGATCCCAAGTCCAAAAATGCCGAAATGACCACCACCACCACTACATCAACCAAGTAAAAATGTCCGTGTCCTGTGTCAGTGCTTCACTAAGTGTAAGGAAAATGCCAAAAAAACGTTCGCCGTTCAATAAAGAACTTGCTTATCTCAGTGTCTAGCTTAACCACACAAAAAAATCAATCACACCCGAGAGAAGTTTCACTCAAAATCCCCAAAAGGAGATATCACAGCACTGAACTCACATTTTTCTTCAATCCTTTGAATCTCAAGTCGTCCCGAAATCTGTTTTTGCGTCCGCTGGCGAAGAAATCCCGTGATCGACTGAGATGCCCTACGGTCAGGAGGTCTAAAGGAACAAACCAGCCCACGGATCAAGAATTTGGCGTGATTGACGCTGAGTGGTTGTTATGTTATCATAAGCGAGCGCGCATAGGAGAATGTCCCTATCGTGACCGAAAAAAAACAGTCGCTTAGAAGAAAACAGCTTACCCCACACTGCCGCTAGTTACGGCGGCTTAATTTGATTTTGATTGGTCTCGGGTATTATTCAATTAGGGTTTCTCTAGTGCAAAAAATCCTAACCCAACAAGTCAAGAGGCAGCTTTGCGGTGAACATTTCTTCGTTCCCAAAACACGAACAGCAGGAAAGCGGGATCTTATTATTCAATTTTTCTTGCCAATTGGTGATTTTGGCTTGCTCGCTGAGGGTAAGTGACGTCGAGTGCTGATGGCTGGTGAATGTATTGCGTTCTGCTGTGTTCACAAAAAGATGCGCGAATTGCGATGCACGCTAGCCAGCCAGGCACCCAACTAACTAGGACACAATAGAGATTGATGAATTAGGTTGCTGCCCCAATTAGGGGCTCGGGTTTCGCAGGACGTATAAAAGTGCGCTGGTTTAGGGACGTTTGCGGGCATTTCTTTTGATCGTTTGCATGAGCTAGATGGATTTAAGAGAAACAATAAATTAAGATAATGGACAATTCGGTTTTCTGAGTGTACACAGATGTGCAATATACGGTTCAAAAGATCTTGACGAGACAAGAAAAAGTCACTATGGAATCAAAAATAAAACAAGCGTGGAAGGAAAAAGTTATGAAATTTGTGTTCGATGTTCACTTCATCGAACTCGCGGATATCGGCTCAGGAAGCAACTGACTTGTCAACTGAGCTGTAGCCCAAGCCAAACATGAATAAAACCGGACAAAATCTGGGAAATTTTCAATAATATCTATAAATCCAGGTCAGATTTGAAATGTCTCAAATTCATTATTGAATTTTTTTTTCAGGAATTTTCATCCTATTGGATGAGTCATCCCAGTACCCATTATTGAATTCATGGGCCAGTTGTATTCAGAAAAAATGGAATAGTTAAGCATAATTGAAATATAAAGCAATACTTATCAGCATCTGCCAGCACGATCTACAGTGAAAGATCATTTTTTCATCTCTAATTTTTGACATTTTTTGTCATTTTTTGTATTTGTCGCATTTGTTTTTTTTTGTGACATTCTCATAAATTTGTTCAGTCATTCTTCTCAATTTTGCAATTTCACCTTTTTGGTGATTTGTATTTTTTGTGGTTTGTAATTTTTATAATTATATTATTATTGTCATTTTTCTGATTTTTGGCAATTTTTTAAATTTTATCATTTTGGTCTTTTTGATTATTTTTGGTTTTTTATTCACTTTTTTTCATTTCGGTCATTTGGTTTAATTTTTTCGTCCATTTTTATCGTTTTTGCCTTTTTTATTTTTTGTTATTTTAGTCTTTTCCCTGTTATTCAGGTATATTCTGTCATTTTAATCATTTCGGTCAGTTTTGCCACTTTTGACATTCTTCTCATTTTTGTCTTGTATTATTTTTGTGTTTTTTTTCTTTATAACTTAAATTTTGTCATTTTTGTGATTTTTTTTTCACTTTTTCATTCTGAATTTTTCCTTTCCTCTTTCGTTATTTTTGTCTTTTTTGCCGTTTTGTTATTGATGTGTCTTCCAGGTGCTTCCGAGAATAACATACCATAGGGTGAATCGAATGCACACATCTTGCATTGGCTGATACATGACGTACAACCGATAATCAAGAGCAACACAAGATGCCAAAATGAGTATCTGGAATCAATTTTCATTCCATGTGCTGCCATGTGAAGATCAGTGTGGTACCATAATGCAAACCGTGACAAGTGAATGTAATCAGAGAAAGGATTATCTGAAACAGCAAAAAATAACTCTTTAGGTGCAGAGAACTCATACGACCCATAATGCTGTTTCAGAAAGGTTCTGGAAGGGATTTTTATATGGGAAATCCTACATGGCAAATAGGATTGACGAAATATGTCATTTTTTTTAAATCAAAATCACTTTTTTCCAAATTTTTATCTACGTCATCAAGACCATGTGTTGCGAACATATTTTCCCAAATAATAAAGCTCATTCCACATATAAGGATATTTACATGTCGGACAATAGAATAGGACCACAGCTCAATCCAAAACAGAAAGTGACAAAACTTTGAGAAAAACATTTCCATTTAAGTGCATCAAACCATTTACAAATTGTAAATTCCATTCTTCGAAGAAATTAAAATCATCCATAGTTAAAACAATTGTCCTTTATTTAAAAATGCGTTTAAGCATACTTACTGACTAAAATAACGCGACATAAAATAGGACCGAGTTAGAATTCATGGTAAAATAAATTTAAAAAAAGGAAATTCATACCGTGATCGATTTGCAGGGTTAGTACTTGGTGGTATAACCCTTTTTACGCATCACTTCTTGCACCCGGTTCGGCATCGACTCCACCAGCTTTTGACACGTTCTCACCGGGATAGCGTACCACACCGCCTGGATTCTCTCCCACAGCTGCTGCTTGTTTTTTGATTTTTCGGTGTATACCTTACGTTTAACTATTTCCCATAGGTTCTCTATGGGATTGAGTTCAGGGGACTGTGCTGGCCACTCCATAACGTCTACCTTATTATCCTGGAACCACTTTTTAACCGTTTTAGCGGTATGTTTGGGATCGTTGTCCTGCTGGAACTGCCACTGTAGGGGCATCTCCTACTCGGCATGTGGCAGCATTACTTCCCGAAGTATCTGGGCGTAGAGATGCTTCTCCATAATCTGATCGATCCAGTACAAGGGACCCACCCCGTACCAAGAAAAGCACCCCCACACCATGATGCTACCTCCTCCATGTTTGAAAGTTTTATTTGTATACTGGGGCATATACGCACAGCCGAGTGGGCCCAACTTTTTCCGTCCGAGCCGATGAGCTCACTTTGGTCTCATCCGACCACAGCACATTTCTCCATAGTTTCTCCTTTTCCGGACCGACCCAATCGAAGTGGTCCTTCGCATACTTCAGCCGGCCTTCAAGTGCTTCGGCGTCAGCATCGGCACCTTCCGGGGACTTTTTCCTCCTAGTCCCTTCTCCGCCGAACCGTCCGGGAGCTCACAAATAAGTTCAGCTCGTCTCTGATCTGCTTGGACGCTTGAAAGGGTCCTTTTGCGAGGCCCGCTTGATTGCCGAATCGTCCTTCGGTGTCGTTTTGCGGGGGCGGCCGGTCAGTTCCCGTTTGCCGATGCTGTGAAGCGCGTTGAAAACGAAAGTTTTTGACCTTCCTAAGTAGTCGTCAATCTTGCGTTGGCTTTTGCCAGCATTGTACAGATTCCGGATGATCGCTCGCTGGATCTCCGTGCAGTGCTGTGCCCGACCCATCGCCTTTTCGCTGAAAACAGAGTAGAAGGAAGGAAATCTTTATTTTTCGTTTGTTTTCATGATTTAGATGATTAATTTTATGGGAAATACTTACCAGGACACGAAAATGGACAAACAACACCGAAAGCAACACCTTTTCTTCAAATCTAGAGCGCTGAAAATGCCGGAACAGCCGAACCGATGAGCTGGTCTTATTTTATGACGCGAATTTTTTTCACCCTCTGACAGCTTTCTGGTCGAGTAGAACAAACGGGTTGCTTTGATTGCAACAAACGCGCAATATACAAAGTTGGCATACTACAATAAGTGCTTGCCGCTAGGTGTCGCATATTGGCCCTTATTCTGCGCCGCGAGTGACGTGACAGTTGGCGAGTCACCCCACCGTCACTCGACTCTTGTCACCTTATTCCGACAGTCGGTTTAAGTGAGGTGACAGCAAGGTGAGAGCAAGTGACAGATACTCATTCCGAGCTGAGTGACTGGATGAACCCATCTAGAAAAATGGCGAAATTTGCTCTGATTGTGTTGTGCCGGTGTTTACGAGTCGGGTTTTGAAAATTGAATTTAAAATAAACGAGTGAAAATTGTGCCCCGTCCTGGACAATTATCGGATTGTACGGTGTTAGCAAGCTGGTCAATAAGAAAAAAAGGGCGAATTTGGCTACAAAAGTGGAAATTTCAGACACAGCATCAAACTGGAGCAGCAAAAACTTGAACAGCATGCAGGGCGACTGCTGTCTCACAAACCGGTGTGCAAAAAGGCTTCCGAGTATCTGCGACAACCTTAGCAGCTATTTCAGGTAGGAAAAATAAGTTGCTTCTCTTAACCTCACCATTTCTAACTTCTGTCTACCTATTTTAGGTTTTAGGTTTAGGTGTTTCGGCCAGCTTGGGGCGAAAATCAGCGAGGACAAGTGCTGATGGAATAAATCGACGCGGTCCTAAAGTCGGTGGTGTCGATCAAACAGTGAGCTGCTCGGAACGTACACGGACGAAAATACCAGCTACGCCCGGGAGGATGCCATGAAGTGTATCGTGATGGCCCTCGCCGATCCGAACACATTCCTGCTGGATCCGTTGCTGTCGCTGAAGCCGGTCCGGTTCCTCGAGCCGATTCAAAATCTGCTATCGGCGTTTGTGTTCGAGAAGCTATTTACAGTTTCTTCTAAATTTTTGTTTTATTTTACACCAAATTCAAAAAAGTTTTGAGATACGTGTTAAAAAAGTTACGGCCACTAAATAAAAAGCAGGGTATCGACTTTTCGAAAGTGTTCACAATTTCGAACTATTAAAAGTTTATAAATTGTATACAAAATCATGAAAACTAATAAATTTATTTTTCCCTAAAGATTTTTCAAAATTTCAATCTCAACCTACTTTTTTAGTAATTAATCCGGGCCCGGATGGCCCTGAAAACTCGCACCGTGTACATCTCCTCAGTGTACATCCCCTCAGTGGCAACAGTTAAGATTGCATGCCAAGGAAGATTTGGTAGCCAAAATCCCTTAGATAAAACCAACTCTTTTAAACTCCAACCCTTCTCGTAAAAAGAGATCATCGTTGTGTTTACAAATTTATTAATAAATTAAGCTAAAAACATGCTAGGTAAAATATTTTGATGGATTTTTAACAACTAACAACTCCGCTTTCTGTAATTTTTGTAATTTTTCATTCCATTTTAATCTCGTCGCCACCTGAAAAGGTACCGACAATTGTCACCTAAAATCGTCACCCGAATGCGACGATTCTCACCCACGGTGACTACCAGAATAGGGTAAGAACTCACAAAGTTCATCCGAAGTGACGTTCCTCACCTAAACCGACTACTGGAATAGTGTGACTTGGGTGAGTCGACTATCGTCACGTCACTCGCGGCGCAGAATAAGGGCCATTATTATATTTGAATTGGCAGTTCAAAGGTGATTTGAATATTTTTCATTAGAGCAAACGCACCAATAAGTGAGTATACGCGGCCCGGTTTTGCTCATTTCAGCGGACCGGTTTTAGGATACACACTCTTTCGCGCACCGGGCGGTAGCATAATTATATTTTCAAATTTAGCATTGCACTGGGAAAACTTTTGAAGAAAATCTTAATCTTAAATTAATACGGACCGAGTAAATTTTCGGAGTCGTCAGTTTTTTTTTGCTAAAATTTCTATTAATGTTGGTCTTAAAAGGGCCTGGGGGTTGTTGGCAGTTATTCGACGGGTTAGCTGCTATCCGTAACGTGACGTCAAACTCTACATCCTGGTTGAACATGCCGTATACAGCAGCAACAATTGCCTTAAGGCCAAGCAGCTTAGACGACCAGCAATCGGGTCCGATGACGGATGCAGCAAGAACTTCTTAGCAGTTAGCAGGATGTTTGCTTCGCTTGGCCTCGTCATCATATCTATAGGACACCGCTTTCAACCGGTGGTGGTTGTTTTCGGCGACCGATTCAACTTTGATCCTTTCGGCAAAGCGTTGAGTTTCCCTTACGGTGTTTCCAATTCCGTGTCACCCGTTTGCTGGATTGTGATTAAAAACTTATTGAATTGTAGGACGACTTGATTGAATAAAATAAGTTCAGATAAGAATGTATTTTCGAGTTAAGCTCGATTATGCTTTCAAAACGCCGGGCACTTATATTTCCTAACACATGGACCCGAAAAACAAAATTCAACAAACTAAACAGTTCAACTAAAATTCTACTTTATTTATTAATTATATTTCTATTAAAATCATACTTTTCTAAAAAATCTTCAACTTTTTTCTATCCAACGTGCTGACTGAAATAGTTGCTGCTCCGAAAAACTGGGTTGCAAACTTATTGAGAGACCTCGTTTCGAAAGCCGAATCGGTAGGGACAGTACTGGAATGCCACCCATATTGGCCGGTTGGATACAAAAATCCTGCACAGCGCACTGATCTCGATTATTATTACTCCATTAAATCTTCAGCAAGCAATCGTCGGACTTGAAGGGCTTTTCGGAAATATTTCATGGAATAAGTTTTTGTGCAATAAAAAAAAGTTTCTGCCCAAGATGCGATTTTTAACAACTCCGGATCGTGTTTTGACATACAGTGGTTCGCTTCCGTCATAACGAGCCATATTGCTGATGGCCACTTCGAATTGATTCAGAATCGAGTAAACAACATCGTTTGTTTAATTCTGCTTAAAACGGTAGAATTTTTTCAGTGCATGTTTGCTCTCGCCCCTTTCTAGTGAGCAAATTTGGTGATTTTGTCGGTCCCGACGGCAACGGCCCTATTTTGCTCACCTTGATACTAACCCCCGGTGCGGTATAGAAGTTATTAAACTCGCGTGCATTTTCACTTTGCTCGCGATTGCTGCGGATGCCCTTAGAGCGGTCCTATTCTTTTGTCCGACACTGTATCTAGAACATCACTGAAACCAAAACACCTTTCTTTCAATCTCAATTACACTTTTCTCACATTGGAAGTACGATCTGGAATATAAAAAAATCCTCATTTTCAAATCACAAATTCAATTTTTCACCAAACTTTAAAATCCCCCAAAAGCACACTTCTATTTTGAAAAGTTCAGATTCTGGGAATGTAGAGCTCAAAAGCCGTTTTCTTCACATTTTACACCGGTTGGAACATTCACCAATTTAAAAAAATGTAATTATTCAATGCTGCGCTACTAAATTGTTGAATAGTAACACTTTATCGACATAAAAAAAGGTTTTTTCACTTAACTTTGTTGATTTTTTGCAGCTACGAAAAACGCGTGTTGCACTCTCAGCCGACACCTACTCCTACTCAGCCCATGTCTTCCAGTTCCAGATGCTTCCAAAAATAATACTATTAAGATTCTAAAAATAACTTCTTTATTCTAGGACAGTTACAAATGGAATCCATAAACTAACATGTGGTGCAGTCAACGACTGCTTAGATAGGTTTTGAATTTAAACCGATTGCTGCGATTAATCGAATATGGCAGTTATTTTTGTCATTTTAGGTTTTTTGAAGTTTCCTCATGTTCACTTCGTGTAAATTGTGCAAAACAAAGATTAATCAACGAAATTATAATTATAAGTTTTCTACTCGAGCCGCTTCAAATAAAAGCACTATACAAAAAAAAGTTTTCAACATGAACGCTTTTTCCGTTCAATGTTTCATTCCAATTATTTTGAGCATTTTTCACCACACGTTTTTTTTTGTTTAATATTTTTTTACAGTTTGAAACAGATCAAGAACAACAAACGTTAGATGAAAAGGAGAGCCTTGGTGACCAGATGGCTAGCTTTTAACAATTCGAATAAATGCAAGTCTCCGAGCGCATTTGTATCTTTCCAGCAACCAAATTCAACCCGCCGTGCGCTCGGCGCTGGATGCATTGACGTCCAAATCCATTATCATCTGATTTACCGTTTCAATTGAATCTAATTTTTCGTTTTTTTTTCTTTCGTTCACCGTTCCTCTATTGACTTGATGATCTAGTATTTGCAAATTTCAAAGACCTATTCATTCATCCATCCAATCCCAACAATTTGGTGTCTGAATAAAATATACATTTTAAATCATCAACGAGGTTCTCTGATACCACATATCCCACACTCCTAGGGTGGTATGCTGATTGTGGCCCATTTAATAAATTTCTTCTAATACTTTCAACAAATTTCAATTTTCATCCGAAGATTGTCGCATGTATAGTTTCGATCATAAAAACTTCGACCTTGCTAAAATAACAAAATTAGTTGATTGACCTTCCCAAACATAGTCTGAGGAGAGCAATTTCCATCTCGCGACGACCGACGACGACGCACTCGTCTCTTGCCGCTTGGTCACCGCAATCTGATCTGAGTACTGTGTCCCATCCCAGGGGCATCTTATTCACACAACACAACACAACGCATGGTAAATGGGTAAATATTAGCACAACGATAAGCGTGCCCGCGGTTTTCGGCTGCTGCAGCTAGTGGCAGGTGGCCAGTAACAGAAACTACAGCATCACACAATCTAGTTTTGATTCTTGCCTGTTTCTCTCTGCCTTAACAGCCAGGTGATGTGGATGTGATCTTCCGGACAATGACCGTTTCGATTTTATATAAACAAAATATGCATATACCTACCTACTCTGTGTGAGAGATATGCAAACCAGCCGCAGGAAGGTGGAGTTCGATCGATCGATCGGTCACCTCAGAACATGGCGATACGAAACATTGATGAGGCAGTGTTCCCGGAAAATCAACTCACCTTACGGTTATAAAAACAGCGTGGTTCGACAGCTTGCAAACATAAGGCTTCAGAAGTATCTCCTAAAACTACTCCAAAGGGGAAAGTACTGTAGCGATCTTCCGATAACACATTAAGGACCAAATACAAGATACCAAGATACTATTGTTCGCGACCAGATGTGCATTATAAATTGAGCAATAATGCAATATTCTTCGACTAAAATTTGAGTAACTTTTCAAATTTGGTTCAGTTCGTGACGAGTTGTAGTTAGTACGATGAAATTGCGTGATTACAATCAATGGTCCGAAAATTGCTCAAGAAAAACAATCAGGATTCATTTCAAGCTAGAAAACGTCTTCTTTGATCACTGCGATGCCCACGTGGTTAAGGTTAAGGTTGAACGTTTTTCAAAAATTAACACTAACTATATACAAAAAAAATCAACCGAGCGGCAACTTGTGCGCCTTTGCTGTTCGTAACGTTGTCAATCAGAGGTGATCGACATACTTGTTGATACATTTTGAGCGTCGCTCACTGACTGATTCACAACCATTTAGCCTAGCATCATTGTCGATTATGTTTGTTATTGATAGACAATCATGAATGTTTCAAATGGAAAATTTGAAGAAATGCTAGGACCGCATGTTGACGAAACCTGTCGCACGGGCTTGGCACTTCATTGCGGTTAGCTAGTAGTAATTGGTACCTTTTACGAAAAGCGAAAAGTATCTGATAGCCTTCATACATAACTGAAAACTGATACATATCAGTTGTGATTCTAGGAGGTTGAAAATCATCAAGGAAGGCAATCACTATCGCAGACGCTCGGTTGCTTATAGTCTGCGTCCCTACCTGCCATGGCTTGTTTTTTTTTCAGGAATGTTTGAAATATAGAAGCGTCGAGGAGTTCTGAGTAGGCCTTGTTCGGTTGCGGACGCGTTTTTCTGTCTGCTCGTTGCTCTGCAGTTTTAATTATTTTTTTAAATTATTTTTTTAATGAAAAGTGGAATGTGAAAGAAATAGAAAGTTTGTTTTATTGTGTGAATCAGAACTGATATGTGGAGTGAAGTTCAAAATGTTCGAGTGATTTGTGGCAGGAAAAGTTGGACATGCAACAACAACAAATGCCTCAATACGGAGAACGGCAGTCGACAAAAACGGCAAGGACAGAGAATCTCGGCGAGAGCTTTCCAATTTCTCGCAATACTATGGATACTTTTACTCTACTATGGCTTTAGCTGCTGTACTGTAATGAAATTCGTTTAACAATTAAGGTTTTCACATCCAAGAGATTTCGGAAGTTATTTTTCTCCTATGCTTGTTTTCAGCAGCTAGTAAAATCGTTATAAGGATTGGTTGCTTTGATCATTAAAATATTTGATGCATTTAAGTTTTTTTCTCAACATTATTTCTCATGACGTTTTAAAAATATATTCTCATAAAACGACTTATTTTTTAAATATTGTCATCAACTTATGCGGACTGCATGCACATTTATTTGGTTATTTTATAGGCAGCTGGGCTGGGATTGTAAGTAAATCAATAAGTTTCTGGAAGACACGCATCTAAAAGTTTTTAAATGGGCATTTTCAAACACTTTGATGCAAAACATATTTGAAAAATTCTGAGGCATTGGTTTGATTGAAATTGTGCAGGTGCAGGGAATGATAAAGTTGTTTATGATTTCATTACTTCGCTATTCAAATCGCAGGAAACAGGTAATCTGAGTGTTAATATGTGTATGTATTCCTTTTTGGTGCTGAAATCTTTAAGAATGGAAAAATTCTAAAGATTTCGCTGCTGTATTAATAATTTCTCTGCTCTTTCAAATCTTTTCAAAAGCGAGCAATGGCGCTATAACCATGGTCGATGACCCGAGATGGAGGTACAAGGATCCAGAACTAAACAGCGTATAATGGTTAAAGACATTTCTTTAATTATTGTATTGTTAATTTTTGGACTCTATGTGGAAAAACCTCATTTCCATCCCTTGAAGGAAGAATCGCAAGGCCCAACACCAAGGAGCATAGAAATATCGTAGTATCTATGCTCCCAACGAATAAATATTAAATGAACATGGGAACGTATGGTACTGTTGTCCACGTTTCTTCCTCCCCTGGTTCCAGTCGTCTCTGCATCCAATACTGCACAGTGGGCCCCTCCTTGATAAGATGAATAGTAAATATATTTTTGCTATGCACCGGGATGCTGACAAGATCTGGTACACAGCCAGATATCATAAGCATAAGCATAGAATGTTTGAAATATAGGAGCGTCGTTGTCATGCATAATTGTTTGTATGCTTTACTTGAAGAAGGAAAAATAGAGGAGTCTTAGCAAGCCTTGGTCGAGTGCGGTCGTGTTTTTTCTTCGTTCGTTCAAATGTTTTGCGTTCTAGTTTTCTGACAGTGCAAAATGGAAGATTCATTTCAGATTTGCTTTTTTTTTGTCACCCAGCGTCGAAATCTTGGGAGTTGATTGAACCATCGGATGCGACAATGTCGATGTTTCGAAAACAAACCCGATTTACCCATTTGACCTTCTCGAGAGTTGATTTCCGTTTAATCTAGAGACGGCAAGCTGAGGAATTCGGTCATGTTGTCGACCTTTGTTTGCTCAGCGTTGCCTGCGAAATTTTGTGTTGTGTTACTTTCACCTTAGCCGAAGATTGCTGTTTTGGTGAATCTTTATCGGATAACCCGGAACGCTTTGATCGTGGTTGAGTGCGGACGTATTTTTCCTTCCGTGTCGTGACTTTTTTTCGTTACGTTTTAAGCCTTTAAAAAGTTTAATGCAGTGGAGTTTATTTCAAAGCATTGTTTCGGTTGCTATTAGTAACAGTTTTCAATCGAAGTTAGATAAGTGTTAATGAATATTACGAAAATAGATTTCAAAGAAATAAAAAACGAGAAATGGTGGTCGATAAAATTGCCATAAATCGTTTTGTGTTTGATAATCAGACAATGATACGCATATCTGGCCTCAATTGAATATGACAATGTGAGTGATTCAATTGGTTCCATTTTGGAAACTCGGAAATGTTAAATGAAAATCCATCATTTCCGTGAAGAGGTTTAGAAGGGTTTAAAAATCTTAAGTGACATGAAAAATGGTTGCAGAATCAGACATTCTGAATAAGTGGAATTGTGAGACCATTATCTACTATAAAGAGCAAAATGAAATCCATCGCCCGACAGGGCGCGAGAGTAACAGCGAGAGTAGACGTTTTTCTCTTGTTGACAACTCGACAGAACGAGCAGCGTGGGCTTTACGAAAGGGAACTTCAACTTACATCAATAAAGCTAAGTACATGTCTATTATTTTATTCAATTTTACATAGAATTCACATAATTCATTTTCATGATTACATAACAAAGCTTGGAACACACTCATACAAAAGAAACTATGTCAATTGATAATAACCTGTGAGAAATTGTCAATCATTTGGATTTTACTGATTAATTTTTAAAAACACTTCAATTCGTTTCAACTGCAGAAATTTATGGAATACATTAGATTCTAAAAATTTAATTTTTTTTATCAAACGGTTAATAGCAGATATCAAGATTCTGAATCCTTGTTCAAAACCTTATCAAAAAACTTTCTCTCCTTTATGTTGTTTTACGAATTCTTTCAAAATAAACCTTAATCGCTACATGAATAACTCACTTGTGTACTATGAATAACCAACTTTTTTGGTTGATTTGTTTTCTCCGTGCAATTACGAAGTCAAACTGAGGCAAAGAGTTGAATTGCACCGATGAGTTTCCAAAAACGATCTTAATCAGTCATCACAATCTACATTAAAAATCAAAAATTATAAGGAACGAAAAGGAGAATTACTTCACCGATTAGCAAAACTTTAATAATTTAAACATATTGTTCTATATATATTCTTCGAAGTTTGATAGAAGCATCTTCAATTTAAAGGATCGTTTTTGAAAACACATTAGTGTATTAGGAACAAGAATTAGGAAAACAAGTTAGTTAAAAAAAACATTTTAACACATCTTTTGCTTTACTTTTAACTTTTTATCACTGCCTCAAAGATAGAAATAGGAGTTTCCTTATGAAAAATCTAGGAGTATCGGAGGTGTAGGAAACATGATCGCACCATTCACCAAAATGGATCCTGATCTATATCCTTTCCCCTACTAACAAAACCCTCCCCTTGGATATTTAAATATAGATTCGCAGACGTATAGACGGTTTCTATTGTTGGTGATATTGACTTACATTTGTTTCTGAATTTTTCGAAATTAATCCTTGGAATACAAAGAAACAAAGAGTTGTTAATTGATCCTATCAAGTATCCTACACACAAAACTTTCGAGGCCTCACTTAGCAAAAATACTGCGTTACTTTCGATTAGCAATAAGGGATGTTTTACTAACGTGATAGCAATATGCTTGTTTTACTTGGATTTAGTAAAAAAGCGGGCTTACTAGCCGCTTTGTTCGGATAGCAGCCGCCGGCTACTAGAAAAAAAAAACAATTCGACGCGAATCTGTGCGCTTGACAAAAATAGGTAGATGTTGGCGGAACCTGTGGAGACGGGGCTAACAAAGTCAGCGACCATAGTGTATACAGGTAACAAATGATTAGGACATGAACGGATTGTTCGATTTTGAAGTGAAAAAATTTTGTGTTTTTTAAGGAAGAAACCAATGAACGAACGGTTGTTGGGCGGTTACGAAAACGGGCTCACTGCTGGCGGAGCATTTGATTGTCAAGTGGACGACGGAACGGTGGATTAATTGATATCGGAAGTGTACAGGTAAGGACCGATCCGACTATGAAAAAATGCGGCTTCTAATATGTGAAATTCTTTGTTTTTTTTTCATCAGGTTGCTTCTGCCGGCCATCATTGCCACAATGATCGACAGAAAGGAAGCGAGATCTACCGCATTATTTTGCACCCAGGCGGAAGACCAGTTTTGAAGATCAAGTGCAAAAAGTGTTTAGTGAAATGATCTTTTTTTAAATAAATGGAGTGAAAGAATGGTGTCTTTTTCATAATACTTTCCGAGTTTCCAAAGAAAAAACAATAAATTTGAATTTCAAATCCCCCGCGGTCTTTTCCGTCGGTTTTTGCTAAAATTTTGGCAAAATATTCCGGCGGCTAACTTTTTCTCTCGTTTGCTAAAATTCTAGTAGAAAAAATTTGCTAAATTGGTTGCTAAATTTCTAGCTGGTCAAATTTGAGCAAAATTTTGCTAATTTCCGGCCTCGAAAGTTTTGTGTGTACTAACAATCCCTCCTTCATCCCTCATTGACTACTAGGACGTGGCCGGCGCCGTTATTGATAATTTTCAAAGGGAGAGCATGAGTTTTGTGCATTGTGAATGAACTGCTAGTCCCAAGCTCCATTCTTTTGGCCCTTGCACAAAGCTGATGGCCTCGATCAATCACGGAGTAGCAACCATTGGCGAGGTAGAACTTGTTCTGCTTAGCCACGCCAGCGATCATGGAATTTGAAGTGCGTAAGTTGAACAAAGTCTAACCCAATAAGTTATCTGAAGTTTAAAATGAATTATCATATCTAAGCACTTCAAGTTTAATTATTTAAAGTGGATATGAGTAGTCAACTAAGCTAAGCTAAGCTACTTGAAGAAGGAAAAATAGACCGCTATGATTTTTTCCCTTCCGAATGTAGTCACCAGTCTTCTGCTGGTGTTCGTTGATTTCGAAAAAGCATTCGACCGACTTAACCATGAAAACATCTGGGCGGCTCTAAGGCGAAGAGGAATACTAGAGAAACGAGTCCATCTCATCGAAGCACAGTACGAGGCATTTTCGTGCAAGGTCTTGCACGACGGTGTCTTGTCCGAACCAATCCCGGTAGCTGCTGGAGTGAGACAAGGATGTATCTTGTCACCGCTACTATTTCTAATCGTAATGGATGATATTCTGACTGGATCGATCGACTGTGCACCGAACCGAGGATTGCCGTGGAATCCTTGAACAATGGTTCAACTGAACGACCTTGACCTGGCTGACGATATTGTTTTGCTCGCCCAAACACAACCGGATATGCAGAGCAAACTCGACGCCCTCACCGAAAGTTCTAAGGCAGCAGGTCTCAAAATCAATGTCGGAAAGACCTAGTCGAAGGAGATCAACACAGGAAAACCCTCCAGTTTCATGGCAACAAGTTGAGAAAGTGGAATGCCTCCAGTACCTTGGTAGCCAGATAACGCCTGATGGTGGTACCAGGAAAGACATCGAAACCCGGATCAGGAAGGCCCGATTTGCGTTTGTGAGTCTCCGGAACATCTGGCGGTCACGCCAGATCTCTCTTCGAACGAAAATCCGAATCTTCAACTCAAGTTTTAAATCCGTATTGCTGTACGGGTGCGAAACTTGGTGCACATATGCGGGTAACGACGCGAAAACTGCAAACTGTCATCAAAGGGCGCTAGAAATCGAGATTCGGGAACGTAGGTGGAGATGGATTGGGCACACGCTGCGAAAACATGAAAACGAGATTTGCAGAGAGGCGCTAAATTGGAATCCAGAAGGACATCGAAGAAGAGGCAGACCCAGAAACTCGTGTCGGCAAAGCCTAGCCGCTGAAATCCGAACTGTCGACGAGAATCTCGACTGGGACCAGGTGAAGACGCTGGCTCCGGATCGTGAACAGTGGAGGTCTCTTACCACGGCCCTATGCACCGGAGGATCGACGCGGGATCATTAAGTAAGTAAGGAGTGGGGAAAAAGGAAGGTGGAAGGGAGTGCCCTTACCATTTTTCACATTACTCAAAAACCAATCGAGCAAATGGGCCTAGATTTGGCATGGGATAGTATTACGGTACGAAAAATGACTCAATGAATATTTATAACTCCTCCTTCCTTCCAATGGGGTGAGAGGAAGAGGGGGGGGGGGGGGCTCCCTTACATTCATAAGTATAATTCGAAAACTAATCAAGCTAATGGAACCAATTTTTTTAAGAGAGGGATTTGGGAACGAGAAATGTTTTTATGATTATTCAAGACCCCTCCCTCCATCCGATGGGGAATTGAGAAGGCAGAGGGGGGGGGCTTCCATACAACTTTTCGTTTGACTGGAGAACACGTCAAGCTTATGGAAATAAATTTGGTAGGGTATGATTGATGTTCCTATGAATCTTTGGTACCCATCCCTACTTCTAGTGGTGAGATTGGAGGAGGAAGGAGGCTTCTTCGCAATTTTTTACGTAATTCGAAAACTATTCAAGCCATTCAGTACCAAAATTGGCATGGAATGAGAGAGGCAAAGAAGGTTTCTGTAGATATTTTGTACCGCAGCCCCAGAAGAGGTTCCCTAACAGTTTATTCCATCACTTGAGGAGGAACCAAGCAAATGGAATCAAATTTGGCAAAGGAGAGCACAAACAAAAAATGATTCTATGATTATTTGAGACGCCTTTCTTCTTCCAGTGGTGGGATAAGAAAAAACAAAGGGGAGCGGGTCCCATACAATTTTTGGCAAAAGCTGAAAACTTGTCTAAATATAATGTTGTTGTAAAGTTTAAGAACTTATTAACCAATGGAACCAAATTGCTATGTGAGGGTTTTTCGTAGACGTCGTCGATACGCTGGCGGAAATGTCCGTGTAGCGTCGAAATAAGTCCCGAGCATGTGCTGTGACAGTTGCGTGTCCAGGACAAGCTGCTCTAGATTTGGCCCATCACGGGCAAAAAGTGCGGACCTCAAGTTTAAACAAGGACCCCCTTATTCTGCGCCGCGCGTGAGGTGACGATAGTCGAGTCACCCGATTCCAGTAGTCGCTTTAGGTGAGAAATATCTTTTAGAATGAACTTTTTGAGTTCTTATCCTAATCTATTAGTCACCGTGAGCGACAAATCGTATGCTCTGTCACATCGGCTTTGGGAATAAGGTGACAAAACTCACGTGACTCCGACTCGACTCGACTATCGTCACCTCACCCGCGGCGCAGAATAAGGGGGGGAGTCAAAAACTTGAGGCGTTAGAGGAGAGGTCATGCTGTTGGATTCGACTTTGAGCATTGCCTTGCCCACTTATAATGGATAGTGCTGCACCGTTCGAGGTGGAAATCAAAGTCAGTGACCCCAGATGGACTTAATGGCGTAAGGGGGTACGATGCTACTTGCCATATTGTGTCGTGAGTCGATCAATTGCACCCATGTACCCAGAGAAGCAAACTGGGCTCGCCGTGCCTTGGAATGCGATCCGTAATTATAATTTACCACCTGAAGATCCGGAGGGTTGAATCATCCCTGGACCAGAATGGTTAAACGAAATTATCTAGTTCTAATTTGATCAGGCCCCTCAAAAGAATGTCCAACTTAAATCGATATGACCATTATCTACCAACAATCAAATTTTCAAAAACAGGCAACACTGCTAGAGCTAACCGGGTTCTTCGTCGTCGTTGCCGTTTCGCATAGCCGGCAGTAGGTTAGCAAGTTATGGTTCAACAGGTTGAATCCAGTAAAATCCAATATCGAATTCGCAATCACAGATGGAGGAAACGCAAGGGGATGAACGTCTGCCTGACGTTGACCCATTGGGCATTGGGTGGTGTGGATCCAACGGCTTTGTGAGTTCAAAATCTGCGAGCCACAAACCCCGAACGGTTCTAGGTAGAGTGACCAACGCCGGTTTTTCATCGATTGGTGATATCGCTTGGGTTTGCGATTTTTTTTTACTTTTGTTGTTTTTTCAATGGACTCGCCCAGCCAACCGTTGAATTGTTGTTTTGAAACTAAATATAAATAATTCCGGTTTTTTGATTCGCGCTTCGTTTGTGATGATGATCTCGAATGGCGATTGGCGGCAGTGGGAATTCGGCGGACGCTTGCCGGTTCCATTTTTTTTTTGTATTTTGTCCGCCCGCCCGCTCTGCATGGAGCTGGACAAAAGAACAATTTAAAATGCTGCTCTCTTGGAGGAAAACATCATCATAATATCGCGCGATTGAAGGTGTAGGTGTAGGTACACAGCAAAAAAAGTATTGTTATATTACATCAAATACCTGCACATAACTTGAGTCGCAAATGTTACTTATAATTACATCGCCCTGATGTATCCGGCTGTTTGAAATCATTGTTTGCCTTTTTATACCGCTCAGGCAAGTGGCCCAAATTTCCTAAAAATGAAAAATAATGGAATTATATTTCAAGCCTTTGCTTTGCTTACATTTTTATTTAATTTTGGTAGTACTTACAAGCCAAACAAATACAGCTGAGGTTCGTAATCTATTTTTTACTTTTTGAAATGAAAACGATTTGAACGTCAATTGAGGAAAACATTGACTACTTGATGCGATATCACATAGAAAGTTTTGATATTACACTACACGACGTATTCGCATTGTGAACATCGTTTAGATGTATTATTGCGACAGAATTCACTAAAACTACATCATCTCCAGAAATTACATCGTCCATCGTTACATTATTTTTTGCTGTGTAGGTAGATGGGTAGTTAATCTGAGTAAAATACTTAGCTTAATATCAACGAACGGGAACGACTTTGAGGCTGGACGTTGGCTGTGATGATGCTGCTCAGATGGAATGGAAGGCGCAATTTGTCGCACTCGAGTAGAACTTCTTGTCCCGATAATCAGTCGGGCTTGGATCGCGGATCGACACGCAGGTGTCAAAAATAAGCGTTCGAGAATTCATTTGAACAGCTGACTAAAATTGGTTGTTCCGGTCCGGTTTGGTCGCTGATGCGTGCGCGCGTGCCCGTGCGTCTGTTGTTGTTCTTTTTCGGTTGCGTTTGCGGAATTGTGGCGCTCGTCTTCTACTCTAACTAGGTGGTGGGTGGGAAGTGAAAGACAGCTGAGAGAGCTACTGGAAACAGTGTTCGGTATCTTTCTCTAGTTCGTGACAGATTCAATCATCCTTGGGCGAATTGATAAGGCCTGAACGTAGAGAATGCTTAAAATGTGATAAAAGGTTTTGGAATAGTTTGATGATTACTCAACAAGTGGAAAGAATTAAACATTATTCTGGATAGTGATACCTAAGTGCAGTCCACATCTTTAACGTAGTTTGCTGAATTCCGAAGATTGAAAGATTCTACAAGCCAACATTTTCTATTTTCAAATTAAAAGAAAAAATAAGAACAAAAAAAAATTCAGTAACTTTAAATTTGAAAATAAGACACAATTGCTTAAATAAGAAAATTTACCAAGTTTGACCATTATGACAAGTTTCGATAGCCAATTTTAACAAATAGTTCATTTTGACAATACGACAATTTCAAAAAACTTCAATAATTGTAACAATTTTGATAATTTAACGAATTTTGAACATTGACCCCTATGTCAATTTGTCAATTTGACAATTTGATAAAACAACTAAGCTTGTCAACTTTCACAATTTTAATTTTTTTTTTTTTCAATTTCAATAATTTTGCTAATTTAGGAAATTTTAACAATTTTGACAGGTTTGGCAATTTTGGACATTGAAACATATTTGACAAATTTTCAAATTTTGTTTATTTTTGAAAATTTTGTAGTAGATATTTGTCTTTTTTTATAATTTGTCCATTAAAAAATTTTTACTTCGATTGATCAATTTTAGGCAATTTTGGTTAAGATTACTTTTCGGGGGCTCTTACCGGCTGCTCACGGTCAAGTTTAGTTCGTCCCTGACCCTTTTCGAGGACTTAAAAGGGTCGTTTTGAGAGGCGGAAAGCGTTTCTCGACGGCCAGGCTGCTGCCTGCCTTTGACAGTTTTCCGGATGACCATTCGCTGTGTTTCCGTGCCAACTTCACAATAACTAGAATATAGAAGTTTAAATCTCTCACGCTTAATGTTCGTGTGAAAAATACTTACTAGGTTCCGCAAAACACCAAATACAACCAAATGCAATCAAATTTCCTTTAAAAAAATCGGTCGAAACAGCACTCGAAACAGACGAAACGAAGAACTGGTGCCAAATTTTGTCGCACTTTTTTTGACATACGATATTGTATCATGCTAAAACTGGTTGCTTTGTTTGCGTAAAACTCAATAGATTTGTAAATGGTACAAGTACAAGTGTTCTCTGATAGTTCTTGGAAAAAGTGGATTTGAGTGTTTAGGATAAAATTGATGTGAATTTTTTCTCTGAATGGTGGCCTAAAAGTTTTGTCCTTAACTGTACACACAGTTCCGTTTAAATTGTATCGAAATGGGAAGCACGCGCACTTTCACTTCGGCTTTGAACTTCTATACCTTTTTATTCTAATTATGATTTAGATCAAATTTTCAGCGTAAGATAAATCAATAATATTACACTATTATTTTCTAAAATTTTTACTAAAATTTGTGATTTAGATTTTTTTTTTCAAATTTTGACTATTCATAGAATTTAGAAAATACAGACCTTGTTCGTTTTTGGCAACATTCGATTTTGGCAACATTCGATTTTGGCAACATCCGATTTTGGCACATGGGTCAAAATCGAACGGTTTTTAGAAACAACATTATCTTTTAGTTTTCGTTATATTATCTCTTTCATTGAAAATTGGATTTCGTGCAATGTTTTGCAGTCGCAGCTATCCGTACAAAGGTTGACTGAAAAGCGGTTAGCGTGTAGAACTCCGATCGATTACACTGATTTGACAGGTCGCACGAATGTACAAGTTCGCACAAATGTCACAGTCATGAGTACGTAGTCTAATTTAGTGCGCTGCGATTAATAACAGCGCCAATTTAATTAAGACAAACACCATAATTACATTTTTATGTTCTGAAATGGTGATAAAATGTAACAATAAAAACCAAAGATTTTTTTAAAAAAATCAAGTACCTCAAAAATGACAAAAACATGAAAAATTCAAAAAGTTCAAATATTTAAACAAAAGACTGACAACAAAAAGAGAACAACAAGTATGACAAAAGAAAAAAAAAACATTATAAACAAAACGAGAAAAGTGCAAAATGCATAAAAAACATGATGAAAAAATTAAAAAATGACTAAAAATGGTCGAAAATTGACTAAAAATATCGTTTTTGATAATAATAATAGTTTTTTTTTTAAATAACTGAAAAACAAGATGAAAGAAAAACCGTTAGATTTTGGCAACACAAAAAGCACGGGAGTGTTGCCAAAATCGAACGGGGTCTGTATTGATAAAATGAAAAAAAAAAAAAATGCCTTGATTCCACCGTTTTGACAGAAAATTTTAAAAATATTGACAATTTTGACAATTTTGTCACTTTTGTAATTATAAATAGTCATTTTCGTTAATTTAAGCATTTTTGTCTTTGATTGGCATGTATATGATTTGTGTCTTTTTTGTTAATTTTTATGATTTTGCCTTTCTGACAGAAAAGCATTTTCATTTTCGTGAAACTGTTGTCAAATTTTTCATTTTTGTTTTCATTGCTGTCGTTTATATAATTTATGTAGGTCGTTTTTGTCATTTTGGTATTTTTTTTTTTCAATTTTTTCCAGTTTTATCATTGGCGATTCTGTCTATTTTGGCATTTTTGTAATTTTTGTCATTACTTTAGTTCAATTCCTTCATTTTTTTCCAATACTTATCGTAACCTTTTATTTGAATTTAGTATATTTTTCAATTTTTTTCATTTTTGCGTTCATTTTTTTGTCGTAAGACTTGTCAATGATCCAATTTTGTCATTTTAGTTTTTTTTTAAATTTTTGTCAATTTTTATTATTCAATTCTGCCGCCAGGTTCGTTTATTGTGACAACTTTAGAGTGTTTTAAAAAAAATTCACAACACAGACGATTTCACCAGTTATGACAAACTTGACACCTTTAAAAATTTCAATAAATTGGACATTTTTGTCAAGCTTTAAAGAATTTAGAGAAAAATAAGCTATTTCAGTAATTTCTTTTAGATATCAGTTTGACAATATCTACAATTATCACAACTCCAAATATTTTCAAACATTTAAGGTCAAATTTTCAGTTTTTTTTTTATTTTTGGCATTCTTTTGTTTGTAGATTTTCTATTTAAAAACTTACAATGATCTCGGACAAACTTAAGAATAGAATTTAAAAACAAAATTTAATCGTGAACGACGAAACTCTCAAAATAAAATTCCAAAATTTTGAGAATTTAAAATAAGAACATCCAATTTTAGTTGCATTGAATGACAATTTGAAGCATTTATAGCCGTTTTTCGGTTACAATTAAAATTATTTATTCAAACCGCTTTGCTTAATGTGGCAGATTCATTTCATTAAGTTTCATTTTTCGAAATTCATCTAGTCGATTGGTTATTGAATTGAAATCCTGTTAGTTGAAAGCGTACTTTTGATTGGGAAAATGTACCGTTGCTTACCTTGTTCAGTCACCTCCACTGCACAGTGGTGCAGAACATCAATCTAGCTGTACGAAATTAATAGCGCCCAGGGATGAAGAGATAGACATTTGATGTCTTCAGCAATATTGTTCAATTTTACATGAAGCATATTCCAATATCAAAATTTTTGCCGAGGGGTCCACCGATAGCGAGATAGAAATGCTAACTTTTTTGTTCTTCAAATTACGGCTTTGAAGCCCTATAGAAAGCATTTAGTGTATTTTATTGGCAATTTTTGAAGGATCGTCCATCGAAAAGTGCACATTTTCGCAACATCCCCTTTTTTTAGATTATTTTTGATGATAAGCGGAACCATTTCCATTTAAAATTAGCCTGGAAATCGGTGGAAATAGTAGAGATTTGAATGATTGAAAATACACTTTTTATATGCAAAATTACCTATTTTACTTTTACTTTGATAACATTTAATTCTTTAATAAAGTGTTGCAGTTTTCTTTTATATCTTTTGTTTTATTAAAACACATTCAAATTCGATTTTTCAAATCATTTAAACTAAAAAAAAAATAATGGAACTAATTTATTAAATTTGGTAGAGCACTAAATAAGTATTTGATATCACATAAATGAATAATAGAACCATTTTTGCCAGTACAGTATAACCGCTTCAACCGGTTCAATTTAGTGCTCTACCAAGTACCACTTTATTAAAGAATTCAATGTTATCAACGTTTTTTTTTCTTTAAGTAAAATAGGTAATTTTCATATAAAAAGTGTATTTTCAATCATTCAAATCTCTACTATTTCCACCGATTTCCAGGCTAATTTTAAATGGAAATGGTTCCGCTTATCATCAAAAATAATCTAAAAAAAAGGGGATGTTGCGAAAATGTGCACTTTTCGATGGACGATCCTTCAAAAATTGCCAATAAAATACACTAAATGCTTTCTATAGGGCTTCAGCAACTTCTAAACCCATCATAATGTATGAGACAATTGTAGATCGTGGCTTGTTACAACTTTGTTCCAAAGACAGCGAACCATTTTATCCAATCTACAACGTGTCAGGTTCAAAAAACTGTTTTTTAAGAGATTTTTTTTTACTTTGACTGTAACTCCTGAGGGTGATGTGATAGGACTTTGACATATTCAACAAACTTATGTATTTTTATCAGATAAACAACTTTGTCGAAGACATCAAAGCCGTAATTTGAAGAACAAAAAAGTTAGCATTTCTATCTCGCTATCGGTGAACCCCTCGGCAAAAATTTTGATATTGGAATATGCTTCATGTAAAATTGAACAATATTGCTGAAGACATCAAATGTCTATCACTTCATCCCTGGGCGCTATTAATTTCGTACAGCTAGATTGATGTTCTGCACCACTGTGCACTGCAAGGAACGATCACACAATTAAAAAGCGTGCTTTCCAGAATCCGGTAACCAGTCAGTACAAATTCAGGATTAAAATAAACGAAACTTTCCCTTCAAGGAGAAAAAAATGTGCTTCTGTCATCGATTGGAAAGAAATACTAGTTTTACTCGCCTGCTGCGATAATCCGGATCCACCCGGATAACTGAAACGACTTGCTGTGTTTTTGTTTTAATCAATCGGGAAGAGATTCACACTTTTAACGTTGAGTTGTTGGGTAGCTAAAAAATAAAATACTTAATTATAGTGGTTGAACAAGGGTTTTCGAAAAGTGTTTTTTTAGAAGTTTTCTGTTAACGGTTAACAAAAGCCAAAATGTGTAGTTGAAGCAGAATTCAATAAACCGCCCGCAAAATTTCGCCCTGTGAAGTGAGAAGAATCAAAAGCACACAAAAATGTACAAATCGGACTCAACGGAGCGTGAACCGCGTGTGGTGTATCGCTATGCGCTGAACAGTGAGGGTGGTGCGGGGGGCAGACAAGACTCCTACTACACCAGCAACAGCAGCAGCAACCACCACCACCACCACCACCACCCACACAACAACCACACTAACTCCACGGGCAGCCGGTCCAACTTTGCCTTCACCGGATCCGCCGCCGGTTTCTCCTCGCCGGAAGATAACAACATCGAGTACTCGCGGAAGGGCGGCTGCTTCGTGTCGATCTGCCGCGGGATCAGCATTGCGGTGCTGATCTTCGTCTTTATCTTCTTCCTGTCGTTTACGATCTTCTTCAGCACCAAGTATGCCTACGAGGTGAGTCGCGATATGCAAATTGGGATTTGTGCTGTTGTTTTTTGTTGTTTTGGTGCTGATTTCGGGTGATATAAATTCGTACACATTTTATGACACCAACCGGTGCTAAGATCAAATAGTAAATGATATGGGCGGGTAATTGCCTTTTTATTTCCATTTAATAGGTCATCATTATAATGTAGCAAGCTCAGTGACACATAAAAAATCTTACACATTAGTATTACTTGATTCATGGAAGAATTAATTAAATGCACAATCAGTATATTTTTTTTCTCAAATTCTCTTTTGTTTACATCAAAAGCTTGCGTTCTAATCTATAAAAAGATTTATTTTGCAATCACCGTATCTACTGCGAGATTGTTATTCCAAACTTGTGCTTTGTCTGGGATATGTTTAATTTATTTTCTTCCAGACATATGCAATGCGGTTGCGCTGGAAGGACAACGCCAGTTATTAGAAAGCCTTCCAAGAAAGTTAATTATTGGAGTAGAGTCTGATTTGTGGGTGTACAACAGGGATCGATTGGTCTTATCTTAAAACTTCCCCATGTGCTAATTTTCACATCGATATAATTGTCTGTCTCTAAAACCCCGATGCTTGGTGTTTTCGGAGGTCTCCCGAACGAAGCCACTATGCTTATCGGTCTTATCGAAGAAAAGTGATGCTCTTTTTAGTAAGAAAATCTTGATATACTTAAAAAAGTGAACTAGATATAAGCACACAATTGTAATCAAACAAAATGAGTTTGGCTCCTTAAAGCCTAAAGGTATGAGCCGTTTCAAATAAAGAATCTACAAAAAAAATCTTGAGATTATGAATAATTATAGACGGACAGAAAGTTAGATGAAATGAAAGATAGTGAAAATGAGCGTGTAAAATTTAATAGAAGCATTATCATCACATACTAAATTTTTAAATTTTTTCACATTACTCAGAATCTAATCAAGTAAATGGAACTAAATTTGGAATGGAAGGTTATTTAGGCACAAGAAATGCTTTTATGATTATTTGAAACCCCTCCCCGCTTCCAATGGGGAAATAGGATATGAGGAGGAGGGTTTCCATGACAAAATATTTCTATATCTGAAGAAAAAATCGAGGATATGAAACTAAATATGGTATGGGATGGTTTTAGAGTATTTGAAGAGGTACGATAAATAATTTCGTGAAGCATTGTTAAACCACTTCCCTTTAAGTGAGGAGGTAAGAAGAGAGAGTGGGGCTTAATGAAACCAAATTTAAATTCATGAATTGAAGCTAATGAAACCAAATTTAGCAATGGAGTGTATTTGAAAACGAGAAATATGTTTATGATTATTTGACTCGACCTTCTTCAATTGAGAAAAAAGAAGGAAGGAGTTGACTTCCATACAGTTTATAGATATTGCATATCTCGAGAACAATTTAAGGATAGAACAAAAAAGGTGTCTATTGATATTTAGTACCACTCCCTCCTTTAAGTTGGGAGTTAGGAAAAAGGAAGGGGCTCCTATACATTTTTTTTGGCAAAATTTGAGAACTAATCAAGCAAATTGAACCAAATATGGCATGGGAGAGCAAGTGAAACGAGAAATGGCTTATGTTTTGCGACCCTTTCCCTCTTTCCAATGAGAAGAGGGAAGGAGGATTTTATACAATATTTGGGGATCACTCGAAAACTTATTATTATTCAAAGAAATATGCTATACGCAATATGTTTTTTGCATCATTCAAGAGCTTTTCAAATAAATGGAATAAAATTTTACTGGGCATAGAATCATATGGATATGATGAAAGATTCTATGGTTATTTGTAACCCCTTTTCTCCTTCGAAGGGATATGGAAACTCCGCAAATGGAGCAAAATAAGACAGAAAAAACTATTGAAGTACGAGAAAAGTTCCTTTTTTTATTGTTGGAAGGAGAGATTGCAGACAGTGTAGAGATCTGAATGGCGGATGGGACTTCCATGTATGTTTCTCGCATAGTTTGAAAAATAATCAAGCAAAAGAAGGCTCTTTTACCTTTATTAATAACAGGAAAACTTATCAAGTAAATGAAACCAAATGTGATATTCATTTTCCTCTCCCTCATTTACATTTATTTTCCCAATTTTGTCATTGGTTTGGTTGGTTCTACGAATGTCGCATTGAAAATCGTGGAATTTAGTCACTCCTACTAATATCCACGTCAAGAAAAAAAAGTCACAAACGTCTCTTTTTCGACTATTAAGAAGTTCATTGATCGCAAAAAATAAAATAAGACAACCGTCCAAAACACATGTATTAATTTGTTGCCTTGTCTTTGGGAAGATTAAACTGGAGGAGTAGGCGACGACTCGCTTCAAAACCACGTTTTTTTTAGTTGTTTTTTCTAGTGTAAATGAAAGTCAATCGTCAAAAAAACAATGTTTCGAATATTCGGAAAAAAAGATATAGTTGTGCTTGTCAGTAATACCGAATAAAGTTGTTTTTTAGTGTTAAGTCGCGTTGTTAGATCCTCAAGACCCCGGGTTAAGAATGAATCTCTCTAAATTGCATTTTAATGCAAACTTAAGTGAAAACGATTCGGGAAATGAAAGTTTTGAAAAATTTAAAAGCTTATTTTTCAAACGTATAATTACTGTATCAATGTGAAATAGTGTAATCCAGGGATGAGCAAACCGCGGCCCGCGGGCCGCATGTGGCCCGCGAAACACTTTTGTGCGGCCCGCGAAGCTTTTTTCAAAATTTTATGCCTTAACTTTTTTCTGCAATGGATTGTCAGGAAAATTTATATGACTTGATATAATGTGATGCAATATTGTTTATTGGCACAACGTAATATTGGAGTTTTTTTCACGATACATTACTCCTAAATATTTAACACCTAAGACTATGATCATTTAGTATCCGGGCACTTTATTTCGGTGATAGCTACGTTAATAGAGCTCGGATATGCAAAGTGTAGCGTTGTGTTGGTTATGAAAAGGACTATCTTGCATATTTTTGATAGATTTTTAAGTTTACGTGTGTTTGAGATATTTACGATGCAAAAAGACATGGTAAAAATAATTTTGCACAAATTTGCTCTTTTTACGCATTTGCGCCTCGAAAATTCTTCATTGTTGACTTGAAAGCTCATGAACTGTTGATTTTTTCTGATTTTTTTTCGGACCAAATGGTTAAGAAGTATAAGGAGCCACTCTAGGATCACACGATCTTAAATATGGTAAAAAGTCTGTGGTTATTGGGGATAACTGAATGCAGACTCCTAAATAATGCTAAAAATCCATTTCCGACAGGCAAAAAGTGTTGCCTGACTAGTAGACACCAAGTAAATAACTAATAATGATCAGTTCCAAAGATCGCAATCTGTGCATCCGGTTTTATGCAATATGACAGATGTGTTCCGATGGACTTACCACTTTGAAAAGCATGATCCATTAAAGTGAGTTGGAAGAGCAGCCAAAAATCGGTAACTGCACATGATCAAAGGAATTTCGAAATCCCTCAGTGAAGTCATTATTTTGGTTTCAAACAAAAATAAAGTTGTATAATAACTTTTTTTTTAATTTTTCTATACAATTCGGAAAAATGTCTTGTTCTTTAGCATTCAAATATTGGCAACAAAATTTCAACCAAAACCTTGTGAAATATTTTTTATTTCTGAATATTGACGAAAATAACGAAACTTTAATAATAAAGCCTGAGTGAATGATTTTATTTTTTTTTTTAATTAGATGACATCAAAGTTGCTGACAAAAATTATTACCTTTTGTCTTCGACGTTTATCTGTGATATATTTTTCAGAAATTTGAAAGTAAATAATAAACATCGATAAATTAAGTATTTCATTTTTAATTCGCATTCCACATTACAAAAATTATAGTTTAGCTTTAGAAATCGTATCCCAATGATATCTAAATAAGATTAAAAATTATAAAAATCTGGAAAAAAAAATCTAGGATCAGATATGTAGATTTGAAGATAGTTGCTTAAAAATATGTAAAATTGAACATTTTTCTGTGATTTTGACAACCTTGCTCAACATCTCAATGGAATGATCCAATACTGAACTTCAATTTAAAAAAACGAGTTTGAGTTTTAACAGTTTGTAGGAAAAAAAATCTAGGCTTCGAGGACAAGTTTTAATTGTGGAATGAAATCACAAAAAGTGAAGACAGTGATTTCCTTAAATATTTATTTGTCACACTCTTAGTTATGATTGTGATAAGATCCGGAAGATTTTTAATTGGAAGTAATGAAAAATAGTGCCAACGGCTTCAACAAGTAAATTGTTAAAACGAATGTTCGCCAAGAAGTACTATTAAAAAATTGAGAGAATTTAAAAATGACAAATATTTTATGATGTACCTTTTCAATATCGGGTATTGAAAATGTCGTGTTGAATTTTCGTTTTTAAAACACGTGGATTATTTATTATTTATTTGGAGTTTTTGACCGTGAAGTCATACAGACTTAAAGTCTTAAAATTAAAAATTAACCTAAGTAACATACAATGTATCATTTTAAAATTAAGTTAAATCACGGATCGAACGTTTAAACATCGAATTTGATACGTTAAAGTCGAACAGGTGGGAAACTTCGTTGAAAGCATGACAGCATCGATGTAGTGGATGATTTTGGCTAAAACTCGTTCTGCTTCTTGGTAGCCAGAGAAAATTTTGATTGCGTAGTTGTCGAGCTGGAGCGTGCAAATTGAGAGAATGCAGCAGTTACGGGCAATCAATAACGTTTGTTAAGATGTCGTACACGAAGATCCGTTGCAAGTACGTCCTCCTATTACTCCCTGTCCCTGTCCCTGAGCGAATATTCGTATACAATTGATGCTCTAGTCCTGAAAAAACTTATGCATTTACACTTTCCGACATTCACTTCCATCCCATAATAATAATTTGTTCATATCTTCTTGAAGTGCAATGCAGTCCACTATCGAGTCAATGACTCTGTAAATTTTTAGGTCATCGGCGTACAGTAGTTTAGTCGAGTTGAGGTAGGTAGCTATGTCGTTTATGAAAAGCACAAAGATAAGCGGCCCTAGGTGACTACCTTGTGGAACACCGGATGGCATGTCGAATTCTGTAGAGTGTGTTCTTCGGATGTTTACGTAACCTTGGCGTTTTACCAGGTAGGAATGCAGCCATTTTATCATCCATGAAGGAAAACCGTAACGTTCGAGCTTTGTTGTTGCTGTGCTGTGTTGTACTTTGTCAAAAGCCTTAGCAAAATCGATATATATATATATATATATATATATATATATATATATATATATATATATATATATATATATATATATATATATATATATATATATATATATATATATATATATATATATATATATATATATATATATATATATATATATATATATATATATATATATATATATATATATATATATATATATATATATATATATATATATATATATATATATATATATATATATATATATATATATATATATATATATATATATATATATATATATATATATATATATATATATATATATATATATATATATATATATATATATATATATATATATATATATATATATATATATATATATATATATATATATATAGAATCAACTTGCATTTTTTTATTTGTTGCGGTGTGCAATTCATTTACATAGCACATCAGATTTGTCAGCGTTGATTTTTTCTTTACAAATCCGTGCTAGTATTCGGTGAGTATTGGTTTAGCTGCTGAATATAGCCTTTCGTATATCAGAAACTCGAGGACTTCGGAAAAGCAGCACAAGATTGCTCACCCCTGGTGTAATCAATTTTTTCCCACAGTGTGGGTGGGTTATAAAGCTATTTTAAAAGCCGAACGAAGTAGTTCCTACTGTGAAGAAGAAGAAATTTTATTTATTTAAAGAGGGGTTTAACCACGCAGGGTCATTCTCCCTCTGGAGAGGAAAAGGGAGCCATCCTGGCGTATGAATTAACCCCAAGATCTGGCCTTCCCGTACCGACTTGGGTCGAAAGACCCATCGCGAATTTATAACAACCAAGGGATGATTATCGGCAATAATACCAATGGAAGTAAGTTTAGCTCCGATTTTAACTTGCGACCCCTCTAAATAGTGAAAGGGTTTGACTTGTATGTGGCGAGAATTTGATGGGAATTTGGGAATACATTCTAGGAAAATTGGACGACGTTAAGCATCCAAAGAATCTAAAAAGTAACTTCGATAATCATACATATCAATTATCAAGGGATTCTAAGTCTGACTTGGAAGTGTAAAAATTCAAATTCAAATTTTTTTTTACAAAAATGTTAAATTTTCTCACTTTTATCATAGTTTACTTACTTACTTAATGATCCCGCGCCGATCCTCCGGTGCATAGGGCCGTGGTAAAAGACCTCCACTGTTGACGATCCGGAGCCAGCGTCTTCACCTGGTCCCAGTCAAGATTCTCGTCGACAGTTCGGATTTCAGCGGCTAGGCTTCGCCGCCACGAATTTCTGGGTCTGCCTCTTCTTCGATGACCTTCTGGATTCCAATCTAGCGCCTTTCTGCAAATCTCGTTTTCATCTTTTCGCAGCGTGTGCCCAATCCATCTCCACTTACGTTCCCGAATCTCGATTTCTAGCGCCCTTTGATGACACCGGCGATGTAATTCCTCATTCGAGATCCAGTTGCCAGGCCACCAAGCGCGGATGATATTCCGCAGGCAGCGGTTCACAAATACTTGCAGTTTTCGCGTCGTCACCGCATATGTGCACCAAGTTTCGCACCCGTACAGCAATACGGATTTGACGTTTGAGTTGAAGATTCGGATTTTAGTTCGTAGAGAGATCTGGCGTGACCGCCAGATGTTTCGGAGACTCGCAAACGCAAATCGGGCCTTTCTGATCCGGGTTTCGATGTCTTTCCTGGTACCACCATCAGGCGTTATCTGGCTACCAAGATACTGGAAGCACTCCACTTTCTCAACTTGTTGCCCAGCTACCATGAAACTGGAGGGATTTTCTGTGTTGATCTCCATCGACTTGGTCTTTCCAACATTGACTTTGAGACCTGCTGCCTTGGAACTTTCGGTGAGGTCGTCGAGTTTGCTCTGCATATCTGGTTGTGTTTGGGCTAGCAAAACAATATCGTCAGCCAGGTCAAGGTCGTTCAGTTGCTCCATTGTTGAAGGATTCCACGGCAATCCTCGGTTCGGTGCACAGTCAATCGATCCAATCAGAATCTCATCCATTACGATTAGAAAAAGTAGCGGTGATAGAATACATCCTTGTCTCACTCCAGCAGTTACCGGGATTGGTTCGGACAAGACACCGTCGTGCAAGACCTTGCACGAAAATGCCTCATACTGTGCTTCGATGAGATGGACTAGTTTCTCTGGGACCCCTCGTCGCCTTAGAGCCGCCCAGATGTTTTCATGGTTAAGTCGGTCGAATGCTTTTTCGAAATCAACGAACACCAGCAGAAGAGAGTCCTGGAATTCGTTGATTTGTTCCAGTATGATTCGTAGCGTTGTGATGTGGTCCACACATGATCGTCCGGATCGGAATCCAGCTTGTTGCCGTCGGAGTGTAGCATCTATTTTCTCCTGGATCCTGTTCAGAATCACTTTGCAGAGTACTTTGAGGGTTGTACAGATCAACGTTATGCCTCGCCAGTTACCGCACTCTGTCAGGTCTCCTTTCTTCGGGACCTTTACAAGGATACCCTGCATCCAGTCGGCCGGGAATGTTGCAGTATCCCAGATGTCAGCGAAAAGACGGTGCAACATTTGTGCTGATAGGGCAGGGTCGGCTTTCAGCATTTCAGCAGGGATGCAATCGATCCCAGGTGCTTTGTTGGATTTCATGTTTTTGATTGCCGCTTCTATTTCAGCCAGCGAGGGCGCTTCCGAGTTGACGCCATTAATGCGACTTACTGTTGGCGCTTCGAGCTGCGGGTTTTGTTGGCCATCGCTATTCGTGACTTGGAAGAGTTGTTCGAAGTGCTCAGTCCATCGTTTGAGCTGATCTGTTCGATCGGTCAATAACTGACCTGCTCGGTCTTTCAGCGGCATTCTTGCATTAGTCCTTGCACCACTGAGGCGGCGAGAAATGTCATAAAGTAATCGGATATCTCCATTGGCGGCGGCTCTTTCTCCCTCTTCGGCTAGGGAGTTTGTCCAGGCTCTCTTGTCTCGTCTACAAGCTCGTTTAACTGCCTTTTCCAGCTCCGCATATCGTAAGCGGGCGGCTGCTTTGGCTGACCCGGTACATGCCTGCTCAATTCCGACTTTCGCCTTTCTCCGATCATCGACCATCCTCCAAGTTTCATCCGACATCCATTCACTCCTTCTTCCACAAACTTTACCGAGAGTACCATGGCTCGTCGTGATAAAGGCATTCTTGATTCCACACCACTGTTCTTCGACTGTTCCGTCTGTCGGCAGCTCCGAGGCTCGGGATTCTAGCTGTTCAACGTATGCCCTTTTCACCTCTGGATTCTCCAACCGGCGGACGTCGTATCGACACCCGACTTTCTCCTCGCGCCGTTGGACACGCGCAACTCTCAGTCGTATCTCGCCAAGGACGAGGTGATGGTCAGATGCAATGTCTGCGCTTCGTTTGTTGCGGACATCAAGAAGGCTCCTTCTCCATTTTCGGCTGATGCAGATGTGGTCAATTTGATTTTCTGTTCGGCCATCTCGGGATACCCAAGTGACCTTATGTGCTGGTCGATGGGGGAAGAGCGATCCGCCGATCACCATGTTGTTGTTGCCACAAAATTCTACAAACAGCTCTCCGTTTTCGCTCATCTGTCCTAGGCCATGGCGCCCCATCTTTGCGTTGAAGTCGCCCAAATGGATTTGAATGTCACCCTTCGGAATTCTCTCAACCACGCTGTTCAGTTGACTGTAAAACTGCTCTTTCTCCTGCAAGTCGGCAACGTCAGTTGGCGCATAACACTGGACCATTGTAAGGTTTCTAACCCGTGTTCTGAATCTGGCTACGATTATTCTTTCGTTTATCGGTTCCCATCTAATGAGGGCCGCGTAGGCCTGCGGGCTTAACAGGAAACCAACTCCTCGTTCCCGAGTAGCATGTTCTCCTCGTATGCCAGAGTAAAGCAGGACTTGCCCGGATTGTGTCTTGTGTTCTCCAGTATTAGGCCAACGGACTTCGCTCAGTCCCAGAATTTCAAGCTTGAGGCGGCTAGCCTCTCTAGCAAGTTGTTCCAGTTTGCCTTGTTGGGCAAGGGTTAAAACATTCCAAGTTCCAATTCGTGTCCGTGTTTTCATGCTAAAAGTCGTCGCCAAAGTTCCAGGTCGGTCATTTCTTTCGGATTCCGTAACAATTTCAAATCGGGAACAGTAGGTTGTTAGCCTAAAGTCCCTATCCCGCGATGGGGCTGCCATCTTGGACTTAGCTGGCGGGAGCCGCATTTCATAAATTCAGCCGCTTGCTGCAAGACAGACGCTGTTTGAGCCGCCCCTGACCTGGAGAACAGACGCTCGGTTGTTGTTGCACGCCGCCCCTGACCTGGGGAACAGACGCGTGCGGCCACCTTCTCAGTCTGCATGCGACCAAAGCATCCACCGGGGTTGGGTACCCGATCTCCGCTTAGGTTACTCGCACCCCAGCCGGCACCGCGGGGAGGTAGAGATAGGAGTTGTGAATAAGAGGTGATATGACCACTATGGGGTCTCGTGTTGCACATTATCCACCGTTTACCAGCCTTTATCATAGTTTGATATTTTGTAAACGTAAGGTACATATGTATGAACGTATATTAAAAACTGGATCATATGCATACTATGAATATTACGAAATCTTGATTAATCCAACATATAGAACAGAATTCTCCCCATTTAACTTCCACCTGAATGGGAGAATCGTGATCTCTATCAGCAAAATCGACTAATAACATTTCCCTCCTCTTCCTCTCTCTCCCCTCCAACCACAGCACAAACCGAACATCACGCTGGAAGACTTCCTCAATCATCGGGCCTACCTGATCGACAAGCGATCGCGCATTCCGAAGCACATCATCCCGAAACACTACCGGCTGTTTCTGCACCCGGTATTCAACGAGTCGGACACGCCCTTCACCTACAGCGGCATTGTTTGGATCACGGTCACCTCGAAGCGACCCAATAACAAGCGGATCGAGCTGAACGTGAAAAATCTCGCCATCAAGCTGGAAGATGTGACGGTGCTGAAGAGTATCAGGTTGACCAATTTGGACTTTGATGAGGATTTGGATTGGGATCTGAGCGAGGAGGATATGCTGCCGTTTCGGATGAGGAGGCGAAGGCGTCGTCAGGCGGGTAATGACACAGTTGAGGTTGAGGAGGAGGTCGCTCCAAGCGTTTTGCAAACCGGCGGCCAGGGAGATGATAATGGAGGTGAAGTGGTGGATGGAGGAGATCCGGTGGAGGTTCAGGAAACTACGACCCAGGAGAATAAGGTGGAATACTATTTTCATCCGATATTTCCACCGGATGATTTTGTGACGATCAAGATCGTGGATTTGGAATTTGACGAATCGAACGAGAAGATGATCATCTACCTGGCGACGGAAATGAAACAGGACATTTACTACATTGTGAAGGTTAATTTCACCGGAAATATGACCAATGACAAGGGACTGTATTTTACTCATTATGAGGATGGCGAAGGAAGTCATAAGTGAGGTTTTATTGTTATACCTCTTGGTTGTAAATTTGTAACCGTTTTTTTTGTTTTTAAGGTTCATTGCTGCAACCATCTTAGAGCCCAATAATGCCAGAAGGCTTTATCCGTGCATGGATGATCACAATTTCAGGTAAAGGAATCCACAAAAGTATTTATCTAGGAATACTGATCACAGCTTGATCCTAAAACACATCTATCCAACAAAGCTACAGACTAATTGATTCCTCTAACTAAGGACCAAGATCTGTCAAGTGGTGGTGTAGAGTGCGTACACTTTGTACACTTCGAACAACCCCTTTTCCAAATCAAGGCTTGATGTTCTTATAGTGGTTCGAGTCCAGATCCAATAAAAACAGGGTATCAACTTTACCAACTTTACCACTGACTGTTAGGTAGTTTACTCAATAGATCGTCAGCCATCTCAAGTACTAGACATCATTTTTTCAATTTTTGTATTTGTTCTTCTCGGGAACATCCAGACGAGACTTGTCATCGGAAAATTTTTGGCTGGAGACTTGCCATGTGCCTGGCAAAAGTCAGTTTTACACTCCATTGCGATTTGTTTTTAACTTCAACCCCGCTAGCGGTAGAACTATTTTGAGCACGATTTGGGCACCTATTTTATTTATCTTATGGACAGCTTTTCTACCTTGTTGAAATTTTCGGATACAGCTTGACTAAACCTCTCACATTTTTTACCGCCATGGAATCAACTTTTTGTCATTTTTTTTTATTTGGTAAATTTCGTCATTTTTGTCATATTTGATATAGCGGTCATTTTTTTCACTTTTGTTATTTTTGTCATTAAGTCATTTTTGTCATTTTTGCCATTTTTTCCATTTTTGAAATTTTTGTCATTTTTTCATTTTTGTCATTATTATTTTCATAATTTTTGTAATTTTTGTCATTTTGGTCATTTTAATCATGTTGTAATTTTTGTCATTTTCGTCATTTTTGTTATTTTTGTCTTTTTTTGTAATTTTTGTAATTTTTGTCATTTTTCTCATTTTTATCATTTTTATCATTTTTGTCAATTTTGTTATTTTTGTCATGTTTAGCATTTTTGATTTTTTTGTCATTTTTGTCATTTTGGTCATTTTTAACATTTTTGTCATTTTTGTAATTTTTGAATTTTTTTGTCATTTTTGTAATTTTTGAATTTTTTGTCATTTTTGTCATTTTTGACATTTTTGCCATTTTTGTCATTTTTGTCATTTTGATCGTTTTTGTCATTTTGGCCTTTTTGAAAGTTTTGTCAGTTTTGTCAATTTTGTCGTTTATGTCATTTTTGTCTTTTTTGTCATTTTGGTCAGTTTTGTCATTTTTGTCATTTTTCTAATTTTTGTCATTCTTGTCATTTTTGTAATTTTTATCATTTTTGTCATGTTTAGCATTTTTGACATTTTTGACATTTTTGTCATTTTTGTCATTTTGGTCATTTTTAACATTTTTGTCATTTTTGTCATTTTTGTCATTTTGGTCATTCTTGTCATTCTTGTCATTTTTGTCATTTTTGTCATTTTTGTCATTTTTGTCGTTTTTGTCATTTTTGTCATTTTTGTCATTTTTGTCATTTTTGTCATTTTTGTCATTTTTGTCATTTTTGTCATTTTTGTCATTTTTGTCATTTTTGTCATTTTTGTCATTTTTGTCATTTTTGTCATTTTTGTCATTTTTGTCATTTTTGTCATTTTTGTCATTTTTGTCATTTTTGTCATTTTTGTCATTTTTGTAATATTGTCATTTTTGCCAATTTTTACATTGTTGCCATTCCTGTAATTTTTTGCGGTTGTTAAAATTATTTGTGATTTTGGTCATATTTATAATTTTTGTCATTTGTCTAATTTTTGTCATTTTTGTCATTTTTCTCATTCTCATTTTTTTCCATTTGTGTAATTTTTTGTATTTTTTCAATTTTTATCATTTTTGACATTCTTGAAATTTTTGTGATATTCTTCATTTTAGTCAATTTAGTTATTTTATTCTTATTTTTGCCATTTTTCTGATTTTTGTAATTTTGTCATTTTTGCCATTTTTGCTAATTTCGTCAATTTGGTAATTTTTTAACTTTTAATTTTGTTGTTGTCATTTTTGTAGTTTTTTGTCGTTTTAAAATTTTAGAAATTATTATTATTTTGGTATTTTTAATTTCTAATTTTATTCTTTTTTGCTTATTTTAGCATTTTGTCAATTTTAGCATTTTTTTTTTTTTTGTGTCAATGGTGTCAGTTTAGTCTACTTCTGTTATTTTCGAATTAGAATATTTTTTTTAAATTTTGTTTGTATTGTTATTATTTTTTTGTTTTTGCAATTTTTTTTTTCTAATTTTTCGGACCTATCGCTCGACATTAGCATTTCTGCGTCATTTCATAATTTTGAATTTACAAATCAACCGTTTGGTTTGATGAACGGTTCGGATGTGTTCCAACGAGAAATGGATCATGAATTGGGAAGAGTATAAACACAGTACGACAATATTGTTTTAGTTAGAAATAGAAATTCATCCATTCAGATCTATTTGAAATGTATCCGGACCGTTTTCTAAACCAAACGGTTGGCTTTGAAATTCAAACGGATTTGGATTTCAAAAGACACTCTTTTCGGTTGAATTTTAGATCAAGGCACTGACAAAATCAAGGATTTACTGATGAAATCGAATGTACTTTTTCAGATCACCCTTCGAGATCAACATTGCTAGGCGAACTCACATGAACACTGCGTCCAGTATGAACTTAGAGATGGTGGAACCTATGTGAGTTTTCTTAACTTTCCAGTTTGGAACACCTTAATTAAACATTCTCTTTTTCTAGGGAAACCGATGGCTTCGTGGTCGACACCTACAACACGACCGGTATGGTTCGAGCTTCCGAGATTGGATTCATCATTACGGACATGACTCCGGAGCGCTATCGGCTGACGGATAAGGTGGACCTGTTGGCCTACACCCGCAACCGGTACGACAACTACATGAAAGAGGTGACGGTGGAAATTTTCGCCGCGGTCATGAATGTTTACGAAAAGTACATGAAGCTGAACTACCCTTACGAGACGATTCAATACGTCACGATCCCCAATGCGGACATTGAGGTGCGGGAGATCAAGGAGGGAATGATTTTGTCTAGCGAGAAGCGACTGATCCATGACGATGCGTATTTCCCGACGCCCGAAGGGACGCTGCTGAGGATCGTTTCGAATGAATTGGCTAAGCTGTGGATCCATAACTTGGCGGACTACAAGAATAAGGAAGTGTACTGGTTGCACGAATCGATTCCGCTTTATCTGGAGGCGATCGCTCTGAGGAATGTGAGTTTTCTTCATTCTAGGTTTTCCAATCCGAAAAATAATATTCTTAAGTTCTTCAACAGCTCAACAACAATTCGTTCGTGATGGATGACTTCCTCTTGGAGGGGAAGCTAACGGCCATGCAGGAAGAGATCAACACCCGCACTTCACCGCTGAATGTGCAGACCAACCATTGGGAGGAGGATTCACATTTCGAGTTGGTTCGCTTCAAGGGTCTAACGCTGCTAAGGATGATGAACTACACTCTTGGGGAGACTACTTTCGATGCCTTTTTGCGGGAATATTTCATCCAACGGATGAACAATGATTCGATCGACATCATTGAGATCTTGAATAGTTACGGGCGCCATACGGATGGAACGATCAACAGTTTCCTGCACAGTTGGACCAACTTTGAAAAGTATCCGATCATCAACATCCGGAGGAACAATATGAGCGGGAACTTTGAGCTGCGCCAGAGGATGATCCCGTTCGAGGAGGAAATCAGCGAGCAGATTTGGACCATTCCGGTGACCTTTATCAACGACACGAACCAGCAGCTGTTCTCGGAGAAGGTTCGCTGGCTGGTGGACTCGGACAATCTACTGACTATCGAAACCAGCTGCGAGATGATCACCAACAATACCTGGGTCATTGTGAATCCCAGTGGAATTGGTGAGCGGTATTTCTTGAAACAATTTTTCAAACCTAAGTCAAGACTTATTTTTTGTTTAAAGGATACTATCGGGTGAACTACGAGCAGGCCCACTGGACCAAGTTGGCCCATGTGTTGAACGCAAATTTCAAGAGTCTGCCGTACAGCACCCTGACGACATTGGTGGACGATGCGCTGAATTTGGCTCGGCTCGGTTTGCTGGACTACTCGGTGGCGTTCAATGTGATTGCCTTCCTGAGGAAAAACGATGAACTCTACCAGCCGTGGAAGAGCGCGTTGGATAATCTGAAGTTCCTGTACGAAGCCCTGCAGGATCATCCCAGTTATGGGGCCGTTGAGGTAGGAAGATACTGAAAGTAATCTAAATTTCTTTTTTTCTCTAAACCAACAGTATTGAAACATTCTATTCGATTCAAATATTTATTCAAAATTTCAGAATGAACTTAGTTTTTCCAATTTTTTTTATAATGAAAATGGGTAATTGACGAATGAAATTTTTGTCATTTTGACCTTTTTGTATTTTTTTTTTAATTTTTTGTAATTTTTGTTATTTTTCACATTAATGCCATTTTTGTCATTCTTGTCACTTTTTTATGTTTTACTTCTGTCAATTTTTGTAATTTTTTTCCATTGTTGGCACTTTTGTAATTTTTATCTTTTTTGTCAGTTTTAGTCATTTTTATCAATTTTGACATTTTTGACAATTCTTCATTTTTTGACGTTTCTGTAATTTTTGTCATTTTAATAAAGTTGTTTTCATTTTTGTTATTTTGTCATTTTTATCGTTTTTTTTCATGTTTGACATTTTGTAATTTTTTGTTTCATCATTTTTATTATTGTTAACATTTTTGTCATTTTTGTCATTTTTATCATTTTTTCATATTTGTTAGTTTTCTCATTTTTTTTTTAAGTTTTGGTCATTTTAATCATTTTTGTGAACATTTTCGTAATTTTGTTTAAATTTTCGTCATATCTATCATTATTGTGATTTTTTGTCTTTTGGTGCAACTTTTGTATTTTTCTGCCATCTTTGTCACTTTTGTCTATATGTATTTCAATTTTTGTCTTTCTTGTCTTTTTTTTTAAAGATTTGTCACTTTTGTAATTTTTATCATTTTTAGGATTTTTGTCATGATTCATGATTGGATTTTTTGACATTTTTATCACTATTTGCATGTTTGACATTTATGTAATTTCTGTATTTTTGTCATTTTTATAATTTTTGCCACATTTGTTATTTTTGTTTTTCTATGATCTTTGTAATACTTTTTTAATTTTTATTATTTTACTCATTTTTTATATTTTTGGACATTTTTTTTTATTTTTGTCATTTTTTTGAATTTTGACTCATTTCTTTGATATTATTGTATTTTTTTGTATTTTTTGTCATGTTTTTTAATTTTTGTCAGTTTGCTATTTTACAATTTTTATCATGTTTGACATTTTTGTTAATTTTGTCATTTTTATTATTATTGTTTTCTTTATCATTTTTATCACTTTCATACTTTTTTAAAAATGTTAGTAATTTTTTTTTCTATTTCTATCTTTTTCGTAATTTTTGTCTTTTTTTGTCATTTTTTTTATTACTGTCATTTTCTAATTTTGGTTATTTTTGTCATATTAGAAATTTTTTATCAATTTTTGCCTTTTTTTTATTTTTGTTGTTTTGTCATTTTTATAATTTTTTTTTAGCAATTTTCATAATTTTTGTCATTTCTTACATTTTTGTCCTAATCAATTTGTGTCATTTTTGTATTTTTTTTTTTTGTCAATTTGGTTATTTTTTCATTTTTGCCATTTTTATCATTTTTGTCATTTTTTGTCAGTTATGGGATTTTTGTTCTTTCTTGTCGTTTTTGTTATTTTAGTCATTTTTATTATTTTTGTCATTTTTTTGGCTGAATTTTTTGTAATTTTTATCGTTTTTTGCATGTTTGACCATTTTTGTAATTTTTATAATTTTTATAATTTTTGCCACTTTTGTAATTTTTGTTTTTATAATCTTGTAATTTTAGTAATTTTTTTTATTTTTGTTATTTCTTTTATTTTAGTTAAATTTAATATTTTTGGTCATTTTGTTATTTTTTTCAATTTTGTAGATTTTGTCTCTTTTTTTAATTTTTTTAATTTTTGTTATTTTTTTTAAATTTTTGTCATTGTTGCCAAGTTTTTAATTTTGTATTTTTTAAATATTTGTCAGTTTTGTTATTTCGTCATTTTTGTCATGTTTGACATTTTTGTTATTTTTATCATTTTTGCCACACTTGTATTTATTTTAAATTTTATTATTTTTTAGTTTGTTGTCTGTTTCCCTTCGTCCATGTCTTTTTTTATCATTTTTATCATTTTTGTTGTTTTTTTTCGAAATTTTTTTCAATTTAGTATTTTCTTTTCTTTCATTTTTGTCAATTTTGCCATTTTTATCATTTTATTCATTTTTTTATTTAATTTTTGTCATTTTTGTTTTTTTTGTAGTTTTTGTCATTTTTGTCAATTTTTTTTAAAGTTTATCATATATTTTTTTCATTTTCAAAATTTTTGTCATTTTTACCACTTTTTCCATGTTTGACATTTTTTCCATTTTTCTCATTTTTTTTGTTAATTTTGTTTTTTTTTTTGTAGTTTTTTCTATTTCAATCTTTTTTGTCATATTTTGTTGTTTTTGTAATTTTTTCATGTCTGATTTGTTGTAATTTTTATCACTTTTTGCATTTTTGATATTTTTGTAATTTTTGTCATTTTTATAATTTTTGCCACTTTTGTGTAATTTTTGTTTCGTATAATCTTTTTAATTTTTGACTTTATTTTTATCTTTTTTATTTTTCAGTCTTTTTTATATTTTAGAAATTTTTTCATATTTGTAAATTTTGACCCATTTTTTTTTATTTTTGTAACTGTTTAGATTTTTTTAATTTTTTTTTCATTATTTACATTTTTGTCATTTTTTTTTTATTTTTGTCAGTTTTGTTATTTCGCCATTTTTTCATGTGAGTGATTTTTTTATTTTGGACATTAATATCATTTTTGTCATTTTTATCGTTTTTGTCACTTTTGTAATTTTTTAAAATTTTAGTAATATTCTTTTCTTTTTTTGTTTTTTTTGTCCTTTAATTTTGGTAATTTTTCTATTTTTGTCATTTTTTTTATTTTTGTCATTTCTTTTTAAATTTTAATCAGTTTTGTTATTTTTGAAAGTTATATCAACTTTGTCTGTTTTGTGTTTTTTTTTCATTTTTGTCTTTTTTGGCATTTCAGTCTTTTTTGTCATTCTTTGTAATTTTTGTCATTTCTTCCATTTATGTAATTTTTTTTATTTAATTTGTGTCATTTTTGTATGTTGTTTTGTAATGTTTGTCATTTTTATAATTTTTGTGAATTTAGTTTTTTATGGCTTATTTTTGTCATTTTGATGAATTTTGTCAGTTTGATCATTTTTGATATTTTGACATTTTTTTGTTATTGTTGTTAATTTCTTTTGTCTTTAATTTTTATTTTTTCATTATTTAAATTGCTGTTATTTTTCATTTGTGTGATTTTCGACATTTTTATTTTTTTTTTCTATTTTGTCATTTTTGTCATTTTTATTATGTTGGACGTTTTTGTAACATTGGTTATTTTTGTCATTTCTTTGATTTTTTTAATGTAATTTTTACCATCTTTTTTTTCTTAAATTTGTTTCTTTTCTTTTATTGTTATTTTTGGCATTTTTGGCATTTATATCATTTTTGTTTTTTTTTTTTGTCATTTTTGTTAATTTTGTATTTTTATTTGTCATTTCCATCATTTTTTACATTTTTGTATTTTTACTATTTTTGTCTGTGATTATTTTTGGGAATTTTTAAAATTTGGCAATGCATTTCATCTCTGAGTGTAAGGAATATTCAAAAAACGATTTATAAAAAAAAATCCTTTAAAATCCACGGGGTTCATTCCAATCGTGTTTCTCTTTAAATTTTAATTTCAAATTTAAACAACAATAAATCCTTAGTTTGAAGTGCTTTGATCAATTACTGATTTTCCGAGGCTTTGTACGTACAGTTGTTGATTCGGTAAACGGGATCCAGGAATGTTTGCAACGCGAGGTCGCCCCCATTTGTCGGAGCACCGCAGCTGGAAATCTTCTGCTGAAAGCAAGATCGAACGATATCCAAATTCGCACAACTTATTTCTAAAGGTGACGGATGGGCCGGCTCGATGGCACAATCGAAGGTAATTTGTCCCAACTCACTAAGACACTGGGCATATTCGGGTTTGACTAATTCTTTGGAAAAAAAAAATGGTAAAAAAAAAGTTTTCAGAATCTTGGGAGTATTAATTGACGACTAACTCTTACCAACTAAATATTCTGCCTCATTTTCGCACAGTTTTTTCACTATCTCGCCGAAAACTTTGTTGACCAAGAATTTAGCCCGATTTATGTCGACTCCTGCCAGACACATAGCGATGCCCTCCAGTGGACGGTCGAAGCATTTCATCCACTCGCTGGATCTGGGACAATACTTTTGGACTTGTTTCATTCTGTTCTCGGTTGTCGGTTCTAGCTCCAAATCTTCTTGGTCCAGTGCTTGATTGATGCATTTTTCCAGTGGAATGTATCCATTTCTAAGGTGCTTTTCGTATCCGTTTGCCGAAGCACTGTGCTTAAAGCACCATGACCTCAGGTAATTGATTCTCGGTTTAAACGGTGGATCAGCGTGAGCAACTGCCAAAATGTCTGAGAAAAATAATCGGAATTTTTCAAAAGTTTAATGCAAGTTTAATTATTTCACTTTAGAAAAAAAAACCTCACATGAAACAGTTAACAATACAGCGAATTTTCCGACCATTTCGTTTGAGTAGCACTACGATACTATGCAAATTTCCAACAACTTTTCATTACTATATTGACTATATGACGTTCTGTACGAACTTCTAGTACTTCAACCGCACGCGATTGACGCCGTTTTGTTGATTGAAATCTTATAAAAATAACATACGTGTGACAATTATCATTTTATCCGATACAAAGCGTTCCGGAACAAGATGATTATTAGGTACCTACGATATTCTATTCAGTGCGAAATCTAGAAACAGAGGTGTTGCCGAAGATAGATGCGCCGAAATTAAACGATTCCAAACGCGATGAATCCGTTTGAATTGACATAGGGTACAACAATGGCACAGTGGGAAGGAGTTTTCAGCTGGATTCAACTAATGGGTAACACATCGAATATTGGTGTAGGGGAGATGGGGGCATAATGGCCACCTTAACACGTTCGTCGCCACGTCACCCATATATGGGTGACGGCTCTCTTAAGCAAGGTTGCCGCTCAGTTCTGCCACGCGTTGTAAATCTGAAGCTCTCTCGCTTTACTTTCATGCTCTGAGATTTTTTTTGGGCGACGAACGTGTTAAGCAAAACGCGTATTTAATCATAGAGAACAGCTGTAATATGTTAATTACATCATTGTTTCGTATCCAGACACGCAAATAGTCTATGGCCTAATTGGATAAAACCTGGAAAAGTAGATAAAAACGTTTAAAAATGCATTTTAAAAAATTTTGCCGAAAGCTGAAAACCAGGCACTGTAAAGGCATAATGAGAAACCCTCCGAGGCAGTATGAGCACCATTAATGAAGGCATAATGAGCGTTTTCTGAAGGTGAATCTACTAGCGAATTCGACTCGATGAAGTCAACTGACTAATAGAGCTACAGCTAAACTTGCATCGTCTGACGATTTGGCCTATTGGTTAGATGTCTGAGAGGTAATCAGTAGGCTCGAGTTCGATTCCTGGTCGAGGTGATTTTTTTTTCATTTATCATTCATGATCATGATTGCACTAAACGGTGAGGCGTAGATTCATCAAACAAAGTAATAACAAAATAAACTAGATCTGTTTGTAGAATTCAAAGAATGAACACATGCTCATACATTATGTTTCTGGTGTTTTGTTTGACAGATGATGCTTTGATGCTATTAGCCGTATAATGTAACAATAAAAAAATCAATCATGAATGGTATGTGCAAAAAAAAATCCCCTCGAACAGGAATCGAACTCGAGTCTACTGATTACCTCTCCGACACCTTACCAGAAGGCCAAATCGACAGACGAAACAAGTCAAGCTGTAGCTCTATTATTTAGTTGACTTCATCGAGTTCAATTCGCTGCTAGATTACACAGCAGAAAATGCTCATTATGCCTTCATTGATAGTGCTCTGTTCGCCTCTAGTGAACAAATTAAAGTTAAAACGCGTTTTAAAACTGATTAAGGTGAAAAATCAAAAATTTTATGATGTTGAAAATTGAGAAACAATGTGTAGATCATGTTGCAGTGCGTACATTTCAGATCAAGATGATTTAAAGGTCATAAAAGCTTATTTTGTGGTGCTCAAAAATTTTTCGTCATTTGAGAACTTAGCTGGTTATTATTTAAAATTTCTGTAAATATGAAAAGGATATTTTTTTTGGTGAAAAATTAATACTATAGGTAGTACGAAACAAGTCCTTATGAAAATTCGTTTAAGAAAATACGTACTTATGTAGAAAAAAGGAGTGCTCATTATGCCCTGGGTGCTCGTTATGCCCTCATCTCCCCTAAATATCAATTAATTACTACGGGGAGGTAGTGTTTGAACAATAAATCGCCGAAATGTAGAATTCTATTCTCGTTATTTGATGACATCGCAACGATTCACAAAGCCGGTACTTGAAGTACCAACAGCTCGACGAATTGGTCGTTTAACTTAAAGATGACACCTTAGCGCTCTGTGACGTTTTGGATTAATAAACGACCCGGACGCGTTTCAACGAGTGATTAATCATGCCTTGGTATAATAGGGTGGTCAAGAACAAATGTTTCAGTTTATAGTATTTTTCCAATATTCATGATTGTAAACGAGTCAAAACTGACAAATTGTTAAAGGAGACTGGACAAAAATGATTGAAGCTTGGATATCGGATTAACGTGACTGTGCAATAAAAAGTTCGAAATGTCCCGTCGATGAGACAAGAAAAAAAATGGTGTTGTGCCAAAAAAATATACCGTGGAAGTTTACTCGAGTTTCTGAACAACCAGGAAATTGAATCGTTAGTTTTTGTTGTATTTTCTGTTGGAAAGCTCATAAGACTTACACATTTAATCTGCTATTAGTTTTTTTTTTCTTTTAAGGTAGATTTTCTTGGTTTTGATTCAAACACTGTTTTTTATCTCATCTAGATACACTAAGGTTGAAAGACGTGTCTAAAACCGGGTAAATCCGGAAAATTTAATCTAAAAACCTGTCAAACTCTGGGCATTCGATTTCAAAATATTCAACCCAAAATCCGGGCCAATATCCGGGGAAAGTTGGTCAAACTGCATTTTTAAGTAAAAACAAAAAAGAGAACACTTTCATTACTTTCATGATAAAAAAAAAAATGCTTTAAAAGTGTAGGAAGTCAATTTGAGTTTATTTGTTAAATTTCGTTAATAAAGTGAATAAATCCCATCCGGCCAAAATCCGGACTTTTTTCAACGAAATCCGGGCAATCAGGTCGAACCGAACATTTCTTAAATAATGTGTCTAATATTCGGGCAATCTGGCAAGCTCAATCTGCACTTAGGAAAGTTACATAATTTTTGTACAATTGATTTTCATATAGATTTTCACCTACATAGAAGTCACCTACAAATTACATTATATTTTAGTGAATTAACTTTATGTTTATAATATTTTGGTACAATCACTTGGTTGACATAAAAAATGCCTTTCCGCACAAAAAATTAGTCACCGTAGTTTTGGGTGTACTCGCGCTACACCAAATTTACCTCCTAATCACTCTTAACCACAAACCAGAAATGGTCAAAATTGAAAAAATTGGCAAAATTATCAAAATAATAGAAAGTGTCAAAATTTTACACATTGTCAAAATCGCCAGAATTGAAGAAAATGTCAAATTCAAAATGGTCTAAATTGCTAAAGTTATGAATATTTGACAATTTGGATAAAAATTGCAAAAATTGTCCAAACTGAAAAAAACTGTAAAAAATTGTGGAAATCTGACAAAAATTCAAATTTGTCAAACTGTTCAAATTGAAAATTGAAAATTATCAAAGTTGTCAAAATTGTTTCAATTAACAAAACTGCCAAAAGTTTGAAAAATGCTAAAAAAGATTTAAAAAATTTTGTCCTAATTTGTCAAAAGTGGAAAACATGCCGACATTTTTTAAGTTTTCAAAATTTGTAAAACTGTCAAAATAACAAAACAATTGAATATGGTATAAATGTCGAAATTGTCAATATAGTTCATATTGCCATAATTATCAAAGTTATCAAAATGATTAAAATTATCAAAGTTTTCCAAAAAAGAAACGAAAAAGTCACTTTTTCGTTACTAACTTCCATACAAACTTTGAATTTTTTGAATGCTACAGCCCATTTTAAATTCTAGAGTCACAAAAATGTGCACAGTTGTTGATGGGCCCAAAAGGAACCCAAACCTGCTGAATACTTTTATTGGTCCCATTCTGACCAGTCTACTGTCCACTTTTGATTCCGCTTCTCCCCCTTTTCACTAGTGCTGGTCCCATAACCTGTTGATGGAATCACTTTGGGCAGTAAAAAGAAAGGAGATACCTTCTTTTACGATGGTAGAATTCGGATCCACATTGTTTATACACTAACTCTAAACTATTCCCACGGTTACATATTATAAACTGTTTATTCCTGATAAAAACCACCATGCGTGTGTTGTTATTCTTCTCATCGATTGCTTCGATTTATAAAACTGTGAACATTTTCTTACTTGGCAAAATCATCAAAACTATTAAATAAAAATGTCAAAATTGTCAATATTTGTAGGTAAGTAAAATTTCCAAACATTTCTAAATTTTTAAAATTGTCAAAATTAAAAAAAAATTCAATTTTGTAGAAATTCTCAAAGTTTTCAAAACTATCAAATTTATTAGAAATTCATTTATTAGTCGTTTTGGTCAGTTTATTTTGAACTCGGTAAACCTTGTCATTAAAATTTCAACTGAGTTTTTTTTTTCAATTATTTTAGCAACCACCCTAGCGAGATACATAACCCAATTAAAGTTAAATAACCGTTAAATTTAGGTGTTAGATCGAAACATTTTGTAATAAGCATTAGAATTTCTCTCTTTTTTGCAGAACATTTTTTGGTTTCTATTGAAACATCAAAGTGTTTAGCCCGAAACCCTTTAACCGTCTTAATCGTAACTGTTCACTACTCCGAAAGTTTTGATTCAAGCCGGTCCAGTAGTTGGATTGCAGCTTTGATAGGCATATCTAAAAAGCAATAATATGGATATTTCACTCATTAATCAGCGACGGTACGCCGTCAATCGTCGGGAAAGTTTACAAATAATCTTACAAGGCATTTCTTACTTGGGTCAGTCTTTGAATCCATAGCCAGAGTAATTAATCAGATTGTATTGTGGTTGAGCTAGCTTTTTTTAAGGAAGAAACTGTGATGATTTCGATGCTAATAATCATTAAAGCGATAACAATCTGTCTTACCCGTAAGTAACGAATGTTATTTTGAAGAAAAAAATCTTTTAACGAAATATCAAATATTTGAAACTTCTCAGTGGCACTGCTTGGAATTTCAGCGGAAAATCCCATCCAGGAGTGGTGTGCAGCAATGGGAAATTCCAATGCAGCGATTCATTTTCAACGCCTCAATGAATCGAATGCTGGAACTAAGATGGTAAAATGCATCGTCAATAGCACAAACGAGGAGTTTCACCAAAAGAACCTCACGACGGAAATGAAGATGGCGGTGTTGAATAAGTATGACAGTTTAATAAATTTGTATCAATTGAATCACCTAAATTGTCTATTTTTAATATTTTTAAGGTATTGTACCGAATTGAAAGGAATTTTTCAGAAGTGTACCGATGATTTGCTGATATTCTTTGCAACCTGCATCGATGAAAACAACCTAGAAAAGGCAAAAACCTGCGTCACGGAATCAATTTCGAATGTTCTCGATATGATCTGTCAGAATCGAGTTGAAAAATTTGTCGGTTGTGTTATTGAAAATTGGCAATCAGTTTTCTTGAACAATTTGATAATAAATTTTTCATTCCGCAGAATTTTTACCACCGAGACATCCTGAATGTAGGACACCATTTTACAATATGCTGGTACAGTGTCCACGAAATATTATCGGTAATGACAAGCACGTTTCCCTGTTGGATCTTAACTGTTCCCAAATCCAAGCCCTCAAGAAATGTTTCCGAGAGAGCCTAGCACCTTGCAAACAGCTGGAGACATCTCTAGCACACTCTTTCAGCGATGCCTTGCTCGCACCACTCGTGCGCGCCAGGCAGTGTCAGTAAAGTTGATGAAGTTCAGCTCGATCCGGTTTGAAGGACCAAATGAAAAAAACACACCCCAGGCGCACGAATCTAACTTCAATGCTTCTTTACGCTGAAACTACGTTATTCTTAATCTATGAAATAAAGTGGCATGGTTACTTACATCCTTCGGGAAGGTTCTTCATGTTTTCAGCATGGCGTAATCGATACTCAGGTCCCTGGATGGTACACTAGCGCCATTGCATCAATCTAAAGACCAAGGTTGGTTCGACAATCAAAGTTGACGACAAATAGAGTTGAATCTGGTAACAACACTTTACACAAAGACACACAAGTTGTAGATCTTCACCAAGTAACGATTCACATGTCTAGATTTCAATACAGAATCATTTTGCACTTCTGAAATGACCTTTCACCGAGGACGGTTTGACAATCTACATCCTCACTTAGTTCTTCTTTTGAGTAAGTTTTGAAATCTTCAGTTCTTATTTCTTCTGTCTAAGGTGTTCAAGAATGTCTTAACGATGACCAATAGGGTCGTGGAAAGTTATTCACCGGTTTTCGTGGTACTCAGACTAGTTTAGCCAATTCCAGCAACCAGTCAGGCAGTACATATTCACAACTGAATGTCTTGTATTTTATAAATCTGTTTCGCTCCAAGCATTTCATATCCAGTAGCGTTGCTTCAAAATTCACAATGAGATAAACATCCACTCAACATCTCCGTCGTATTTTGTCGTATTTTGATAAGAACCGAAATTTCCGTTTACTGGGCAGGATTTCTGCTAAGAAATGTTTTTTTTTCGGATGAGTATCAGTGCTTCATTTTATAACTTGGTTGTTCTTTTTTTATCCTAGAAAGCAAAAAGAGAGAAAAGGAAGTGATTTTAGAGTTTTATGAAAAAAATCCATTCGATGCTATTTGTATTAAGACTCAAATTAAGAAATGCTTTATTTATTTGCAACAAAACTAGTTCTATATAAAATTACCACTTCTTCTTTCCACAGCACTTTCTCGAATATCTGGTGGTTGACAAGTACGAAACGCTCATCCGACCGAATCTTAAACGGGACCCTTCCTCGACTACCGAACCGGAACCGTCAGAATCCGTCGACATTCCCACGCCTAACCCATTGATCTCAACGCTGCTAATCGAATGGGCCTGCCAGCTGGGCGTTACCGCCTGCATCGAGGATCAGAAAACAATCTTCAGGGAAATTTTCCTAGAAAAGACACGCTCCCCATTCCACATTTCGGAGGAAGACCTGTTTCTGGCCACATGTACGGTCATCAAGTATAGTGGAGTTAATGAGTGGAAACTGATTAAAGATCGCTACCTGAATTCGGAAGACATCAACTTGCAGAAGATTTTGGTGCGAGCGCTGGGCTGTAGCCGAGAGATCAATCTTATCAATAAAAATTTAGCCCTTTTGAAGGATCCCAAGTTCAACATGTACACGCAGCACATTTTGGGCTCGATCGCCAACAATAAAATCGCACTGAAATATGCGCTGGATTGGCTGTTCAATGATTGGATCGACGCGCGAACATACCTGACGCTACAGGACATTTCGATTCTGCTGAGGAAGATCGCGACCGAGAATGAGTTCACCATGTACGAGCAGATCTTCTTCAAATACTCCTACACCTTCCAGACGATGGACAAGGAAATTCTCAAACGAATGCGTGACATGATCATGAAGCTGATCCGATGGAAGAAAGAAATTGGCCCAAAGATATACTATGACAAGTTTATTTTCGATGCTTGAAGCAATCTAAATAGTCCAACTTTGTTTCTAGTTGTAGTTTAAGGTAGATACTTACTAAGGGACAAATTAAATTCGTTAATGTTTCGCCACTGGTTTTTGTCTTTGGTTACCGATTTTCCCTGCCTTAGCCACAGTCTACTCAATTACTCGATCTTTGAATTGATCCTCGTTATCTTTGTAATATTTGTACGCAAAGTCACAGTGTATCTGGATCTTCAAATCCTTCTCAACCGCATATTGAAACGCTTTCTACAACAGGAAACAAAAATTACTCATAGACCAGAAAGAAAGCCAAACCCCTTTCCCAAAACTCACCTGCACCAACTTCCGTCCAACGCCTTTGCCCTGGAAAACAGCCGGCACTTCCGTATGGTCGAAGCTGATCCGACGTTTGCCCTTGTCCAGCCGATAGCTGAGGAACGCTTTCTGTCCCTGCAGTTTGGCCTGGAATTCGAACTCCGCTTCGTTGTGCTGGATCGGAAGCCCCTCGGAACTGAACTGTGCCCGGGCCAGCCGGGTAAAGGGCCGAGCACAGTTGGCGGCCAATATTCGCGATGGAATCATCGTTTAGATTCCGATTCCGCCGATCGACTTCGCGATTTACTACGCGACTTCTTCTTCTTCTTCTTCTCTGTGTGGTGTCCACCACCACCACATTCGAGTTCTTCCCTGAGAACTCTTGGACCGGTACTGAGCGACAAATTGTTATTACTCAACCGTAAAATGTAAACAACGTTTGAGAACCGTCCATTGATGAGGTGATATTGAAATTTCATGCATTTGGATCAGTTTTGAAGCGCGTTTTATGGACGACATTTTAAATGCTGTAAGATTTTCAACTGCCAGCATAACAAACGGATAGCAATAGCACTTAACTGAAAGGTTGTCTTATTCGCCAAAAATGAAAATGACTTCAGTATCTTGACAATTTTATATAGCAAGACAACAAAATATCCGTTTTAATAATAACAAAAATTCGAACGGTTTAGATAATGAAATGGTAAACAATTTCTAATATTTCAAATTTATCACTTTTTTTTCTTTCTGAATATTCATGTACAATTTCACTTTAGACTCTTTCATAAATTTTGCTAATTTTGTCAATTTTGTAATGTTTTTTTTAAATATTGTCAATTTTTGTTCATTTTGTCAATTTTGTCAATTTTTGTCAATTTTGTCAATTTTGTCAATTTTGTCAATTTTGCCAATTTTGTCAATTTTGTCAATTTTGTCAATTTTGTCAATTTTGTCAATTTTGTCAATTTTGTCAATTTTGTCAATTTTGTCAATTTTGTCAATTTTGTCAATTTTGTCAATTTTGTCAATTTTGTCAATTTTGTCAATTTTGTCAATTTTGTCAATTTTGTCAATTTTGTCAATTTTGTCAATTTTGTCAATTTTGTCAATTTTGTCAATTTTGTCAATTTTGTCAATTTTGTCAATTTTGTCAATTTTGCCAATTTTGTCAATTTTGTCCATTTTGTCAATTTTGTCAATTTTGTCAATTTTGTCAATTTTGTCAATTTTGTCAATTTTGTCAATTTTGTCAATTTTGTCAATTTTGTCAATTTTGTCAAATTTGTCAATTTTGTCAATTTTGTCAATTTTGTCAATTTTGTCAATTTTGTCAATTTTGTCAATTTTGTCAATTTTGCCAATTTTGTAAATTTTGTCCATTTTGTCAATTTTGTCAATTTTGTTAATTTTGTCAATTTTGTCAATTTTGTCAATTTTGTCAATTTTGTCAATTTTGTCAATTTTGTCAATTTTGTCAATTTTGTTAATTTTGTTAATTTTGTCAATTTTGTCAATTTTGTCAATTTTGTCAATTTTGTCAATTTTGTCAATTTTGTCAATTTTGTCAATTTTGTCAATTTTGTCAATTTTGTCAATTTTGTCAATTTTGTCAATTTTGTCAATTTTGTCAACTTTGTCAATTTTGTCAATTTTGTCAATTTTGTCAATTTTGTCAATTTTGTCAACTTTGTCAATTTTGTCAATTTTGTCAATTTTGTCAATTTTGTCAATTTTGTCAATTTTGTCAATTTTGTCAATTTTGTCAATTTTGTCAATTTTGTCAATTTTGTCAATTTTGTCAATTTTGTCAATTTTGTCAATTTTGTCAATTTTGTCAATTTTGTCAATTTTGTCAATTTTGTCAATTTTGTCAATTTTGTCAATTTTGTCAATTTTGTCAATTTTGTCAATTTTGTCAATTTTGTCAATTTTGTCAATTTTGTCAATTTTGTCAATTTTGTCAATTTTGTCAATTTTGTCAATTTTGTCAATTTTGTCAATTTTGTCAATTTTGTGAATTTTGTCAATTTTGTCAATTTTGTCAATTTTGTCAATTTTGTCAATTTTGTCAATTTTGTCAATTTTGTCAATTTTGTCAATTTTGTCAATTTTGTCAATTTTGTCAATTTTGTCAATTTTGTCAATTTTGTCAATTTTGTCAATTTTGTCAATTTCGTCAATTTCGTCAATTTTGTCAATTTTGTCAATTTTGTCAATTTTGTCAATTTTGTCAATTTTGTCAATTTTGTCAATTTTGTCAATTTTGTCAATTTTGTCAATTTTGTCAATTTTGTCAATTTTGTCAATTTTGTCAATATTGTCAATTTTGTCAATTTTGTCAATTTTGTCAATTTTGTCAATTTTGTCAATTTTGTCAATTTTGTCAATTTTGTCAATTTTGTCAATTTTGTCAATTTTGTCAATTTTGTCAATTTTGTCAATTTTGTCAATTTTGTCAATTTTGTCAATTTTGTCAATTTTGTCAATTTTGTCAATTTTGTCAATTTTGTCAATTTTGTCAATTTTGTCAATTTTGTCAATTTTGTCAATTTTGTCAATTTTGTCAATTTTGTCAATTTTGTCAATTTTGTCAATTTTGTCAATTTTGTCAATTTTGTCAATTTTGTCAATTTTGTCAATTTTGTCAATTTTGTCAATTTTGTCAATTTTGTCAATTTTGTCAATTTTGTCAATTTTGTCAATTTTGTCAATTTTGTCAATTTTGTCAATTTTGTCAATTTTGTCAATTTTGTCAATTTTGTCAATTTTGTCAATTTTGTCAATTTTGTCAATTTTGTCAATTTTGTCAATTTTGTCAATTTTGTCAATTTTGTCAATTTTGTCAATTTTGTCAATTTTGTCAATTTTGTCAATTTTGTCAATTTTGTCAATTTTGTCAATTTTGTCAATTTTGTCAATTTTGTCAATTTTGTCAATTTTGTCAATTTTGTCAATTTCGTCAATTTTGTCAATTTTGTCAATTTTGTCAATTTTGTCAATTTTGTCAATTTTGTTAATTTTGTCAATTTTGTCAATTTTGTCAATTTTGTCAATTTTGTCAATTTTGTCAATTTTGTCAATTTGATTTTGATTTCTTGATTTTTTTTGATTTTGTCAATTTTATCAATCTTGTCAATTTTAGCTAATTTGTCAATTGTTTCAATGAGGACAATTTTGTCCATTTGGCAATGTTTTGATTTCGTGGTAACCTTGCCAAAAGATGATGCTGTCAGTTTGAACTTGCATACAAGTTCTCGATCAGCTGTTTGCTTTGCCACCTGTGTTGTCATGGAAACAGGTGCATATACGCAAACGAAATCGTTTTTTTTTTGTGCAAAAAGTTTCTTGCCAGTTTAAATTTTTATCTTTATTGAAACAAGTGCGTGAGAAAAGTAGAAAAACAGCTCAAAAAAGGTTCATTGTCTGTTTAGGTTTATCTGGATTTATCTGAATTTGTTCAACTGTTGTGGTAAATGTTTGTGATTGTTATTACATCAAGTGGAAAAATAACGGAATTCAAAAAACATTAAATGGCGCTGCAAGAATAATAAATTTTTTGATGAGTGGTTTTTTTTGAGAATTAAGATTCAAATATAATATCCTTCAAAGAAATCGACTGGTAAGTAATGATGGACGAGCAAGACTACAAAAGCATAATCATCTACTATGGGCGGGAGAAGTTGTACCGGACGATGCACCGGCTTGTACTGGAAGCGATGGCAAAGTATACGGCCGAAAGTAGCTTCCGTTTCTACAATGGGATAGCGCTCATCCTGGAAGGTATCCGCCTGCAAGAAGGCATTCGAGAGCTAAACCAACTACAGGGGGACCGTGAATTTGGGATGGCCGTGGTGCTATGTTTGATGTATGCCCACAAACGGTGCAGCATTATCGACAAAGAGGAACTACTGGCCCTGGACGGACGCCTCAAGGAGGAACGAAAACGCTTGACGGCCACGTCTGCCTATTATTCGGCTTTGTTTCTGTTTTTAACAGGAAAATATGACAAAGCGAGGGAGTACGCCGAAAAGGCACAACGGATGACACCGAACAATCCGGAAGTCCTTACTTTAAAAGGATGGTGTGAGCTGTATTTGAACAAAAATAGACCTTCGTACATTTTGGATCTGTTTGACAAAGCTCTGGAGCATGGCTTGCACATTGATGCATCCGTGGGACAGGTTAGATACCATCAGTTGAATAAAGATTTCGAAGCTGCTATCGCAATTTTGAATCGTCTTTCTGTGCGGCATACGGATATGAACATTCCATTGGTGGAGAAAATGAAATGTCATTTGTCCAACTGGAGCTGGGACAACACAATTGAGACGGCTACCAGGGTTCTCAATATGGACCCAACAAATCTGGAAGCCCTCCAAGTCAAGATACTGATTATGACGGTCAAAGATGGAAACTTTTCCGGAAGCGCTACTGCATTGCAATACCTGTTCAAAGCGATGGAAAAAATCGAGCCAGCTAATTGTGATTTGTTCATGCGAACCGGTCAATTGTTCTCAAGAATTTGTGGTAGAAATGCCTCAATCTTGGCCGAAACCTATTCATTCGTTGAGAAATCTCACAAGCTTAATCCCTCAAATGCCGAATACATAACCGAACTTGGGTATCAAGCAGCAATGCAGAAAAAAATCAAGGAGGCTACTAAAATGTTTAAGACTGCCTCGAAAATCGACGACAGCTCAATGTACGCCCTTTGTGGATTAACCCATTGCCAGATGACGGAATCAGGAATCACTGAGCAAGTAACTCAGCAAATTGAGTTTCTCACAGAGATTCAGGGCGACGACAAAATTCCTTTACTACTGCTTATGTCGGCAAGGCTTCATCATTTGAACCACGATCGTGCTTTAGAACTACTTGTGGAAGCAAGCGAAATACAATTTAAAAACTTGAAAACACTACCCTACGGTTTGGAGTACTTGAGACAATTCAATCCTGACTTTTTACTGGAACTTATCAAAGAATTGCTTCGGCACGCACCGACTCAGCACAGCATTGAACTGATGTCACTTGACTCGCTTCATCCAACGCTTCGTCACAGCGCCAATTTGCTGGATTCGATTGTCAAAGCTTGCCCCGGGTTAGTTGAGGCATCCTATCTTCTAGCGAAGGTTCAATTCCTTAGCTTTGAAATTGGAGCCGCTGCATCAACGCTTCAGCGCATTCTTCAGGACATCGATCCCACCTATTCTGATGCTCATCTATTGATTGCTCAAATTCATCTGCAGCAAAAATCATACCAACGAGCTGCTCAAAGTTTGGAAATTTGTCTCTCTCATGACTTCAAAGTTCGTGATGATCCCATGTACCATCTTCTCCAAGGAATCGTTTACAAAAATCAACAACGTTACGAGGATGGTATGAAAAGCTTCTTCACCGCTATGAACATCTGTGGGTTGAGCCCCAACGGAAGTGTCCTTCGATCTCCCGGGAAGAGAGCCAATGAAAAAGTGCTGAGTACCCCAGACCTTCTAACACTTTACCTAGAAGTGATCAACAGTCACGTGTTGATGAATCAAAACTCGGAAGCTCTCAAATTAATGCAACTGGTATCGTCGGAGTTCGCTGCGACAACCGAGGAAGGTCGTTTAACGATCGCAACCGCCGATTTCTACATGCAGCAGGGCAACTTCGCCAAAGCTGTCGAAATGCTAAAGAACATACGTCCAGATCAACCGTACTACGTTCAGGCCAAAACAAAGATGGCCCACTACTATCTGGTTCACAAGAAGGATCGCATTGCATATGCACAGTGTTTCAAGGAGCTGGTCGCGAACTGTCCGGGACCTTCGAGCTATCTGATGTTGGGTGATGCATACATGTCCATCCAGGAACCGGACGACGCCATCGATGCCTATCGAAAGGCTCACAAACAAAACCCGAGGGATTCGTTGCTGGCTAGCAAGCTGGGAAGAGCCTATGTTAAAACTCATCAGTACAAGAAAGCGATCGCCTACTACCAGGAGGCGATTGCCACACCGGAAAACTATTTGTTGAAGTTGGACTTGGCGGAGCTGCTGTTGAAGTTGAAACAATACTCGAATGCCGAACAAACGCTGGTTGATGAAATCGAATTGACTAAGGGGTGAGTTTGTTAAAAAGACATCGTAATATAATCACTTTTCATTCATGTTTTTTCATTCTAGGGAAATTGACGACATAACAAAACTTCAGACGAGAACAAAACAGTTGTTACTGTTGGCACGAATCCGAGAGAAGGCAGGCTACTTAAGTTCGTCTCTAAACACGCTCAAAGAAGCGCGTGATAATCAGTACAAAATCCAGAAACGTATGTTGATCGATCAAAGCGGGATCGTACACGAGCAGAACTCTATTTTATCAAAGTCAGTATCCTAAAACTGTCTCATCATATGATATAGTTAACAAGGAATATTTTAATTACAGAATTTGTATTTTGATGGCGGAGCAGTCGATAGCGATCCGGGACAATGAGCAGGCGATCCATCACTACAAGGAAGCGCTAAAGATAACGCCTAACGAGATCGGACTGCTGGCTGCCCTGGCTAGGACCTACATGCACGTGAACAACATGGACCAGTGCCAAGCAACCTGTGCCAGTATTCTGCAAGTCGATCCTAACAACGAGGCTGCATCGGTGATGATGGCTGATCTTTCGTTTCGAAGGGTAAGATTAATCATGCCTTTTGAAGAGTTGTTAATCTGCGAAAAAGGGTAAACTTTCAAGAGCTGCACGAGGTGGGACAATGTTTGTGATTGCTGTTCAAAAATATCTATTATTTCAATCATACTGTTCGATGTACTTGTTAATAAGAAACTGAAGTTAAACTTTCGGGTGGTTGGAAGAAGAATGGTTCATGATCCTTTTGTAATCTCCAGAGGAACTGAAACGCAAAATTTGTGGAAAACGTTCTTCAGTAGCTATCCTTACTGTCTAAGAGTGTGTTGGTCAAAATTGATGGCTAGCTAGGCAAACCGTTAAAGACTTGATTAGATTGGATTTGCGGTATCAAGCAACTTTAGGCAATAACAATACTCAATCTGTCAATTCAGTGTTAATCCTTCCAGTTTTCGAATGAAGTACCTTTTTTGTTGGTGAGGAGAAATTTCAACGTCTGCCTCCAGTATCAATTAAACATTTTCCATCTCTTTATTGTAATTGATTTAACAAGGTTTAACCTAGCAACTACTAAATTTCTCCCATCAGATGGATTTCGAGAACGCTGCCTATCACTTTTCGCAACTATTGCTCTCGCAACCGACTTACTGGACGGCGCTTGCTCGTCTAATTGAGGTAATGCGACGCTCCGGAACCCTTCACGATGTTCAATCGTTTCTGAATCGAGCTGAGGACGAGTGTCTTCGTCCGGATCACGAGGCTGGTCTCAACTACTGCAAAGGTCTTAACGATTGGTACAGTGGTAACCCTAATAGCGCACTGCGCTTTTTTAACAACTGTCGCCGAGACTCAGAGTGGGGCCAACAGGCGATCTACAACATGATTGAGATATGTCTGAATCCCGATGGAGATCTACCGAATGAAGGGATCATCGATATTGGACCCGATGACCTGGAGATTAAGGACTCACGTGTGATGGCCTTGAGAACTGCTGAGCGATTGCTGAAAGAATTGAAACCTCGACCCGGAGTGATCGACAATGAAGCCTTGAACCACAGGTTGTTGGAAAACTTTCATCTGTTGGCTTCCCGACAGAAGCTAAGCATCGAAAAAGCTCTCCAGGACTTCACGGCAATCGCTTCCCAGGAAGAGTACAAGGAGCACGTTGGAGCCGTTTACGGGATGGCTTCGGCCTACGTCATCCTGAAGCAGTCCCAGCGAGGGAAAAATCAACTTAAGCGGATCGCCAAAAATAGCTGGACATTCGAAGAAGCCGATTATTTGGAAAAATCTTGGCTGCTCCTAGCTGATCTCTATCTTCAGGCAAGCAAGTATGATATGGCGACTGAGCTTTTGAAAAAGGTTTTGGAGCACAACAAATCCTGTACCAAGGCCTACGAACTGCTAGGGCTGATCTCTGAAAAGGAACAAAACTATCGCAACGCTGCTTTGCAGTACGACTTTGCCTGGAAGTGTAGTGGAAAGTCAAAACCTAACATTGGCTACAAGTTGGCTTTCAACTACATGAAAATAAAGCGTTTCGCAGACGCCATCGACATTTGTCAACAGGTACTGAAAATTCATCCTGACTATCCGTCGATCAAGAAAGACATTCTCGATAAGAGCAGAAATAATTTGAAAAGTTAAATGATCTCAACTTAACCAAGTATTAAAAGAAAACACATCCGTCCATTTGTGTGATTTGATATTGTTGTACACATATAGCATTGTAGAGAATATTTATTGCAGCACTTAACGAATACAGTTTGAAATTAGCATTCTAAGTTATTGTTACGAGCGTTTTCTTAATGAGTGATCAATATCATATCCCTTTTATCGTTTTTAAAGATCAAGGTAAACCACCTGGGTGGCCGCAATCGCACCACAAAAGCTTAGAAACGCCGCCACGGTGACGACGGCCGTCGTTGTGCCACTCCAGGACACGAGCGATCCCATGCAGATCGACAGGATGAACTGAGCCAAAAACACCATGCTGCTGACGATTGCGACATCGGTTCCAAGACCTCGCACCACCGGCGATTTACCCTGCTTGGCGTCCTCCTCGCTTAGCTGCTCGAACTGAAAAAGAAAAGGTTCTCATTTAGCCGTTTTGATATTTTTTAAAATGTTACAATAACGTACAATTCCCTCAGAATGATAATGCGCAACCAGTAGGTAGGGCATGGTGAACAGCGTCGAATACATCACTCCAGCTGCCCAGCTGAATACAATTACTCCTACTTTATGCTTGGTCAGGGCCATCAGGGACATTCCACAACAGTAGAATAGCAGACCGCCGACGTAGACCTTTTTGGCTCGAAACCGCCGGATGAGTTGTTCGATGATCAGCGAGTAGCACGCACATGACAGCGAATACATGGCCATACCCCAGCACCCAAAACGGACGCCTTCCTCGTATCGTATGTACTCGTCTGTGCCGTCCAGAGCCTGTCGAGGATCGAAATGTAAGTTAAAACCTTCCATTCTAAACTCCTACATTTACTCTCATACCTTGGGGTTACCATTGAATACTGCTTCGCCGACAAAGTCGGTGAAGTAGAGCGAATAGCAGACGTGAGCCATCCAGCAGAACAGATTGGTCAAACAGACCATTCGCAAAGAATGTGGCATTATAACGATTGACTTCAAATACATAGACAGTGTCACGTGATCATGTTTTGAACTACAGCCTCCAGTTTCAGGAATAGGGATGGGTTCCCCGCTGTTGAATGAAGTCTCTGCACAATTCTTTCCAGGTAGCTCGTCGTATTCACGTTTGGTCCCTCCGGCCATCGACGCTGGCATAGTGAATCGCCGTTGCTGGTTTTGTTGATTGTGAATAATGTCCTCCTCCAAAGCACCGTACGATGACGTTTCAATCTTATCGAGTGAGTCCTGTTCCGACAGCGCTCTCGTCGTTACCTTCTTCACAATCGGCGGCTCTTGTCGCTCCATTTCTTGTTCCAAAATCCACAAAGGAATCTCGTTGAAACTTGTGATAGTGAACATGACACAGATCACAAAAATTATCGTTATCAAAGAGAACACCGCTCTGACGTGTCCTCCGAATGCTTGCCCGATGAAGGTATCATCCCAGTTGATTCCACCCAACGAGTAACCCATGAAACCTCCCAACCCGGCCATGATCGTGAAAGTTGACAGACCCCTAGCATGGTCCTCCGGTATGGTCACATCAATCAAATAAGCCCGCGAAGGACTCTGACATGCATCGGCGTCGAAATCCAGCAGCACCGTACCCAGAATTGTGAAAAATATCCCCCACGGATGACTCGGCCTTTCCCCCACACTTGTAGAAGAATCCTGCACCAAAACCGATTCAGCCTCTTGAGCAGTCGATCTGTGCGGCAAAACAGGCTGCGGCTGTACCGGAAACAGCACAGTACTGTTCACATAAGGGTTGGGATCACCCATGGCGTAGCCAAAGTCTTCCCCATTCGGGACCAGCAGTAAACCCAATAGAACACCCAAAGATAGCATCAGGATAAAGGGTCTCCTTCGTCCGTAATTGCTGCGGCAGCGATCCGAGAGCGATCCTAGCACCGGTGTTAAGAAAAACCCTACCAGAGGCGACAGGCACCATACCAGGGTCATATGCTGATGCTGGACGCCAATCTTGAGCAGCGTCGGTGAGACGAAGGCCGTTTCGGCGGCGTACGAGAACTCGATACCCATGACGGCGGCCGACACCCGGACCAGCTCCATGCGGGATTTTTTCCTGTGGGGTGAATAAAAGTAAGTTGAATGTTAGATCCACTATGTTTGATCAGTGAAAAAAAATAGATTTCTGTTCATGCTATCCGTCCTGATACCTCATGCGAGTTCTTGAAAAGTGAACTGGAATTTTAAGTTCTGTTAAACAAGGTTGTACTGGTAGGTACAAAGTTCAGAGGTAATACACACACGACTTAGATTGCAGATCTCTCTTTTTGAGGAATCTTATCCTCCAGGGAAACCAACCGATCCTTAAAGGCGTTGCCGCTCGTGTATGCTGTTTTCAGACATTGTTGAGGAAGGATTTTGAAATGGTTGCATCACTTCGGTACTTTTTTCGGGCATATCGCCGCTTTTTACCTTCACCAAAAGGAGATTTTCGTAACCAAACCATCTTCTACGACGAATAGTATTCGTCGAATACTACGACATTTGCAGTACGATACTGCCAGTAATTTCTTCTTGTGATCAGTCGGATATCATCCTGTCCGTGGGAAACATCGAGCCCGAACGTCGTGTGTTAATTGTGTAGTGAAGTTCTGACGTTAGCACAAATTGGACAAGGCCAAACTACATATCAACTTACCATCTTGCATCGTCCAACGAAATAAGAAAAGTCAAAACGATGTTAAATTCAACCACTAAGAAACTTAACTCGAAACGTCGCAACCTCGTTTTTTGCTCCTCATGACCTTCGATCACGCTCAGTAAGTTGAGTCGCCATTAGAGATACTCATATTGCTAGAACGCACTAGTTTGAAAATAAGAAGGTCGGTTGAGTAGCTCGTTATTGGCGACAGTCCACGTTACCAACATACCAAGCCAAAAAGGTCCCTGTAGCAGAATGTACAGTGGTCCCACAGGACCCAACACATTTCCTTGGGGAACTCCTAGGTTATTTTCTCTGTATTGGGAGTAAGATGAACCATATTTTGTTCGTTGCACTCTGTTCTCCAAATATTTTTTTAACCAGCTTAGAACCGTACCATTGATGCCAGTTTTTACCAACACAGCCACTATGTAGTTTCCGTTTCTAATATTAATCTTCCAACTTCGAAGTATCAAATTAACTGAAGATTCAGTTGAATGCTGCTTCCTGAATTCAGACTGTTTAGCGATCAATATGTCTTGACACCCAATAAAGCGTAAGAATTGCTGTTTTACTGCTAATTCAGACACCTTTTCTTAAATTTCTAACATGTTTATTGGACGATATAACGTACCCTCTCGTGAATTTTTTTTTCTGTTTTTCAACCGGAACTGCGGTAGAACACGTCTAACTGCAGACTCTTGTTTTTAACATTTCAAAACGGGTTGGCTTATATCGGCAAAAAATCCTTCAAAATTATTAGGGAGACATTTTCGATACCAACTGTGTGTTTCATATCGTTCACTATCTCTTCAAATTCTTGACTACTTATTGTTTCGAATGTGTAAAATTCTCCACGTGTGTAAATACTCTGATCAACATAACCATTAGAGCTTGCCGGAATGCTGTTATGAATTTCCATGACGCTATCAATAAAGAAGTCATGGAACTTCTTTGCAATTTCTTTTTCATCTGTGACTTCAACTCCGTTGAATGAGACCGAATCTGTCCTGCACGCTCATTTTTTTTTAACCATTTATGGTTGAAAAGTAACCATTTTTTGGTTTTTGCTGGAGAACTATCAATTTGGTTATTTTTTAACGATATTTCTCGCTTAATTTTAACCACGGTTTAAGTTCTTTAGCATTTACCACAACTATGGTTAAATTCATCCCTGTAATGAAAACTCTTCGGCGCCATTATGGAAGTTGTAAATGTTATTGTTGGTCGCGTTTTGTTGTTTTGCCAGAGAAAAAAATTGAATTTCAAGTATTTAAACATTAAAAGAAAATAAAAAGATACTGTGGCCTTATTCGGAAACTCGCGCTCTCTTTAAAGGTAGGTATTTTTTTCTGAATCTATTTTAAATTGCTACTGGATGCATTTTTGGTTTTTTTTATAGAATTTCAGCAGTTTTTTAAACCAAATATGTTGAAATTCACTTTTCATTTCTATTTTCAACAGGTCCTATCACTTGGTCTGGGACACTGGCCTGAAGGATCGTATAGGATCTCTCATCATGAGAGTAATAAGTCGATATTTTCTAAGTTTTGTGCAAATTCATTTACTCCACGGTGAAACCGCGAATAATCCGTATCTGAGTTAAGTACCACTAGGAAAATCAACACCAGCAAAAGCTGCAGTGAATCGCCCTCAAGAGCTCTTCCGCTTCTTAAGGCCGGATGCTCTCGATTAGTACTGCTATAATATTCGATACCAGCAGTGTCCTGGAAGCTGCAGTCTGATCAGTCTGAATATGGGTGATGAAGTTTTTAGCACTTTTTAGGACCACACAGCGTGTTGACCCAAATTTTTCCCACCATCGGGAACAGGACGATGCGAATGGCTCCAAGTGACAAGAATGGGCGCGGTGTTTATCTGATCGATTTTAGTTTACCGAAATTCAGACTGGAAGGATTCCTGAAGGAAGCTAAATTTTGGGCTTGTGACACTGGCCTGAAGCAGCCGTAGGATGAGGTAAACAAGAAAAAAAATTAGATGCAGAAAGCTATCTGAGGTTAACGGCAATGTAGAGGTAATTTATTTATTTTTCTCCCCCACAGGGTTTACCTGCCATCTATGCCTGGTAATGTTTGCTCGTTCCAAGAAACGGCTGGCAACGTAGAGGATTCGTAATCGTGTTTGGATCCGGTTTCGCTTAGCGATACTTCGTGCCGTAGTCGGTTTCCCATCATCTGGTGACCCCAAATTAAATCATATGGGAAACGAATTCGATATCCTAGCCCGTAAACCGGCTTCCACTGCTACGGATTTCTAGATGCGTGGAATAAATAATGTTACCGATTGGACGGACGGTTTCCACATATAATAGTTGATTCCCGTTTTACTACTAACACACCACCGTTGAGAGCAGTATAATGCTGTCCATAGATACGGCAGTTTCTATCGATGCCAATGAAAAAGTACACAAAAATAAAAAATCTGCTCTAAAACCCGCAGTAATTTTTTTTTTCTAGTTAAGAAAATCCCAATTCTAGCATTTTTAAGAACAAATTAATCTGCTTTCTTTCTATTTGGCGATACGGTTAAAAATTAACCGTTTTTGAACTTCTCCGCATTAATTTCTTGCGGTTAAAAAGTAACCATATTTCCACTTCTCAAGAGAAGTCAAAAAATGACTTCTATGGAAAAAACCAAAAAATCACTTAACGCGGAAAGGTGTGAAAATGGTTACTTTTTAACGATAATTGGTTAATAAATTTCAAGCGTGTGGTTCTATTTGACTTCATCAACCTTTTTATTGTTTTCTTCAATTGTTTTCCATTATATTTTTTTTCTCCAGCTCATCTTGGATAGATTGGTTTTAAGCTTCTTTTATTTTTCGCGAATATTCGTTTCTAACAACTTTGTACCTTGGTCAACTTCTCGAACGTTTCGTTCTTAAAAATTGATTGTAAAGTTTGTCTCTACGTCTTTTTATTCCACTTAGGCTTCTGGAGTACCATTTAGTACTCGTTTTTTATGAACAAGTGCAATAACACTATCTTTCAATAAAACATCGATACGTCTTACAAACTCTTTAAAGCTTGCGCATCTCAATGTGGTCAAAACTGCCTTAAGAAGCTGTCTTAACACAATGTTGTTATACTGACTCCAATCACTCGCAATCTGAATGATCTTAGGTAGACCATCGTTAATATCAAATCCAACATCAGTATTTATTGTCTCATGATCTGATACCCGAAAATCAGGAACAATAGTCGCGTCTACTCAACAACGGATCCTCCGTGATGTACTGAAGCCGTGCACAACGGAGCACTTTGGTTTAGTTTGTCTGCAAACTCGATCATTGCCATCTGTAAAAAGCTGTATTTTTTGCTTTTAGAGCTTTGAGGTCAAGAATACTGAGCTGCCAAACTCACAGGCCTATATTTGAAGGAACATCCCGGGTGACACATCTTGTAGGAAAAATTACCAGCTTTATGATGCGGTGCCGGAGATGACCCAAAAAATGGCACTGATTGAATCTAGAACCAGATTTACGGAAAAAAGTGCAAATGGGCATCTTCTGAGGCATTCGAAACTGACTGAAGGAGTGTATTGAGGTCGTTGTAGGAAACTGCGAGCCAATCTTGACTTTTTTTGAATTGTTGCCAAGGTTCTACAGAATTAGTAAATTTTGAGTCGCTTTATCGGCGAGCATTATAGATTTGAAATGATAGACAGATAGACCATAGCAAGAAAGTTACTGAGGTGTTGAGAAGAGCGAGAAGCATTTTTTGAATAGAAGCGTGACCACATACTGAAATTTTAGTCCCTCACCAATCAAGTGTATCGGAGAAGAAGTACCGAACAAGAGCCGGCACTTCGTTCTGCGATGCCGTTGATTGTGGATGGTTCGACCGCCATGTGGGTGTGGTCAAACTGCTATTCAAAAAATAATACTTGCTCTTTTTAACACCTTAGTGACTTTCTTCCTATGGTGTATTCGTCTATCATTTCAAATCTATAATACTCACCGATAAAGCCACTCAAAATTTCCAAAAAGAAATTGACGGTGACTTCTCCGATTTGATTGATTACCTAGCAGGATTACGAGTTTGAAGCATTTTTAAAACGTACAGGAACTTTATTGCCTCCCTGTAAGGTCCACCAAAGAAACTTTACATTGGCGATCCTTTTCAGTGTTTCGAGACTGGGTTGGAGTTGTGTCCGACCCAGTTATTACAAAAAGATCCATAATAGGCAGAGGCCAGAAAGAGCAAAGAGATGTATGATGTGCCAACAACAGAAAACACATCTGATCGGCTATTCAATGTGCCTATTAAAAATAAATAAACGATAACTCCTTTCCACATTTGAATCCTGTCTAGGTTTGATTTTAAAATATATTGCAAAGTCCAAGTTTAATCAGAACACAATTCCCAGGATCAACTGAAGGCGGACATAAAGATAACAGTGCGAGTCCTCAAAATGTTAACTTATGAGGCTTTTGCGTATTGTCGTTTTAAAAATGATATAGCTGCACAGTATAGTGTACCTTTTATGACTAGTTATATATAGTTAAGTATAGTTAAGAAAAGTGAAAGTCAAGCATCCGATCTACAACGTCTTTGATCGCTCATGTTTAATAACTTTGTTGAAGCTGTCTGGATACATTCCGTTAGCTTTTCTATAATACTGACGATGTCATAATTCAAGGTTCCTTTTTTAATAGGTGAAACCCTTTCGAATGTGAAGGTAACATTGCTGCCTTGAGGAACACTTGTACGGCTTAACTCTTGCCTTTCCGAAGGCTTATTTTAACTACACACTGTCTTCCTCCACGACGGATCATAAGGGAGCGAGTGAAAATAAAAAAAAAACACACACGAAGATAAAGCGCTCTTTCATGGGAACTTTCGGACTGAAATTGTCAGCTATTTGCATAAACACCCTCGCTCGGCCCCATTCGTCTTCATTGAGTTTCATTCTACAAATCCTCGGCTAACGTAAAACAAATGGCTTTTCAATAAAGCGAAACAAGGAAATCCCACCCGGATAACAGAAACGATTCGATTGGATCCTCCTCGTTGCTTACCGATATATGTGCGAAAAGTCCACATTTTCTTCATTCCATGGAGCTCCAGCTCCGCCACCATCGTCTTGCCTCCGGTTGGCACCCTGAAGACTGTTCCGGATGTACTGGGCTATGCCACCGGTGGGGGCGCCACCTTCCGCAGTACCGGAAGCAGACGCCGATGCCGCCGCCGCCGCCCGCTGTTCCTTCCAGGCGGCGTGCTTCTCCCGGACGCTATCCTTGAACTCGTGTAATCGACCGGTCCAACCCTGATAACCGTGCAACTTTTCCATATTGTTTACCGGAAAATTTGAAATTCTGAAATTTCGAAACACTGTGTCTGCTGCCTTCCTAGACTAGACGTCCCCCATGGTGTTGTTGTGACGTTTTTACTTTACGCATCCGCATCCATAAATGCACCAGGACACACAGAAGTTAGATAATCCAATGACACACAACGACCTGTAATCGTAACGATAATTGCTTGGGACAGCCCCCCTGCTTCCGAGATTAATCTCGGTAGCGTGTTATCAAAGCTCTGGCCGGCGCTAAGAAGAGCTGTTATGAGTCATTTTCAGGAGCTGAAAAACTTCTCGACAATCTAGGTCATAAACTTTCAATGAATTCTTCCCCAAGAACTATTGTTTGCTTCCATTGAAACACTAATTTAATTAACGGTTTTTTCCGAGAGGTATGCCTTTTTTCCCAGTCATGGCAGCCTTTTAGAAATTTTCTCAAAGAACACCCCCAAATGCTCAAACTTTTCAAACTACACCGATCAAAGTAGTCTTCACTTCCCGAGATCGTTTGAAATCCTCCTTAGATCGTTTGATTGTTCCTCTTCCTTTAATTTTGAAAAAAAAAAAAATCACTCCGGACAAACGACGACGTCGTGTGGAAATCTGAATTGTGCGACCCGATCCGGTCAAGAGTACAAGTTGGAATGAAAGTTCGGCGTTACGCAGCGTCGGACTGATGCCCGTCGTTCGTTGGACGATTTTGTGTGAATGGACGCGACGCTCCACAAACGTCGAAAGGTTTCTCGCGTTCTTTTTTTTTTTAAATACAATCGCATAGAGGCGACGCGACGCCTCCCCGGAAAGCTAAAAGCACATGTTTGGGATGGGTTAGGTTAGGTTTATGAAGAGAAATGGGGTAGTTGGGGAGCATGCTTTATGCAAGTGGGTGGGGAGCGTTGTTTACGTTTGATGCAATGCAAATGAGCGTTTCAGCGTAGAAATGGGTGATGAGCAGAAGTTCTCTCTGTGTCTCAGTGGTAGTCAGTTGATCTGGTAGGGATTTTCTTAATGTTGAAGCAATGGTGGAAACTGACTGATTAACTGCAACAGTAAAAAATGCACTCGGGTTGAAGGCGTTTTCTTATCACGTGTGCCTGAATCTCAATCTGTAATAGGAATCTGAAATCTGAATCTGAAATCCGAATCTGAAATCTGAACTTGAAATCTGAATCTGAATCTGAAATCTGAATCTGAATCTGAAATCTGAATCTGAAATCTGAATCTGAAATCTGAATCTGAAATCTGAATCTGAAATCTGAATCTGAAATCTGAATCTGAAATCTGAATCTGAAATCTGAATCTGAAATCTGAATCTGAAATCTGAATCTGAAATCTGAATCTGAAATCTGAATCTGAAATCTGAATCTGAAATCTGAATCTGAAATCTGAATCTGAAATCTGAATCTGAAATCTGAATCTGAAATCTGAATCTGAAATCTGAATCTGAAATCTGAATCTGAAATCTGAATCTGAAATCTGAATCTGAAATCTGAATCTGAAATCTGAATCTGAAATCTGAATCTGAAATCTGAATCTGAAATCTGAATCTGAAATCTGAATCTGAAATCTGAATCTGAAATCTGAATCTGAAATCTGAATCTGAAATCTGAATCTGAAATCTGAATCTGAAATCTGAATCTGAAATCTGAATCTGAAATCTGAATCTGAAATCTGAATCTGAAATCTGAATCTGAAATCTGAATCTGAAATCTGAATCTGAAATCTGAATCTGAAATCTGAATCTGAAATCTGAATCTGAAATCTGAATCTGAAATCTGAATCTGAAATCTGAATCTGAAATCTGAATCTGAAATCTGAATCTGAAATCTGAATTTGAAATCTGAATCTGAAATCTGAATCTGAAATCTAAATCTGAAATCTAAATCTAAAATCTGAATCTGAAATCTGAATCTAAAGTCAGATTCTTCTGAAATCTGAACCTGAAATTCGCAAAAATTACAAAAAATTTAAAACATGATAAAAATGACAAAAAACAACCAAATTGAAAAAATTTACAAAAATACAAAAATGATGCAAATGATAAAGCTGAAAAAATGACAAAAATAACAAAAGATTGGAAAAATGGCAGCAATGACAATAGAAAACCAAAAATAAAACAAAATAGACGAAAATTACAAAAACTTATAAACTGACAAAAATTTAAAAAAAAATGATAATTTTTTTGAAAAAAAAAATACTATAAATAATAAATGTGGCAAAAGTGGCAAAAACGACAAAAATTGCAAAAATGAATCAAATTGCAAAAATTCAAACAAATAAATGAATGACGAAAATACAAAAATTATAAAATGGCTACAATGACAAAAAAACAAAATTGATAATAATTACAAAAATACAAAAATGCTCGTTTGAAGTGTATGTAAAACCACGCTCTCAAACCACTGGGCTCACTATACATGGGAATTCTTTTTCTGAGTTTCTCATGTATATAGAGAGAATTTAATTTGTAGAAATTAGAAAGAAAGGTGGATAGACAATAGAAGAATGCTTGATAGGTGTTGAAATTTTAGGCTAGTTGATGAAAAGCTCCCATGAATTGTCCCGCCTTTGCTCTACACTAGCTAACTCTAGTTTTTCATTCCGCCGAACATGCCATTAAAATTATAATCATAAAAAATACAAAAAAGAAACAAAAATGACAAAAATGGCAAAAATTACAAACAGAACAAAAGTTGCAAAAATTACTAAAATAACAAAAAATGCAACGATGACAAAAATTGCAACAGTGACAAAAATTGCAAAATACACAAAAATGCCAAAAATTAAAAAAATATGACAAAATGTAAAGAATTTCAAAAATTTAAAAATCACAGAAATAATCAAAAAAAAATAAAAAAAATTGCAAAACTTATTTCTTTTAATTGACAAAATTTCAAAAGAATGATAAAAACAACTAAAAATGATAAAAATTACAAATGTTACAAAAATCACAAATAAAAACAAAAACAAGAAAATAAAACAATATTTTTACAAATGACAAAACTGATAAAAATGTCAAAAATGACAAAAATGACCAGAATGACATAAGAAAAAAGAAATAATTTAAAAAAATTACAAAAAATATAATAAGGACATAAATTTCAAAAATGTCATTAATGATAAAAATGACAAAAATTTCAAAAAATGGAATGAAACAGACAAAAAATACAAAAATGACAACAATGACAAAAAAAAAACAAAAATTCTAAAAATGATCAAATTGCAAAAAAATGTCAAAAATTAGAAAAAACATAGAAATGACAAAAATTGCAAAAATTTAAAAAATTACAAAATTATAAAAAAAAATGACAAAAATTGAAATAAATGCCAAAAATCAGATGTTTAACTATGTGCAACGTTTTGGGCCTTATTTTAAAAAAGGGTTCATTGTCAATTGACACTTATTGTTTGCTTTGATCGCTTGAATCAGAATATGATAAATACATATCAACAAAATCATCTCAACAGGCGCGTTTTTTCGTTAACAAAAACAACAACAACAATCAAAACAAGTGTCTGGAGTGCAAAATGGATAACCGTTTGGTGGTGTTTTGCGATTTTTGTTGAATAAATGTAAATCGTTCAAACAGCAGTTGAAACACAAAAAGCTCTCAAGCATGTTTAGTGAAAGAAATGTTAAAGTGCTGTTGTCCCGTCAGAAACTGTTTGTCGTAAGTAGGTATTAATTTACAAATGGAAGCCGTGCCAGTGAAAGCTCATTAATATTGTTGTTGTTTGCTGTTGTGTTTCTGCCTTTGCCCGCAATTGTGACCACTCGGAGACTAATCTTCTTCTCCGGGCGTCCCACGGGAACCAATTAATTTGAAGCGTAGGGAAGACAATGATAGCGGTCGGTCGGTTCCAAGCCTTTGGCCAGCAAAAGCTTAAAGTTTCTCGAACTCTTCCTCGTGGATTGATAAGATTGACCGTTGGTGTTCTTTAAGTTGAAGTTTTCACTAAGGTGGAATACGAAATCAGGATCAATTAAACGATACGGCTGAAAATTTATACAAAATACAAATCAACCCAAAATTTGATGCCATAAAACTAATTCAGTTTTATGAAATAGGTCAATATTTTCTTTTTCGTTTAAGGAATAATTACTGTTTTAAAATCCCCTTTTTATATCAACAATTCAGATTCAGAACTTTAAGCTGTGCTTTAAGGATTCGTTCTCTTAAGCCTTATAGGTAAAGTTCTGCTAAGAAGGATTAGCAACTCGACCAATATTTTCAATTGTCCGTATATTCGGTACTTAGGCTACTATTTGCAACGATCATGAATGAACTCATAACTCTTCAGAACTCCTTCATTTTAACCTTGAAATTAAGAAAAAAATCGGACGAAAATCAGCTTTCTGGAGATTGTGTTCCTTTTTAGCTTAGCATCAAGTCATTTGGCATTTAACCATTTTCCTTGATGGTGGTTTGGTGTAATTGTTGTTTGACAGAAAGGTCGTTTGGTATCAAATGAAAGGCGATGCATTTACTTTTGGCATGTTTTAATAGTTTTTAAAATTCAAAATAGATAAACCTACGTCTGAAAGAAACAGTGCCTAAGGCCGCCAGAGGGTGCCTGATCTTTAAAAACAATTGGTGCTCTTTTTACTCCTAGTCACCAAGTTTAAGTTAAAACGAGTTTTGATGTTAACTTAACTGAAAAACCAAAGTTTCAACAAGCCGTAGTAAAATTTCTGCGCACGATAAAATTGACAAAGAATATAAGAATGATAAAAATGACAAATATGGAAAATGAAAAAAATGACAAAAAAAAAACAAGAATGACAAAATTTACAAATATAGTAAAATCGACAAAAATTTCTTAACTTTGTTGTCATTTATGACATTAATTAAAAAACATTATAAAACGAAAAAGTGACAAACATGACAAAATTAACTCAAATGATTTTTTTTTATTTCAAAAATGACCAAAATGATAAAAATAATAAAAATGCAGAAAATGAGAAGAATTACAGAAAAAAGGACAAAAATTACACAATTGCCAAAAAGGACAAAAAAAATTAAAAAAAAAAACAAAAAGGACAAAAATGATGAAATTACGTTTTTTTTTCATTTTTGTTAGTAATTGTTAATAGGGGAGATGGGGGCATAATGGCCACCTTAAGGAAAACGCTTATTTAACCATAGAGAACAGCTGTAATATGTGAATTACATCATTGTTTCGTGTTCAGACAATCAAATAGTCTATTGCCTAATTGGATGAAACTTGAAAAAGTAGATAAAAAAAAATAAATATGCATTTTAAAAATTTTTGCCGAAAGCTGAAAACCAGTCACTGTAGAGGCATAATGAGAAACCCTCCGAGGCAGTATGAGCACCATTAATGAAGGCATAATGAGCGTTTTCTGCCGGAGATTCTAGAAGCAAATTCGACTCGATGAAGTCAACTGAGTAAAGAGCTACAGCTTGCCTTGTATCGTCTGACGATTTGGCCTATTGGTAAGATGTCGGAGAGGTAATCAGTAGGCTCGAGTTCGATTCCTGGTCGAGGTATTTTTTTTTTTTCATTCATCATTCATGATCATGATTGCACTAAACGGTGAGACGTAGATTCATCAAACAAAGCAATAACAAAATAATCTAGGTCTGTTTGTAGAATTCAAAGAATTAACACATGCTCATACATTATGTTTCTGGTGTCTTGTTTGACGGATGATGCTTTGATGCTATTAGCCGTATAATGTAACAATAAAAAAAATCAATCATGAATGGTATGTGCCAAAAAAAAATCCCCTCGAACAGGAATCGAACTCGAGTCTACTGATTACCTCTCCGACACCTTACCAATAGGCCAAATCGACAGACGAAACCAGCCAAGCTGTAGCTCTATTATTCAGTTGACTTCATCGAGTTGAATTCGCTGCTAGATTCCCCGGCAGAAAATGCTCATTATGCCTTCATTGAAAGTGCTCTGTTCGCCTCTAGTGAACAAATTAAAGTAAAAAAGCGTTTTAAAATTGATTAAAGTGAAAAATCAAAAATTTAATGATGTTGAAAATTGAGAAACAGTGTGTAGATCATGTTGCAGTGCGTACATTTCAGATCAAAATGATTTAAAGGTCATAAAAGCTTATTTGGTGGTGCTCAAAAATTATAATATTTTCGTCACTTGAGAACCTAGCTGGTTATTATTTAATATTTCTGTAAAGATGAGAAGGATATTTCTTTTTTGGTGAAAAATTAATACTATGGATAGTACGCAACAATTCCTTATGAAAATTTGTTTAAGAAAATACGTACTGATGTAGAAAAAAGGAGTGCTCATTATGCCCTGGGTGCTCGTTATGCCCTCATCTCCCCTACTTGTGATATAAAAACTTCTAACTTCTAAAATTTCATTATTGAAATGTTTGTCACAATCTAGTCTTTAAAAAAACGTTTCCTAAACAATAGGCTCCCTATTTAAAGAAGTTTATAAAAAAAAGAGTATCTCATGCTACCCAAAAAAATTAAACTTATCATACAAATTTCAGGCCTAGGAAAATCTGCGGTTAGATGCTAGTGATGTAGCCAGATTGCTCGGGTTCGCCCGGATTTTTAATACAAAATTTTGAAACAGACCGGCCCAGATTGTATTGAAAAAAGCCCGGATTTCACCTGGATTTACTTTTGCTTTATTTGGCAAATCGAACCGAAAAAAACCATTTACTATAAAGACTTTTTATGTATGCCTCCAAAACGAAATTTTTAGAGCATGTTTTATAAAAATAATCATGAAAGGTTTTTTTGAAGCCTTTGATACGATTTAAGCCTTCCTGTCAATAAGTTTTGATGAAACATTTTTTTTTCTTGACTTTTGTTGAGTAGTTTCTGGGTTTTGATAAAGTTTGCCCGGATTTTTGGTTAAAATGAAATGCCCGGATTTTGCATTAAATTTCTCGGATTTGTCCGGCCCGGATACGTTCTTATACAATTCTCGAAATCTTAGCTAGTCATATCATCGAGTTATGTAAGATTTTTTATTCAACGGATCTTTTCGAGGAACCATCAAGTTTCATTGAGATCCGTTTTTTAAATCCATGGATACAGCGAGGCTGGTTCATTCTGCCGATGGACGTAAAGCCGAATAGGTTATCGGGCCGAATAGGTCACGACCATTCGGCCTTACGATCATTTGGCCTGATGACTATTTAGCCTAACAACCGTTTGGTCTGATGACCATTCGGCCTAAAAATATTCAGCTAAATATTCTTATGCCAAATGTCCCATTCGGCCTTGTAACTGACAACTACACTCAGCAGGGTGGGTGAGCTTAAAGGGAAATTATGAGTGGGACTCGGGTTCGTATTGAATAGGCTTTTTGCAACCCAAGATACTTTCCTCCGGATAGAACTCATTTAGGGGAAACCCAATGGACATCACGATTAGACAGGAACCTAGGCACGGGTGGGTACTTCGCATGTTGCGACCCGGATCAGATGATTCTCAAAATTATTTAAAAGTATGCATAGCTTGAACATTCAAGAACTGACAATGTAAGAATGAAGGTTTCCAGCGCCCCGGAAAGGCCCAAAATCAGTAATATTGTGTACTTTGTACTTCACGGTTTTGTAGTACTTTTAGAAGTGAGCCAGCATCAGGTAGTCGCCTTTGACCGGCCTTGAACCGAGAGTTCAGGTCATTGCTCTCTCGTTGTTACGAACTCGATCGCTACTGCTTCGTCATCTCTTCGTGCGTCGCTACCGATCGGGGTGGCTACCAAGTAGCGCGGGTTACCATGGATGGCCCTCTGATTGTGATGTATTGAGGCTTCCTGGCTGCTTACTGGTGAGCTGTGGCGCTGAAAGCCCTTAGATATCTGTGCTGGCAAGATCCGTTTTTCTTGCCAAGCTACAAACATCGATGCCGTCTTATAGACAAAGGCACTATTCAAGAACGCAAAAACGCAACACGAGCCTCTTTCGAAGTCGATCTCTGGAAATCGCGGATCGACTGCTCCATACTTCTGGAAACCATTCTTCAGAGTGTGTGACTCCGTGGACTTGGAAATACGGATCTTTAACTGTATGTTCCCATATGGTTGAAAAATTACGGAACTAATAGCGCCATCATCGGTGTTACCGAAACATTCAATCGCTTTGCTGAGCACTTCGCCTTCGACGTTTCGAGGGATGCTTTCCTAAGAAAAGTTATACGTATGTCGAGAACCCTGAAGTGAAACTTCGACAGTACTTCGTTTTATCTTAATTTTATGTCATCATTTTTACCAATCTCCGTTGATAATCAATGACACTTGCACTGAGGTTCAGATGTTCATTTCATTTAGGTAACGTGGAGCTCCGAAAAAAGTTAATGTCAGTAACTTCTAAGCCATTCTGTGCAACTGCAGTCGACGTATTTACTATGTACGTGTCATCAAGTTTCGACGGTCTTCGACTTCAAAAAGTTTGAATCTGAAGGAATTTCTCTCATCCAAGCAATCGATGAGATGAATAGCAACACACGCATGATGTTTGTAAACAATTCATAAATGGATTTAACTGTGGTGATTGTTTCGTATAGCAGCAACTTAGGACAGTTAAATCAAAGTATTTCGAATTCTATCCCCAAGTTGGTCTCTCCTTTCCACTGCCCAAGTTCTACATCAATAGGTTATGAGCCCAGATAGTGGAAAAGAGGAAATCCGGATTTAAGAATGGACAATCATTTGGCCAGAGAAGCCGACGGAAGGACAACGAGCCGAAGCCGGAAACCGTATAGAAGGTTTTCAGACTAGGAGCCAACCGAAAGGTCGTCGGACCGGGAAGCCTGGTAGAGGCCTACAAGTCAGGAAACACGGGAAGTCTTCCAGGTGCCATGAATGGTCGTTGTTTCGGATCCATTGGAAGAGCGACGAGTCGAGAACCAGCAGAAGCCCGTCCTGCCATTGATGATGCGTCGGACCGAAAGAAGAGCGTCGAGCCGGATCCAAACAAGCTCGCAAAGCTGGAGCCAATGGGAGGCAAGGTTGCCGAAAAACACATTTTAGTTGGGCAAAATCAATTATCATTACCAATCTGATCTGATACTGACCAAAAAAATTATAATTTCGGAAATCCATTCAAAATTCCAAAATACTGTGAAAGCTGTGAATATTTCAAAATTCTGTGTTCTGTGACACAGATTCTGTGGTGCCATAGAAGCTCGTTGGATTGGGACAACGAATCAGTTGTCAGGTCAAATCCACTGGGTGATCGTCGAACTAGGAGCCACTGGAAGACTAACAAGCGGGATACCACGGAAGGTCGTCGGACCGGAAAACCAAGTATAAGTCGTCGGGCTGGAACCACTGAGAGGCGTCAGGTCTCAGGAAAATTGTCGAAGCGCATGAGAAAGCTTTGAGTCTCAGCAAAGGAGTCGAACCCAGAAGTCAACTGGAAGGTTTTCGAATCGGAGGCAGGTGGAGATCGCCGAATCAGGAGCCAATCGGAAGGTAGTCGGATCAGGAAGCCAGTTGGAGTTCGTCGAGCCTGGAATCATAGGAAATCGACGAGCCAGAGCCACTGGATGTTCATCGAACCGGAAGCCAGGCAAAAGGTTACCGAGCTGTGACAATTGAGGTTCGGTGCGTGCGTTAAGAGGAGCAGCCCCATTTTCAGAAGAATATCGAATGCTAATCGAACACGTGCCTCTAGGTACAAACAGGTAAGTGTTTATTCGAATTGTATAGCAATCATCCCCATTTTTGGGGGAGTAAATTCAACGACTAAACAATCAATTACGCGGCCGCAAAAGAGCGGATCTTTACGAACAACCCTCGCAAGTTTACCTTTACAATTGACACCTTAATCAATCGTCGATCGAATACCCGCTCAATACCCAACCCAATTGAATTGGCGCGAAAACTAGCTGCCGCTAAACGGTTAGCGCAAATTAACACCCACAACAACTGATTAAGGCGATGACGACGACGACGAGAAAGAGACGCCAACTTTGCGGCTCAAAATTGTTGTTTGCCAACGTGTTTGTGCCGAATGTGCTAACCCCCCAATTTCGGATTCCTTAATCTAGTTAGCTATATAAGTATAGCTAGATTGACGATGACAAGCTGACCGTGTTGCATAGCTAACGGACAACAAGTGCAAGTTTAAGGATACGACGATGATGTTTGCACACACCAATAAAGAAAGAAAATAAGAAAGATGAACGGCGGCGTCAAGACGCGCCCCTCGGCATTTCTTGCTAAGAGAACCTGTTACTTCCGAAACAAGATGACAACCATTCAAATTCAAAACAACGCATGCTGCGATTGGCATTCCTGGGGGTTAAGATATTATGGCGTCACCATTGCGAATCATATGGCGTCAAGTACTAAGAAGTGAGTTAGGCAACCAATGGTTGGAATTCCTTCAACCGACGTCAGTGGGAAGATTTGACATTCGAAAGTTCACCAATTAGGGAATGCAAATTGGCCCAATTGAACGATTCACTTGACAATAACAAAACACCTGTCTGTGCGACTTGACTAGGTGGGGTAGCGTCCATTGACCGGGGTGTGCTCTTTTGTAGGCATGATAAACAGCCAACAATCGTAGGTACACAAACAATGTTCATTCTCGAAGTTCTAATTTTATAGGAAGGGTTCTTCGAATCCCGGTTTCGCGCCTCGACTTGTAGCTTAGTTTAGTTGGCAAAGCGCGCTCGGTGAAAGTGGATGCACTCTCTCTTTCCTGAGGGGATCGAACACCAAAAAGACAAAAAAAAATAGTGCATCGCAGCACCACTCTGGTGATTGTCGCAATCCCCGAGGATTCGCGTACTATTTTTACTGTCCCGTGTCAAAGTCAAGTGCGCAGTTTGTATCGGTCGTCTCGTGGCCTTAGGTCGATTAGCCACTAAGCTGGGAGCTTGTGGGATGAAAATTTTCTGAAACCCCCTTCTCTTCCTTGGTATCGAGCAACATTTCAGAAGAACTATGGATTTTTGTCCCAACGAACTTCGCATTCGTAGCAGTAGGCTTTGAACCTTCTACGGGGTTTTCTGTTGTGAAAAAATAGACTCCATCATCCGGTGTGTTGTGAAAGTGTCAAACCGTTCCGGCCGTTGATCGACTGCAAGGACTACTAGATCAGCCGTTTCCGCCGCGTTAGAGCTTGTAGTTTTCAAGTTCATGCATCCCTTATATAACCGGCTAGTAAAAGTTGGAAAAACCATTCGTGCCAGTTTTGTGTATTGTGCAAAAATGTTCAAGAAAAAATAAACTGTTTACCTACTACCTGAAGGTGAGTCCTCCGTGTGGCTTAGTTGGATGGTCACCGAAATTTTCGGAGTGGTTAACAATGTTCAAATTGAAAGCTACGATTTGTGAAGAGAAATCATTGATGGAAGAGGACAACAGCTTTCTCGAATTTTAATCCTGAAGTACTATCCACTATCGAAGATAGTAGATAATTTTTTTTCTGTTAATTTTCTGTTTTTTTTTTCAAATTTTATTTGTTTCCAGGAATCGCCTTCAAGTTATGTTATTTTTTCTGAATGTTGTTTCTTATCGTTTCAAGTTTTCTTAAAGATTCGTTGGAATGATCTAAAATAAATGAGCAATCAAGAGTGCCCGATTTCATCCCGGCTTGCTTGGATATTCAAGCAAAAAATCGAGACAAGTCCGGTCCTGCCGGAATTTTATAAAAAACTGCCCGGTTTTCCCTGGATCTATTCAAAATATTCGCAAAATTTACCAAAACATTGAAATTGAGGAAAGATAAGTTTGATTTTCGGATATGATTTTTAGCTATTTTTTTCAAGACTCATTAAGATTTTTTAGGAAGCATCGAACACAATTTGAAGTGCTTCGACGAAAAATTCAAATCTCAAGTGCATTTTACTCCTACCTTTCTCTTGATTTTGTTCGAATAATGGATGGAATGAAAATAAGTGGTCACAGATGACTGCCTCGGGGAACGCCGGTATCAGAAAGTTCACAGAGCAGAAAGAGCTGACGATGGTAATTTCCCCGCCTGCGGGAAAACTCGGAATGACAGTGACAAGTTAAAAATCCTTGTGAGAGAGATCGTTATAGCGGAGGCACAATTTTTTACGAGCACCGGTGGTAAACTGTCAGGTCCTGGTCCCTTTGGAATATTCACTGCAATCAGGGCATTAAAAACGTCAGCATCAGATAGCGTTAGCGCAGGTATAGTGATGTTGTTGGACAGTAGAGATTCAAGAAACGTTGCTGAAATATTCCCTTGGAGTTTTTCTAGCTGAGGATTTAATTTTTTTTTTTTTTTTTCAAAAATGTCTATTTTTTATTAATTAAAATTTGGCTTGCGTGTTACCATTTTCATCACTCGTTGTCGACTTTGATAATTTTTGTTAGTTTGTCATGTTAAATGTAGATAATTTAGTCTTTCGGCCATTTTTGTTATTCTGATATTAAGCATCGTTTTTTTTTTAATTTTACTCAGTTTTTTTATTCTGAAAGTTGATATTATTAGTCAAAAAGTTGATCATCCAAACAAGGATTAAATCCAATCACAATTCGGATCTAAACTCTGAATGGGTGGAATCTAAGCTAGCTTAACAATCGTGCATCATTAATCAATCCTAAATGACAAAACGGCAAAGGAACGTGCCAAAAAACAACAAAACAACAACTTAAAAATAGTTCCACCTGATCCCTGCTAAAACATACATAAGCCTATGTAGATGATCCACCTTTGGTCCTGCGCTTCCTCTCAAAAGTCTTGTGAATGAAAAAGTGCATGACAGGTTGTTCAATTCATGGTCTTAAATAATCGAGCCATTGCCCCCGTTTTTTTTTTCGGCCGGTGTTGTCGTAAGAACAGTTCCGATGTAACAGTATAAGATAAGAACCACCCCCGAGTTAGGGGGAAGAAAAAAAATCAACATCCAAACAAAAAAAGAAGACGCCATCACGTGTTACCGGTGGCAACCGGCAAGCGCTGCACATGTGCGCAATCCCGCTTAACTTACTTAAGTAAATATAGAATGTTTGAGGCTATGTAACGACCGACGTATTCAATGATGGTGACGCTGACATAAAACTGTCAACCAGAGAGCTATAAATTGTTACACTTGAGCCGGACAAAATATTTTAACTGATAAAAGCGTTTGCATATTGTTCTTCTTTTTTTTTTCAGCTAAACCCCTCTTTGTGTTCGATAGTTCGACGATTTTCACCGATAGTTGGTGCCGATCATCACAGAAGAAGACAATCAATTCGACCGTGATATAGTTCAATCCTGGTAGGCGTTGTTGGAAAGGGTTTGCCGCCCATATTGTTTTTTTTTTCGAATCGTCAATCGATCCGATCCCGGTAGAGCAAACACAAGCAAAAACAACTACAGATAGTTTAAAAATCATCTCTCATCATCAGTTCGACCCCGCCTACTAAGAACGGAACAAACCAGCTGGTCGAGCAGCGGCTACTGTGATGGGTTAGTGGAATTATTCGATATTGTTCAACAGATATTCTAAATAATTTCCATTATTTTAGGCCTGGACTTCACCGAGGCAGGGAGCGGAGACTTCGAGAATGCGCTGGTCCTGAGCGGATTCGGAAAGTTCCACTACCGCCTTCTAACGGTCTGTGGGCTGATCTATGCGAACACCGCCGTCGGCATTACGATCATCTCCTTCGTCCTACCGTCGGCGACGTGTGACTTCAACATGGAATCCAAGGACAAGGGCTGGCTCACGGGAGCACCGATGCTTGGTGAGTACTGTTTGAGAGATAGGAGTTTTGGGGTTCTTTTTCCCGAAATTTTTAAGTTTCTTCCCGTACAGAAAGATACTAGATTAGGGTCATGCTTTCAACAACTAGAAATGAGCAAAAATCTCTTTATCTGTTCACCATAAAGTGAATGAACTTTGAAAGCAATTTGAAGTCATGTTGTTGTGTTGCTGCACTTTATATTTTACTGCTTTTTGCTTGTTTCCGTGTTGTTAGAGGCAAACTGGAACCTTTACTGAATGAATGCCAGTTGGTTTACGATAGAAATATTTCAGCTTGTCTAGCTTTTATAGTTTTGAATATTTTTTGAACAGTAATAAACTTTTCTACATTTTAAAATGTCAGTTATCCATTTTATGGCCTTTTTTTGCTTAGCAAAAGCAATCGAATTTGGAAAGATAGGATCTGGAAGCACTGCCTAGTATAGGGTGTGATTTTCCATGAGTGGAAGAAATAGTTCATTTTATAGTGATAGAGTTAATTTTTATTCTGTTTCATTTGTTAAGTCGATATGTTTAGTGTTTGGACCAATGTTAATCAAGGTGGTATAATGAATAGCGCGATGGATCAATCGAATTTTCAATTTTTAATTTAAGTGCACTGATTGCTTCGTTTTATTTTTGGTGGTGTGATGACGCCAACATGGCTGTTGAAGAGCTTTAACGAAAGTGCGATGTCATTTTTCGGAAGGAGATAGCGCTGTAATCGTGTTAAGATTGGTTTTAAAAGATAGATGGCGCAGTGTTTGCTTTTTCAGAAAAAGCTTCGTGTTTGTTTATTGTGACCGCTGTAAATATTTACTGTACAACATCAGAACAAGATAAGTACATGTTGCTTTTAATTTCTAGTCTAAACAACACTTTTTTGGCATGTTTCTCTGTTTTCAAAAGAAACTTTTTTGGACGTGTTTTCTTTTGGTTTAAAGCGCGCGATAAAAGTGTTTTGTACGTGTATGATGATATCAATATTAGTTATTTCAAATGCGGTTATTTTTTTTTCTCTCCCGGTAATGGATAATTTTTCCGTCAGTCGGGTCGGTTCGTTGTGTGTGTGTTAGTGTGTTTTAGCGGGGAGAAAATTGACGTGATCGGTTAATTCGGTTGTCGGTGTTTATAAATAGTGTCTTAATGCTGCAAGAGAGCAACAATGGAGATTTTCTCCTCCGTTCGGTTGCTTGGGAAAAGAGTAGGTACATCAGATAAGCGAGGCGCGATCGGAGGCGTTTTTTTTCTTTCTTTTTTTTCTCTAAGAATTTTAAGCTTCGGAGGCTTATTCATCCCGAGCTTTATTTTTTTTTCTCTTTCTCTCCCCGTTTGCATAATGCGTTACGTTTTTTCTCATTAGGATATTCTTGCTTTTCTCGTTTTAAACGCGCGATAATCTTCAAAGTTGGACCGGTGCTTAATGCATTGTATGTGTATGACAATGCTACATTAGGACGTATTTGTTCTAAATAAAAACGCGATGTACTCGATAGTGTGCGACGCGACGATCATTAAATATTTAACTTTGCTTTGATCACATCCCTTCCCAAAGGGAATCCAGATCCTATTTACCTTCCCCACTAACAAACCACCCTTCCTGTGACGACCGTGGAGATTTAGAGGTGTATTCGGTCTCTAGTAGCAACGGAAGTCGAACTAATAATCCTTCCCTTTCCCCGATGAACCGTAAGGACGTGGCCGGCGCCGTTATTGACCATATAAGATAAAGAACCTTCAAAACGTGTACACAGAAAATGGTAAGCTAATCCCAAGCCCCATTTATTTGGATCTATGTACAATTTTGATGGTTCTTGTCAATCACGGAGTAGCAACTACTGAAATGTACGGTTTATCTAAGCTCAAGCTCAAGCTCAAGCAAAAGCAATCGAATTTGGAAAGGCTTAATTTTTAACTTATTTCAATCTGTTTTGTAAGAAGGTTGAGTCATGTTCCAGTTCGATTGACTTTTTAATTTTGGTCGAATAATTGGAACAAGACTTGATGTTTATCTTTTTTAGTGAAATATTAAACTTATGCGTCGATGTCCATCATAGGTCTAAGCCTCCTTCTTGTTTGATTGCTCGTGTTTTTCGTTGAATTGTTGTTAAGGTTTGGTATGGTTAACGACAATAATGCGGTCAAATCCTTCAGGGCTGAAATTTTGTATGCAACTGGCCTGAAGCAATGTTCCGAAAATCAATCATTTTCAATCAGCCATGCTTTACTGCATTCAGAGCCAAAAAATCGAAGCAGTATTTTTTTTCTCTCCAAACAAATCATTCAAACAATCATGCATGACAACGACGCTGTTGTATTTGACACATTCCCGCAAAACATGATGTGGAAAAGAAGAACGTAGACTATCAGCAACGAACGTCTCGATGGTGATTGCCTTCCTTGATGGTTTTCAACCTTCTAGGATCACAACTGATATGTATCAGTTCTTAGAGATGTGTGAAGGTTACAATATGATTTTTAATTTTTCACTTTACGTAGAAGGACAAAATCATTACTAGTTAACCGCAATGAACTGTCCAGCATTTGCTACGGCTTTTTGAAACATGTGGTCCTATTATTTCTTCAGATTTTTCCTTCTGAAACATTCATGATCGTCTATCAATACCAAACATTATAAACAATGATGCGAGGATAGGCGTTAGTGAATGATTGTGGGAGCTACGTTCAATATCATCAAGTATGTCGATCACCGTTGACTTGCCACGTGACGAATAGCAACGGTAGCCCCCGATGGGGCATGGTATATTTTTATGTATCTAGTTAGTGTTGATGCTCGACAAATATTCAAAGGATGCTTTTACCACGTGCGTATCACAGCACTCGGAGGTATAAGTATTCTAGCTTGAAACGAATCCTGATTGCTTTTCTTGAGCGATTTTCCGAACATTGGCCTGAAGTGACCCTAGATAAGTCCAGGCGTCCGGGATAAGATCATGTTGGATAAAGCAGAACTGGATCTTCAAGAAAACAGACCAACGATTAAAATAGGCTGATAGATTGCATGAGCCTTTGAGTTAAACAGAGCTCCTAGATGGACTTTATGGGGTCAAGGGAGTTTACGTAGATATACCATCCCGATCAGAAGAGAAAAACTAAATTATATCAGGATGAGATATTTTGATAATAATTTTTTCCTATCTAAATGAGTTATTATTCAGTACTCGTAGGATGTTAAAATATCTCAAATTATATCAAAAAATCTATACGATCATAGCTAAATTATATCAATTTTAGATATGCTCCTTTCAAGATTATATCTCGTTCAGATAGCATAGTTTGATATTAGGCAGAACAAAACCTATCAAAATTATAACTTATCAAAATATGATTGTTTCGAGAAAAATTTCTAGTGGAATGTCAATAAACCACATTATTTGCTAAAACCATGTTCCATTTTTGGTTTCTCAAAAATTGGATCCAATTTTAAGGATCTGTTGAGCGAAACTCATCAATGTACGGTTTGGGCCGTTGACTTCGATGTCCGTGTTTCAGAAAAAGTTGTACATATATCAAAATAAGATATAATCATTTTATTTTGGGACAACCCGAAAAAAATCTTTATCATTGAAAATTATCTCAACCCCATTCAAGTCTGTTAATCAAAATAAGATATAATTCAGATTGGAGAAACTTAAAATCTATATTTTTCAGTACTTAATTATAACTAAATCAGATAGAAATATCTTGGTGAGATACGTTTGAGTTATTATTTTGATATGCTCTCCTGATCGGGATGAGTAGACCCATTGCACCTTGAAACCCAAATTAAGGCACTGTGTCCGTAACGCCAGGGGACGGGGAATTGTTGATTGATTGGAATTGTTGAATTGTTGAAGTTGATAATCAAACATGTAGCCCTCCTACAAAACACCTTAGGAACCTAGTTTGAAAATTCAAATACGCCCAACACGTCGTCGATATCATTGGCACAAAATAACTCGATTTATTATAATGCCAATTTCAAACAACAGATGGCACTGAACGCAAAAAACGATTGAACACGGGGAAATGACAGCTAGCTGTCAAATTCCTTGAAAAGCAGGCATTAATCTAATGATGCTGAGTTACATATCGGACATGCGACCGGGGTCAATATTTAATTTCACCACTATCACAGCGATCTTCTATGGTTCTATAAGCTAACATTCTGGAATAGGTAACAAATTAAACGTCATCTTTGGAACCCAACTGGCCATAGATTAGGAAGACGGAAACCATTTCGTTCAGTGGATCGTGAGAGATTAATATACCTATACCATGCTTGGATTCCTGATAGTTTCGGCACCGAGTGGAGCAGCAGCAACAGCAGCGTAATTTATGTCGCGCTTAGTGCCATTTCAAGGACTTGTCACTTCACCCTCACGTCACTCTAGTCACCTTATTCTGGTAGTCGACAAGAGTAAAGTGACATGAGTTCATTCGACGCTGTGGGGTAGTGGTATTAGAATACTACCCCGAGGTCGCTGACCCATGTCGTAAGACGCGACTAAACTTAGCAAATCCTCCCCTCTAAGACGACATGATTATTTCACCGAAACTGTAGGTGAACCCCCTCCCCTCTAGTTAAAGACTTACGCAAATGGAAATGGACTATGCAGCCGGGATTATCCCCTAGCATCTCGTGGGACTAAATGTGAATTCAAAACGGAAGGAACGTCGAGACAACTGACGTAAGCTCGCACGAAGGATGAGAGGGTAGAAGAACGCACGCAGGCAGAGGTCTTTTGCCTCCTTAGGTCTCCTCCAAGGTTTTTAAAATAGAAGGTTTGCTGACTTTTGCAGTGCGCAGTGTGTATAAACATAAGAAATGGTTCAGTGAGGCAAGATGATTCATTTCATCAGTTTTCAGTGTCCTCAAGTCCGTTTCCAACAGCCTCCGACCGTTGTTTGAAACCAACCAACCAACCCGAAATTCCAAACCAGCTGATTTCTCTCGAGCCGTCGTGCTCCATAAGAGCTAGTGTCAAAAAGTTTTTTTCTACTCGCGATCAACTAGCCATCAAACCAAACCCTTGAATACCAGAACCCATCGATGACATCGGCAATCATCAGACAACCGATCATCCGCAGTATTGTTCAACCTGAGCTCATCCTTGACGAGCGCCCAAGCCGGATTTATTTCTGGCAACAACAGCAGGGTCGGTGAGGATATTCGAGCTAATCGGAACTAAGTCACCACTGGAACCAGTCGAGGTGAGCTGCATACCATTCCGGATATTCTGAAAGTGTTCCCTTATTGCGACACATTCAACAGAGCTTAACCTTTTTGCCATTGGGTAAAAATCAACCAAATGTGCAACACTTTCTCATTGATGTGTAATGTTACATGCTGTCAAACTCGAAGTCGTGTTTTTCGATTCAACGAAAATGAAGGTGAGGGATCGATGTTCTAAGTTTGAGGTCCATTTGACAGACCAACGAAATTAGAGAGTGGATCCGGAAGCAGAAGCAAAGGCGATCAATGGGGTACAGAACTTACCAAACCGCGATGAGCGTCAACAATTGACGGCTAAAACTCGATCACGGAAGCTCTACGAGAAGATGCTGACAAAATATGGCTGCTGTGCGATGGACGACGAAACGTGTATGAAAGCCGATTTTAAGCAAATTCCGGGGTTGGAGTTTTTTACCGACAAGAGCAAGTTCGATGTGGACGACAATTTCAAGAAGAAGAAAATGTCGAAGTTCGCCTACAAATATCTCGTTTGGCAGGCCATCTGCTCTTGCGGACAAATGAGTGAGCCTTTCTTGACAAAGGGCATAGGCCCTTATTCTGCGCCGCGCGTGACGTGAGGATTGTCACCTCACCTCGGAGTCACCGTGAGTTCTGTCACCTTATTCCCGGAGTCGATGGGGGTGAAGTGACAGAGGTGAGTGACTGAATGAACCCATGTGTCAAAATGGCGAAATTTGCGCTGATCGTTTGTGCCGGTGTTTACATTTCGAGTTTTGGAAATTGAATTTTGAAATAACGAGTGAAAATTCCACTTCTTCCGGGACCAGTATCGGATTGTACGGTTTCAGCAAGCTGATTGAAACGAAAAATGGGAAAAATTTTGCTGCAAAAGTGGAGTTTTCATAATTGCTGTACAAGCTCAATGTGGGCCGGGAAACAGCACCGAACTGGGGGAAAAAATGCACATAAACGCAGAAGTGGACGACGGTTGCCTTAAAAGACCAGTGTTAAACTTCCGGATATCTATGAAACCTTAGCTGCTGTTTCAGGTTGGTAAAAAAAGTTACTGTTTAGTGAAAAAGTTTAAGTAAAATTGCCTTTGTTTTCATTTCAGCAGTATTTGGAAAAAACTATCAAACGCTGGTAGGAACCAGTAAGTCAATCAACTCTACAGGCACCTGGAGGAAGAGTTTTGCATGGACCGAATACATAGATGATGATTGAAAAAGGCAACCCGCGCTTTTCGCCTAGTGAAAATATTACCGACTCTTTCAGCAACGCCAATAGGCCAATGCATCTTTTGTTGGTCAGCAACATCGCAAACGAATTTATTTTCTTGGCAGATTTGGATTAATGAGTGTAGTAATTACTAATGTTATTTTGGAGCAGAATTTTTCTTGATTTGATTGCTGAAAAATGATTTAGCTGACTAGCCCAGATTATTTATTGTTAGGTCAATTTCATAATTTCAAATCACAGTTTGCAATCAAATTTTGATTGCTATCAAAAATTCAAATTCTTGTTTATTTAGATTTCGGTTTCATTGTAATCGGATTGCTTTTTTCTGTTTTATTTGAAACAAGCTTGAAAAATTAAATTAAGAAAGAAACAAATAAAACAAGATTTCTCATTTCCTGCTGGACATTTGTGAATTTAATTTATTTATAGAGATGGAAGGGAAAATCCCGAAAAAAAATTATTTGTAATTTCAAACTACGCAAATATATGCGTTTTTGTATAAAAATTTGCCTCCTCTGACAATTCTCTTCTGCTAATTAATTATTCAGATTGTTTTTAAAATCGTCATACTTTAAAGTGATTAAACATGCAGAGTCTAATTATTCAGTTTGGCATTATTTTTCCCTTAAATTTCTATCTCGTCGCCACCTGAAAAGGTACCGACAATTGTCACCTAAATTCGTCACCCGAATGCGACAATTCTCACCCACGGTGACTACGAGAATAGGGTAAAGAACTCACAAAGTTCATCCGAAGTGACGTTCCTCACCTAAACCGACTACTGGAATAGAGTGACTTGGGTGACTCGACTATCGTCACGTCATGCGCGGCGTAGAATAAGGGCCATAGTGAATAGGAGATCTATAAATCTGAGTGCCTCGAGAAGCGCCTTTTGCCGTTCTTGCAGCAGCACGACGAAGCTCTGTATTTTGGCCAGATTTGGCATCATGCCACTATTCTGAAAGTGCCCTGGAGTGGTATGAGGCCAATTCTGTCCATTTTGTTCAAAAGGACATGAACTCGTCAAAATGTCCGGAGCTGCGCTCGGTGGAGCAGTACTGGGCAATAATGATGCGGGAACTTCGGAAGAGCAAGAAGACAGTTAAAGACGAGAAGGTCATGTTAAGAAAATGGAAAAAAAAATGAAAAACTGGTACCGGATGACACTGTAAAGACTTTGATGGAGGGCATCAAGCGAAAATGCGTTCAGTTTTAAACTCAAGGCTCTATCGATGAGGTTTTCTTTTGATTTTTAAAGTAAATATGTATATGAATAAAACTACCCTAAAATTTTGGTTTGATTCTAAACAATATAAGAACATTGGCATGAAATTTTCGGTGTCGCAATAATTTCGTATTCGCCCTTAAATTTGACATGGCTTTTGAATGAAATTGATTGCTTCTCAAGGACTTTCGAAGGAGTTAAAGCCGAAGAAAACGAAAAGGAATCGCGGATGCTGGAGCAAACGGTAGGCGAAAAGAAGTGTGATGGAGTGCTTTTATCAGAACCATACCAACTGGAGTAGTAGGTGCAACAACCCTAGAGGCCACAGTCTAAATACTAGAGTCCTTCGCGAGACTGGAGATTGAGCTGTGCAACACTGGATCTATCAGCACCTATCGCAAGCATGGAATACCAGACAGAACGTCAGCGATTGATATCACCTTCGCGAGCCCATCATTAAAAACTGACATAAACAGGAGAGTGTGTAACGATTATACGCACAGCGATCACCAGGCTATACGCTATAGCGTAGAAGACCGAAATGCAACAATTCTCACCCAATGGTGACTACCTACGATAATAAGATAAGAACTCACATAGGTCATCCGAAGTGACGTTTCTCGGCAAAAAGATAGCAGGAATCGAGTGACTCGGGTAACTCGACTATCGTCACCTCATGCGCGGCGCAGAATAAGGAACTGTGTCTCTGGAGCCACCATTGCATTTTGAACCATTTCAAGCGTTTAGTGAGACAAATGCCTTTTTGAAATTTGATGGTAAATTTTGTCACCTTACATGAACATAACTGTGTCTCTGTCACTTTTCGGAAAGAAACAACCGTGTAACGGCGGGTGTGTCTTCAATCAAATGTTAACAATGTTCTCTCTGGCTTGAGCTCGTGTAGCATAATTTAGCAAAATACTTATTAAAATCTAAACGTCGAAAAATTTCATTAAATCTGTAGGTCGAAACTTCTAGCTGTTTTAGGTTAGCCAGGATATTGAAAGCCAATTACTACTGTTTTCCCTCCACTAGGAATGGTCATCGGGTCCTATTTCTGGGGTTGTCTGGCGGACACCAAGGGACGCCGAGTGGTTCTCATCGCGGCCCACCTGCTGGACGGTATCATCGGCCTGCTGTCGTCGGTGACGCCCAACTTTTTCGTCTTCATGGCCCTCCGCTTCATCAATGGATTTGCGTAAGCGATAATGTAGTTTCTTGAACAGAAGAGTAATGTTACAACAAATTTTGTTTCTTATCCTTTCAGAATAACTGGAGCTATGGGAATCTGCTTCCCCTATCTGGGTGAATTTCAACCGACAAAATACCGAGAAAAGGTACTCCAAAACTAATCTTTTTTTTAAAGGACATATCAACATCGTACATGTTGATAGGTCCTTTTTGAATTTATAATCTAGTTTACCGGAAATTATAAACCTAACTCATTAGATTGCTATCCCAAGGTTCTCTGCTGGATGGAACTGTTTTGGACGGTCGGAATCATCCTGCTACCGCTAATAGCTTGGGCCATCATCCCGCTCAAGTTCCACGTCAATTTCGAATGGGTTCGAACAGATGTGACGCTGTCCTGGATGTTTAGTAGCTGGAACTTGTTTGTCGCTTTCTGTGCCTTGCCCAGGTAAGTTGTGACCCTTGAAATACAGATGGTTGATGAAGTTTGTTAACGACATTTGTTTTTCTTTAAAACATTAGCATAATTCTAGGCGTGACCTTGTTTTGGTTCCCGGAAAGTCCAAAGTTCCTGATCGAATGTGGTGAAACTGAGGCCGCACTCGAGATCATTCAAGATATTTATGTAGCCAACTCCGGTCGACTTCGATCGGAATATCCGGTAGGCTTAGACATTTAGAAAAAAAAAATGCAAATATGACCCTTAACCTTTGTTTTTTAGATAAAAACCCTGCAGAAAAGCGAAAAATTGCACGCAGTTATGGAGAAACACAACCGCTCCATCCGGACACTCAACATTAGAAACAGCAAACATCTCAAGATTCTGATAACCGAGATCCTGGACCAAACGAAGGCCCTCTGCAAGCCGCCACATCTGAAAAACACCACAATCGCCTGTTTGATCCAGTTCGGCATAACCAGTAGCTACTACACGTTGATGATGTGGTTTCCGGAGCTGTTTAATCGGTTCGAAAAGTTCGAGACCCAGTACCCGAATACGCCGGCCTCGGTGTGTGACATTTCCGAAATGAAATTGGAAAACAGAACCATCAGCGAGTTGCCCTGCATCGATGCCGATATCGATCCGTACGTGTACCTTCACACGGTTATCGTTGGGTTGGCCTGTATTCCGACCAGTTTTTGGCTTCCGCTTTGCGTTCATCGACTGGGAGCCAAGTTTTTCCTCAGTAAGTCTTGATTTCCCGAACTTGAACAGTGGTTTCCAAGTGATTAACGAATATGGTTTTCCTTCAGTTTTCAGCCTCCTGGTAGCCGGTGCCGCGGCCTTTGGGCTTTACTTTGTGAACAACTCGCTTCAGAACCTGATCCTGTCGTGCATCTTTGAAGCGCTCACCTCGATGGGTATCAGCACCGTGTACTGCGTGCTGGTGGATCTGTTTCCCACCAATTTGAGGTAAGCTAACAACATCTTAATAAAAAATTAAATTTTGAACTTAGAAGCTTCCAACCTTGGAAAATTATCAAAATGTTAGCACATTTAGCCGACTCAATTACTAATTGATTGAATTTCTTTCTATAATAAGTCTTAACTTACATAAATTGGTTTACAACATTTATCCTCCTTCTTTCAGAGTGATGGCAGCCGCCTTATCACTCACCTTTGGTCGGGGTGGAGCTCTGTTTGGAAATTTAATTTTCGGCTATCTAATCACACTCAAGTGCTGGATACCGATAGTTCTTTTCTCAGTCCTCCTATTCTGTAAGTATCAACTTGTGAAAAAGCATATTTTTTTGGGGTAATTCACTAATAACTTTTTTAATTATTTTGAATTTTTATTCCAGTAAGTGGAATATTATGCTTCTTCCTACCAAGTACAGGTAGAGAAGCCCTCAACTGATAGATGCTCTCTCATCGAAGCTCTTGTTTTGTTTTGTCGTCCTCCTCGTAAAAAAAAACTATGTTACTTTAGCGTGCGTAGAGTCGTCGTTGTTAGAAAGAAAGAGTTTAAGATAGCAAAAATGTGATAAAATGTGTCCCAATCAAGAAGACAAATATCAAAAGCAAAGGATAGTTTCTCTGAAATGGAACCAGTCAAAAAACACACAAAAATGTTAACTAGTTGTAAGAGCTGTAAGAGTAAAGCAAAAAAAAAAACACTAATAAAACTTTTTAAGTAACTTAAACAACAGCTTACAGCCTAGTTCGCTATTTTATTGACAATGTCCTACTAACAAACCTAATAAAGAATCAATCACTGGTGAGCCTGAGTTTGCTCCGGTCAGTCGAATCGGATATGCTAAAGTTTAGTACGGGTGGAGGAAAATAGCTGGCGGCACTAGTACTAGTGCCGCCGGGAATAAACGAAAATCCCGGTGGCATCGGGTAGTGTCCCGAGGCGGCAGCTGCGGCCGCTGCTGCTGCCGCATAGAGTCCCTGGCGATGGGCGATTTTGAGCCGCGAGGTGAGCTGTTTCTTCCACTTGGTGCGCCGATTCTGGAACCACGTCTTGATCTGGACCTCCGTTAGGTTCAGCGACTTGGACAGCTCCAGCCGTTTGCTCACCGAGAGATACTTGTCCTGCTTGAATTCGGTTTCCAGCCTACGGTCGACACAAGAAAGCATTTGGGTGAGTATTTAATAAAATGGAATTAAATAAAAGATACCTTTCCAATTGCTTTGCGCTGTATGCTTGACGAGGTTTTCTATCGGTTCCCTGTTTCCGTCGCTTGGTGCTCATTTTTGGGTCTGTAAAGGGGAAAAAATCTTCCAAAAATTAAAATCCAGAATAGAAGCTTGAAATTCAAGTTAAATATTTAAAATCAGAATTCCGTAAATTGTTACTTTTTTATTCAAACCTAAAAATGTTCTAAAGAATTTGGTCACTATCCTTAAGTTTTGATCTAAGAGTCATAAAACTTATTGCTGAATCATGAAAAGGGAAGAAATATTCGGTTTGTGGTTAGGTAAATTTGTTTGTTCAAAATAATTTTTCTTCTGCATATATCAAAGCTGACAGACGTTTTTTCGGGAGCTGAATTTTATTTCAGTAATTGAAGAAATAATTAGTGAAGAACTGTGAACCTGTTTCAAGAAAAAAAATTAAAAGTACCCGAAATTTGAAATTGGATTCAAGAAAAGAATAAAGCGCCGTAGCCAGAAAACTGTTTTCATCGAGGTTCAGGAAAAGGAGCAGCCCTTATTTAATAACGGACAAAACGACAGATAAGTATCGAGTATCTACATTATTTTTTCTGAATTGATTATTAAATTCAATTAGACGTAAGCATGGATCATTCTATTTTATCATGCATAAACTTAATAATGTGGAAAAGGCTTTGAGTGATTTCAATCGGTGAGACCAGGACATAATATAGTCTTTTACTTTTCACAAAACGATATCGGAAAAGTAAAGCATTTTGTTCTTTTCTAATATGACTTTTCAGTGAAGTTGCAAGAAACCATATTTTTTTTGGAAAGGCATATTAATAAAGACAAAATTTTAATATCAAAACATTTTTCAACAATAATAAGGATGTTAGAATGTTGTCATAAAAATATGCTTAAAATAGACTTTGTTTTCTGAATTCATTACACAAAGAGAATTTTTGAAAATTGCAGGGCGTTAATATGGGAAACATCGTTTAAAGAGAAGGTGATCAGTTCTAAATGATTGGTATTGTTAAATTTTTCTTATTTCTGGTCTTAAATCCTCGCTAAAATGTGGATACCATCTAGTGTAGTTTTTTTTTATTTATTAATATTCTTACGTTTATAAAAATAGATACAAGTCAACTGTATTAATCAATGATTTCCTAGGTAACCATTGCAAAACATTTTTTGTTCGAGTTTGATTTGAAATATAACAATAAATGACCACAGAATTTTTTGTCATTTTAGACTTTTTATTTCTGACTCTAATTCATAAAAATTTGAAAACAAGATAATATAAATTGATTTTTGTTTCTATTAAAACTGTATGTATTTTCTTATTTGTTGATGTTTCACATGACTTCCCAACAAACTTCATAGAAATAGGGTCACAGAAAACTGTCACAGAATTTAAGGTTCAGATCTCAGAATTCAAATATTTTGTTAGCCCAAACACAAATTTTTTCGGCAACCTTGCATCAGAGTTGTTATAAAACTAAAACTTGGTCTTGTAGGGTGCCATAAAACTTGAATTGTAGCTGGGTTTAGATAAGGATGAGTAAAAACAATCATTATTTGAGGAGTTTGAGGATTTTGAGAATAAAAAGATTTGATTTAATGTAATGTTTCATTAACATTCATGTTTTTTGAAAAAATCGAGCCAATAGAAATTCTGTTATGACTGAAGAAGTTAAAAATGATTTATTAATGCAGTCTAGTGAGGCTCGTAATCATATTTTCGATTAAGGCTAAAAACCAGTGATTGAAATCCTCACCAATATTCTCATCAGAGGCATTCAAAATACACACTTTGAGGCCTCGCATAGCTATACAGGAGACGATACATATACATTCATTCAAACCTCCCCCCATGAGGAGGATCTGCTCTGAGAGACACTATCCGTTTGCTGCCCCGAACGAACTCTCTCAACGTTCGGTTGCTACATGATGCATGAAGAAGACGAGGCACACATACTCATTTACGCTGTTGAATTTGAATAACTCGAGCCGACCGCAAAGGTTGAGGCAACAACAAAAACAACCGAACTTATTGCGTTGCACGGCCCGCAACGTATGGTGAAAGAGGGGGGAAGAAAAAGAAATGAAAAAACTAGCTGCCTGCGTGCGGTTGCTGTGCAATAATAGCAATAGCAGAAAAACCTCACGCATTCGATCCAGGCACAAACGAGGAGACTCGGGTTTGCTCTGCCTTTTGAATTCGGTTCCCTCAAGGTTGTGACAGGAGAAGAGTGAGAGCCATTCGTTTGGTTTTTTGGATTCGCTGCCTCGAATGTATATTGCTTCATGAAGGCGGCCATGTTGAGAGCGTATACATCATCGGTTTTGTCGTTTTCGCTGCCTCAAAGCAACCTTTGCTTCCGAGTAAAGCGTTGAGCGAGAGATGGTTGATCAACTCATGCTCAGCAAAATTCAATCACTGCTAAAAACTAAGGCCTATTTAAAACTTAGCAGAAGCTACAACAGGGATGTTAGACATTTTAGAAGATTAGGAATTTAAACTCCAAGTGGCCACATCACTTATCATGCCACCTTAGATACCTTACCCTTATACATTCAGCGTGAGATTTGTGGAGGGATGGCGTACAGCCGGCCTCCGCAAAACAAATCATCACATGTGCTGCTCTTCCTTTCCTCTTATCGACTACACGGACTTGGCCAGCGTTGTTATTGGTTCATTTGAAAGTAGGAGATTCTCAAAACTGCACAGTGAGATTGTGTTGCTTGTTTCCAGCAAACTTTCATTTGGTTCATTGTGGAATATTGATTATCTCAAACCAATCACGGAGTACAACCATTATGCCATTGGCCGGGAGGGGCCGTAGGTGGACCGTAGTTGATAACAAGCTCAAGCTCAAGCTCAATAATTTTTCTTCTGCATATATCTGTGTAGGGTATTACTTTTCTTTTTGTTTTGACCTTTTCGTCATTTTTTTCTTATTTTGTCACTTATGGGAAACAAAAGCATGACGAGCAACTTAAGTTTACGCTTGGTTTAGGTATCATAACAATCACCTAAGTAAAAACTTGATATTTTATTGATGTATGGCAAGAGTGGGATGTAAAGCACATGAAACTTGGATAAGAATCAGAGGGGATCTGGTCCTGGCACCACTGAAAAATTGAATTCAGAAAGCCTTAAACACTCGATGATTTTCTGATGCGCGAAATAAGATGGGGTCTTCATTGGTGCTTGTTGAGATCTAAGCAATCGGGGAACTAGTAGCTTTAATTTTTTCTCGAAGTTTAATTTTGGTAGGGTAGAAACACTATATATTGAACACCATCTTTGGAATTCAACACATTTGTGGCCAATAAATAATAACGAAAGGTTTTTCTGATAAAATTTTGATAGCGTAGCTTAAGCTTATTTCTCAGCTTCGAATCGATATATTTTTTTTCGCGGGAATATGTTTTGAAATGATTATTTAAGCCTTTTTATTCAAAATTACTTTTGTCCCAATGATTAAACACAATGATTTTAATATTGAACAGGCAATGTTCTAATTATTGAACACGTAAACATTGAATATCATTGCACATATTTAGGGGTATTTCGCTTGATAGTATGCCTTGCAGGGGCGATTTTGGTTGAGCTAGCAACCAAGAAACAGTTTGTTTATATTTCGAAACGCCAACCGATGTTTGTTCAATAACTGGTGCATGCATTTTTTTACGAAACGAGTACTGCAAGATTGAACGTTCAATAATTGAAACATTGGCGTTTTCTGTGATCCAATGATTGGACACTTTAATTTGTTAAATTTTAAGAAAATAAGGATAATAAAGGCTGCCACTCTTCCAGAAATCATTAAAAAAAGACTTAGTTGAAAACACTCATACCATTATCTTCGTCGTTTATTTGTCTTTAATCGATTTTTTCCCCCAATAAAAAATAGGCTGTTTTTTTCATCCAGTCGAAAAACCAAGTCAAAATTGGAACACATATTCTAGTTTTGGGGATTGTGGCTTTAAGAGTCCGAGATTCTTGATAAAAATTTGAACAGGGGTAGAAAATTCTTCAACAGTGGCACAACGAATTTTGATTATTTTTTCTACTGTATATTATTGTTTTAATTGGTAAATGTTTTACTAGTGTTCAATATCTGGTACCTGTTCAATAACTAGTGTTTCTACCCTAGTAAGTTCAATTCTAAACTTCAAACTGTAAAAACTCCAAATGAAAAGCTCTAGTTCGTATAATCTGCGTTTTTTCTCTACGGACCACAAACTACAAAAGGTTGTTATGGGCGCCCCGAACAATCTCATGGTATCCCTCATTTTACCGGAGGTCCTGGATTCTATCTATGGAGCTTTCGTGCTCGAGCTTTCCTTGAAGCGATGGGCGTCGAACACGTTTTGGAGCTGGAAGCGTCGACGGAACCGGCTGAGTCAAAAAGGTTTGCCCAGGAAGACCGGAAGGCAAGAAGCTACATCATTGTTTTCCTCGGGGACGATTGTCTGAAAATCATCCGGGAGAAACCAACGGCACTAACGCGAAAAAGTCACTACCCACAAAGACTCCTAGGAATCAGATCGGAAGTCTCAGAATGCGAAGAGGTGATTTAATGCGCCCGTACCTGGTCGCCTACGAGGATCTTGTCCGGTAGTTGCAAGTGGTCGGAGGAACGTTAACCGAAGCTGATAAAGTCATCATACTCTTTGGAACCGTTCCCGAGGCCTACGATACATTAGTGACGGAAAACCTTGATAACGATCAACTCACACTGGAGGTTGCCAACCAATGTTTGTTAGGCCAGGAAATAAAGCAAAAGGCACGTGTCTTGACTCTTGCTCTAGCTTGCTCTTGGCCTTTAAGAATCGATAAATATAGAAAAAACAAAGTAAGCGCATAGGGAGAAAAAGACAAGTGTAATTTGACAGACAGATTTCGAAACGGTTGAATCTGTTTGCTCGGAAACATAACCCTAGAATCGGCGACAAGGTGCGGATCGTGTGAGTGGTGAGAGTTTTGCAGGAGGCAAGTTTTAAGTTGTATACGATTAAGTTACGCTTACAAAAGGCCCTGGATTTAACATGACAGTAGTAGAAAAGGTGTGGGCAATGTTAATTCAATCATCCATCCCAAAACAGATGTGATCCGAAGCAGCAAAAATAGCCGTATGTTTAATGAACCGAAGTCCTACGCTGTTAACCAACGTAACCTCAGCGGAAATTTGGTTTGGAAAGAAACTTTCATTGGAAAAGATGTTAATTTTTTGATGCAAAACTTTTGAATGCTATTCGGCAAAGGCAGAAGTTAGATCCTCGAAGTCATCAAGTTGTTTTTGTGGGCGAAGCAAATGGCTACAGACTCTGGGACAACCAGAAGCGCAAGTACTTGGTCGCCAGGGACGTTGTTCTCGATGAGCAGTAATTTCCATAGGCGGTTGAAGGTGAAAGCAAGTTTTTCAGACAACAGTTTTAACTATGTCCGAGCCATAGGGGGAAACTAAGGAATTCGACTCGTGCTTAGTTGATTCGACGAAGTGAATTAAGGCGTCCGAGTCCCTGGGACAAACGACGGTGAGGCACAGTGAAAGGGAGCGCTCGCTCCCCGGTATGTTTCGTGACTACTTTCTTAGTTCAAAGGCAACTACCGGTTGTTCTTTTCTCCCAGATACACGATACACCCACTAAGTATGCTGAAATCGAAGAACGAAGTCTATACCCACATGTTACATTGCTTGTCGCTGGCAGAAAGGGAGCGGCAATCGAAAAATTGAAACTTCGGTTGGCGCCAAAACTTTCTATGACCGATTGCGGATCGCTGCAAAACAATCACACTCGAATTATCGCAGAAGGTGAACCATTCCAAAGTTCTACAGCGGTTCCGTATGGAGAATTGAAATCCTGTTAAGACGCCGGTGGAGAAAGGTCTCTCCCTAGATCGGAATGGATCCGAAAAACAGGAGCTACACAAAGAACTACTGGGTAGTTTGATGTACATCATCCAGGTGTGTTCATCCGGACAATCTCGATTGGTTATTTGGCCTTCCCGAACCAGCAAAAGTTCAACCTAGAAGTACCAGCTTGGAATTGTTCAGCTTTTGCAGGCTGAATTTGCTTCAGTCCATGTTGCTTTTTGATTATTCTGCATCCGTTTGAAAATTTTCCACGCAGGCCATAACTTGTTGCAGAACAACTTGTGTTGGTTGTTGACGGACTATATTTTATTTACTATTAATAACTGCATGCCTTCTAGGCTGATGTTTAATTATTCTAAGACTACTTTGTTTGACATAATTAGCATATTTACAACTTTCGATGCTTCTAGTATAAGGTGTGAATTCATAAAAAGTAGTGGTTGCGTTGCAAAACAAAAAGTAGTAATTATGTATTTCATATTCTTGACAGAGCTGATTTGGGATTGCTTCCAAATTATTTTTTTTATTGATCAACTGGGAAATAAATTTGGGTTTTTTACAGATCACTCTGATCGTGAATCCCCTATCTTATAGTTGAAATCCGTGCACTTTTTCTACATTTAATTAGTAATCCGAATTTATTCTTCGATTTTACAGATTCAATTTCTTATCACTTCGAAACGATCAAGTATGTTATGACTTTAGCATGCTTATTTATTCCTTCCTTCTTCGTTGAGATGTTCATATCACGTTTAAATTGTAAACAAATCAGATAAAATAGTGAGAACTTAGAACAAGTTCACTGGTGTTGTTAAAAAGTGGTTGAAAATTTGACACTTTTAGCACATTTTTAAAATTTTGCGATGCAAGAACATTTTCAAGATCTGTCGCCTTCAAGTTTTTTTTGCAATACGTGTTGTATTTTCGCATGGTGTGATGCAAAAATAACAATATTTGTATCACATACGGCTGAAATAGAAAAAGTGCGGTAAAAAAATGCAACGCCCAAAGATCTTGAAAACATTTTTGCACGGTAAAATTTTCAAAATGTGCTACAAGTGCCAAAATTTCTACCACTTTTTCCCAACACCACAGAGAACAGACATCGGGCCCCGAACAAAAATTTGTTGAAATCGTGTGTGAGAATACCCACCTAAGTTTCAAACCAAATTCGTAAGTGGACTAACATCCATAAGATGTCGCTACCAGTACACATATTTTTCCATTTTTTCGACACGCTTAGAAATTAATACTCATAACTTATCTCAAATGAGGCCATTGCAATGTATGAGAGTAACACAACTTTTTGTGTAATAAATTTTAAGAACATCTTGATTTTTAAAAAATGCAAATCATATTTCAATCATACTTTAATCGCTGTTATATGTACCAGCATATGCCCTATATTGTTCAATCAATATTGACGCTGAATGGAAAGTTGAATTCCAAGTTTTAAAGTATGTCTGCCAGTAAATAGTTTTCTAGAACAGAGAATGTGAACATAAATGTTATAATTGTTAATTATGGGTCGGTTTTCCGGTTGATGTTATCTTGTAACTCATGTTTATAAATAACTTTAATCATTTCTACTGATTACTAACCCTGAGTTACAAGTCCTCATCTATCGATCTCAGGTAACATCAACCAGAATATCGAACCATAGTTTACAATTATAACATTTATGTTCTCATTTTCTGTTCTAGAAAACTGTTAACTGATTGTAAAATCCCAACACATACTTTAACACTTGGAATTCAACTTTCAATTCAGCGCCAAAATTTTTTGAACAATATGGGGCGTATGACAGCGTTCAATTGCGATTGAAATATGATTTGCATTTTTTTTAAATCATGATGTTTTAAAATTTATTACACCAAAATTTGTGTTACTGTCATACATTGCACTGGCCTCCTTTGAGATAAGCGATGAGTATTAGTTTCTAAGCGTGTCGAAAAAATGAAAACAAAAATAGGTGTACCGGTAGCGACATCTTATGTATGTTAGTCCACTTACGCATTTGGTTTGAAACTTAGGTTGGTATTCACACACACGTGTTGAGCTCCAGCTCGAACTCTGTTCTCTGTGCCAACACGAATGAACTTGCTCTTGGAGCACCCGTATTCTGTATCCGTGGTCCAAACAGCTGGTTTAGACTCAAATTCTCACCAAAGCAACCGCACTAGTGATCCATTATACCAGTTTCAACTCAACTTTTTTTTAGAACTGGTATAAGGATTGGTCCAAAACTGAGTAAATTTTGATCCTATTTTACGCAGTTCTGAACCATTTCACAGATAATAGATCACGAATGGGGATGTCATTTTTTCACTGGATGGATCTAATTTTGTTGGTCTAATTCTTGTTTAGATTAGACCCAAGAATAGATCACTCTTTGGGTGCTCTTACCCATGAATGAAAAACGTTAAACTTTCAGCATGTTGAGTATCATACATTCCAAGTTGGTCGCTTATACTTTTCAGATCAGAAAAAACAGCCAACGTCCCAAAGTCAACTATTGATGACTGATAACCCAACAATTGAAAAGTGTCACATTCGTCGATTTTCGAATGCTTCCTCAACACCACATTGGCTGGAAAAGGGTTATTAGCATGTTTCGCATCCTAATCGTTACCGTTTCTTGAGGTTTATTTTTCAATTCCATCGGCAAACAACCGAGAGACTTCCATCAATAGGCACAGTTAAACGGAACTTAACTTTATGCGATGAACGATGTGTAAGTTGACAAACAAAGAGTTTTGATTTTTTTCAAATTCCAAAGCAAACCAACAAACGGTGGGTTCAACATTGTGTTCTTTTTCATTTTTTCCAGCAACTCAACCGGGAATAGATCCCGGCACGCAAGTACCTTCCTAACTAACTTAAGTTAACCAACCATTATGAAGATGTCGTTTCACCCGAATTTCACGGGTAGGTGCTAAATAAGTCCACACAAGAAGTTTGTTGGACTTTAGTTGAGATCGTCAAGCATCGTTAAACTTGAACATATAAAAAAAATTTCACACGTTTCGGAGTTTGGTATTTATTGTAATTGAATGCCCGGAGATCATCGACGCAGACTTTTTTTTTAAACGTTTTGTCAACATAGATTTTTTTTTTGCTCCGACCATGAGCTCACTCAGATTTGAACCAATCAGAAATTAGTTCAGAAATATAAATTTTCAGATTCTAAAAACCATTGTCCCCAGGTGACGTCCTTATGGTACTTCGAAAAGTGACTTTTTTATATTTCTCAACTGAAGTTTTTAAACTCTTTCAAGGAAAGAATCAGACGCCCATGCCCTCGGTAATGGGTCATTTGAGATCGAACAATATCTCGCAGTGTTTGCTGTATTCTGTTTACCGTGAAGAACTGAAAATGGTAAACAAACAAATGGGCCTGACTGGCGTTTCCAGTAACATCAACAACAAAAGCCATAAAGTGACAATAGAATTATCAACTGGTCCGCTGGCTGGGGCACGGCCTAGTCAAACACCTCTTAAAACCCTGCACATTGATGATGATTTTAGCACCTAATTTTCTATCCCATGGAGCTCTTCTTTAGCCTCGGTAATTTGATTGGTCAACAAGGCTTAGAATGGGCTAGTTTTAAGTTTGATTTGTTGTTGTAATCTTTTTGAGAAAGCAATGGAAAACAGGTTTTGACAATTGTATGTAACTTACAAAGATCGCTGGAATAGCCACCGAGGCCACTGTAAGGATCCGAACTGGGATCTAGCGGGCTTCCGTGCCCGTGATGATGTATCCAAGCTCCTCCTCCGGTGAAAAGGAAGTTAGAGGCAACGATTGAACCAAGATCACAACCTGTCATTTTCGTCGAGTACAATTCCCCCCGGCTGCTGGAACAATCCTCAATCGAAGGGAGATGTGCGGTGTCATCCGTCGCACCTGTGCCACTGGCATCACTGTTCAGCCCCAAGATGTCGTTGATGGAAAATGCTTTCCGTTTTACGCCGGCAAGTTTCGTTCCATGGTAAGTTTGATGTCCACCCATAAATTTCTGCTGCCGATTGCATTTGCTGCTGCTAGTGCTAATTTGAAGATCGCTCGTTGAGTATTGTTTCAACTCATTATTCTGTTCACACCCACTTGTTGTTGATCCTCCTTCGTCACTGTCACTAATTACATCGATTTCGAGATCCATGTTTTCTGTTGTTTTCCGAAGCTCAGCAAAACAATCTAGGTAGGCTACCGGATCATCCTCCGACCGAACTATTTCAAACGTTAAACCATCCGCAACGAGATTCCGCGAGGGACTAAACCAGCTCTCGCTCGTTAATCCACACCGCAGCCAAGTCGGCCACAATTTAAACCTCTCGCCATCATTAGCACCTTTCATAATTGTGTACTGCGGCCAGCCAGGCCACTCATACACAATTATCGTTTGTTGTTGTTGTTGTTAACGCTTCTTGGAGGATAATTGAATTTTCATCTCTCTTTTTCAAACCCGACCCTTAGCTTGCTGGATGAATGAATGGTGGAAATCCAAAATGAAAAAATAACCGGTAGCGAGGTTGTGTTGTTGAGTGTGGAGAACAGCAAAAGTTAACGCCTATTTGTGTGCCGTTCCGTTCCCGCCCGGCTGGAGGAGTGAGCGAGAGCTAGATAGTTGCGCTACGAATCGAATCGCGTGCCGGCCAGCCATTCAGTTTAGTGTGGAAACAGCTAATACCCCGAGATCCGGGCAATAAACGAGTTAAGTGTGCGATTATATTACCCATCGTCGTCGTGGGGAAGTAAGAGGCCCCACCTCCCTAGGTTATACGTGGTAAACAGACCCTAAATGGTTTTATTGGAACCGGCAATTGATATCCACCGCGGCCACGGTTGTTGTTGGCTCTATCAAAGATGGAGGAAAGCAGGTTAGTAAACTTATACTTGGGTATATCATCGCCGGAAGAAATCATCTCGTTCTATACAGGTACAGTTTCCTAAGGAAGTAATTCAGATAATGAAATTGTCTTTATCAAAAATTTAATATGATACTCGGCAAATGGAGTAGTGGACGGGATATCCCGAGTTCAAACTGAACTACGTAGATTGGATTTAAGCTGGAATAGAATTGCAATGGAATTGATTCAAGCATTTTGACTTTTCTTGCCTCTTCGATGTCTATTGTAAACGCCAGATGAAACTTCCAACGAGCTTTCTACCAAATTCAGACGTCACGGGACCTAGCCACTGTCAGACACAAAAACCGACCTAACTTAGGAACTTGATCACCAGATGCCCATTAACCAGACTCTTGGGTAGCGACGCTGTACTAGCGACGTCGAACAATGAGTTCAAGGCTGGTCAAATTCCACTGGCTGATCCTCGTCCACTTTTCCAAAAACCATCAAGTCGCGCACATCAAATCTCGGACAATCAATTCCGACCACGTTGTTCCAAAAGTCCAATAAGAGGTATTAAAATGTATAAAGTGAGGACATCAGGTAAGCCATTGGAGCCAGTGGATCGCAAGTCGTGGAATTGCTTGCCTCTTAAGCAGCCCTTGTACCACACTATATCGTTCCGTTTGCTGGACTTATCAGATCCAGGAAGGTCGTAATAAGGGTCCCCAACCACGTTACTGAGGCAAGCCGACCACACCGGGTCCAGAAGTCAGCTCGTCTCCAGTGCAGGGCCCGGAAGTCCACCAGGTCAGAGTAGTTTTAAGAAAGTGAGAAGTCAAAGCAGTGTAAAGTACAGTGAATATAAACTTGATTGAGAAGCGCATATGTTTTGAGGGTTTTTCTTTTCGCGCAAACTGTTCCCTGCGATTTTGTGTTAGGATAAGCGTGCTGCCCTGAGGCCCAAGAAAGGGAGTCTCTGAGACGCCGGCGGAAGTGGTAAGACCATATTAACACTATCTGGATTCCAACGATCCCATTTTCCCCAATTTTTATTTCTATTGCCTTTTGATGACACCGGCATTCTAATTCTACTCCAGCTAACATGAAATCGTAATAGAAATGATAATCCAAATCGAATATTAAGACATTTTCAATAATCATCGTAAACAAGTTGGTATTGAGTGATTTTCTATCATTCATTTACGACTAGCTTTGCCAAAAACAGTTGAGTCGGACAGCAGTTTAGTCAATTCGTAAATGTCTCCAAAAAGTTGGGAATATGCTAATTCAATATTTACGATTTGAGTGAATTCAGTTAACTGATTTACGATAAATGGGCGGTCCATCGATTGAAACTCTATCCGATCTCTTCCTTTCTTTCTTTGACCGGTTCGTCAAAATGAAATCTCACCTATAGAGCTATAGCCTGGATCTTATCAACTGATGAGTTGGCATCGTGGTAAGATACCGGACTGCGAACTAGGAGGACTGGAGTTCAATCGGTCGGGGATTTTTTTTTTAGTTTAACTCAAATTACTTAAAATTGTATATTTTGCAATTTGTGGGGAAATAGAATCGTTGGAGTCTTGTCATTGTAGATATATCGCCTCCACTTTTGTAGCTATATGCTACTTTTGTAAGTTTAATACAATCTTTTCATCTGGTATAATTGTTTGAATAATTCTGTTGTTCCTTCAATATACCTCCTTAAATGTTTGCTGGGACGTTGGAGATAAATTTGGCAGACCAACGGTTTTGGAGACCTGTAAATGCAAATTGGCCATTTCTGAGCCGATGTCCTTCATGATATCACAATCAAGTGTTATCCGGATAACGGAAGGATTCCAATTTCTCAACCAGCTGCCTTACTTCTTTGGAATCGGCAGCATTTTGCATTTAATCTTGGTAGTCTAGGATGAATGGATATCCTTGGTTGCCTTTAGTAACCATGGAGATATCAAAATGAGAAAGTAAATGTTCACTTGTTCTTTAGATTTTGACCAGCACACACGTTTCTCATTTAAATCTCAAGTGGTTAAGTGCCAAGCACAGTTTATCAAGCTGATCTCTTTAATCCCGAGATACGATCCGAGCAGCGGCAACACGTATTCAAATGGGAACGAGCGATGGTCGGATGAACGCACACAGGAGTGGCTCAGGCAGGACGAAGATGACTTCTGGAAGCGAAAGAGAGATCGTGCGGGTCGGTGGTCAGGCCAATCTCGCGCCTACGGTGGTGCCGTTAGATTTCACGCAATCGATGAATTGAAAGCTTGTCAAAACTATGCGTCGTATTTAGTAGTTTGGGATGGAATATCCCTCATCCGAGATTGTTTATTCTATTTTCTTTATTTTACTCCGGATTCAACTGCTCGGGAAAACAATTCCTTCGTTTACGCCTTTATCACGGAAATGAATAACTTGTAAGAGTGAGTTCCATCCATGCGCAAAAAAAGTGCATTTCGAGCGGATAGAACAACGGTTTGCGTTCCAGCTAATCTTTGGGCACGACGGTGCAAATGCTGGTCATTTTTCTGGCATCCTCTCCTCATTCTCCTAAATACTCCGCATCTTTTTTTCGGATCCTTTTGGACAATCCGCCTTGAGGTCGGGAGTCTAGCCGGGCAATCAACCTCGACGAGTGGCCCTCATATGAGGTGGTGCTTAAATCACTCGTTTGATGAAAGCGGAAGTTGTATGGGAGAGGCTGGATTCTCACGCACGTTTTACAAAAAGCAGCAAGAAAGGACTCACCGTTACATTCAAAGCAAGTGGCTGTAGGGCTATGTGGTTTATCTATATGTGGGGACAAGAATACCCTTGCACGAGTGTGAGAATCCGTTTTTTCAATGTTTTGATTGCTACGTCACAAACGTTCATGAGCGTCCCGACGTTAAAGTCGCAATTCACCGACGGCATACAATGCTTCATGAAATCTCATAAATCACAATCAAAGAACCCTTTACGCTTCTTCATTCTGACGCGCAGCACGGCGACGCTATTTGTTCTAAATAATTAACAACTTTATTTGCTTCCCAAACATTCCTCCTAATAAGTATCCATGGCTACATTTGGGCGCCTAACACTTGACTCCGTGATGGCGTCGCGTTACATCACAATCGTTCATAAACAACTGTATGGATACAACGCACTAATATTAAAGTTTTTGGTTGTCCCCACCTATAGATAAACCACATAGGCTGCAGGGTGGGTATAGGAGTCGACGCAAGAAGCCAGCATTAGGACATTTGAACATCTACAATCCACCTTCCCAAACACAAGAGAAGGAGGTTCGACTCAAAATCAACCGAAGGCATTTCCGTGGAGTTCAAAGGGGTACCAAATTTTCAACCCAACGCGACGAAGGCAAGCAGTCGATAGTTCGCAACCTTAGGATTCCACCCACTCATAGACCACAGATGTGTGATGGTAGACTGAGTCGATTTGGGGTCATTTTTGAATTTCTCAAACCCTGGGATCTTAAAAGCTTCGTTTTGGTCCAAAGTCATCCATGATTTTTTGCAAAATTTTTAGGTAAGTTTTACATGAGTAAATTTGAACTTTTAGGTTTGTATGGGAAAATTGACTATTTTGTACTGAAAAATCAACACCATTTCTGTTTCTTCTGTGGAACCGAGACTGCTAATGGTTTTTGTGCCATGATTAATTCCTTCAAGGAAATTTCCCGCTGAACAACTTTGTCGAATATCATAACTTCGTATCTTTTTAGACAAAAAAAAATAGAATTTATTGTTTATCAATGCCAAAAGACATACACCTGTTAAATAGCTAATAACTTATTTGTCTAAAAAGATACGAAGTTAAGATATTCGACAAAGTTGTTCAGCGGGAAATTTCCTTGAAGGAATTTATAAATTGGCACAAAACCCATAACCAGGTTCGGTTCCACAGAAGAAACAATAATGAAGTCGATTTTTCAGTACAAAATAGTCAATTTTCCCATACAAACCTAAAAATTCAAATTTACTCATGTAAACGTTACTTAAAAATTCTGCAAAAAATCATGGATGAGTTTTGGAACAAAACGAAGCTTTTAAGACCCCTGGGTTTGAGAAATTCAAAAATGACCCCAAATCGACACAGTCTAGTGTGATGGCCCTCTCAGCTATGGCGATGCTTGGGGAGATCAAGGCTTTGGAAACCTAACTGACGTGGGAGCTGTGCGACTTACCAGAAGGAAGGAAGGTGATCCGCATGAAATAGATTTTCAAATCAAGCGGGATGGTGATGATGAGGTGTCTAAGTACAAAGCAGTCATCAAAGGGTGCTTACTTTCGACTTAAATGAGATGCCTACTCGCCAGTTGGCGTTGGCAACACAGCACAATTCCGAGCTCCATGAGATTAACCAGTATCTAAATCAGCGATTTTCAAACTTTTTCCATTCACCGCCTACCTCGGTATTTTAGAACTCACTACCCCCTAGAATTATTTTCTAAGAGCAAGTTCACTGGTTGAGATGGAGATAGAAATTTCGAAGGTTTACAACACATCACAACACATTTGCCGTACACCGGTGTTGGGAAAATCTGATATTCGAACAGTTTCGCGCTGCAAAATTTGTATCGTATAACACTTTTTGGCCGAGGGTGATAGAAAAACACGATGTTTTGCAACACCGAACCGAGTGATACAGTCGGCGTTGCAATACAGTATTCGTGCATGAAACGCTTCGGTGCTGCCATCTTTCTTATGCTCAAAACCTTAGATGAGGGGAAAATAAAAGAAATTGACCAATTTCATGATTTTAACATAAAGTGATATTTTCTTTTGTAAACAATTCTCTTATCACTTAAATTGATACGAATTACAAAGAAGTTAATCAACTCTTTAAAACCTACAGCCAATTTTTGTCATGCCCTTGCCAATTGAGTGGGCTATCATATACATTTCGAGGCGCAGAGATGCCAGATAGCTGGGTAAATAAATTTTGTTTGTTTGAGCGGTTTTCGGGAGAAGGAATTTCGTTTTTTTATTTGAAAAATGTTATTCCGTCGGAATGTCCGGTATCAAAGTTTGAACGCCGCCTTTAATGGTTCATCATCTTTAGAAAACGGAACCCTCGCTGTTAATTCGTCGAGTGTCAATCATATCAAACGCAAATTATTTTATAATTAAACCCCATATTCCAAATTTTAGGTTGTGCTGCCGGAATGCACCAAATTTGGCTTCCGGTAGATTGGATCACTGATCCCTTTGTTAAAACACGGTCAGGAACGGTTCTGATATCGGAACGTTCCATAGGTGGGACCTGGTTGGATTTTCAGAAAAGGAACAAGAAATGAAACGGTCGACCAATATAAGTTTGTATTAAAAGTTACCAAACAAAAACACTTAATTTAAATTATATGTAAAACCTTTAAATTCGAAGAGTTCATCAAAGACCAAATTCACTTTCATTTGTGCTCTACTTGCCCATACAATTTCGAGCATTTTACTCATAGCATTGGAAGAACGTTACAATACCACTACCATATAATAACCTAGGTCAGGCAAATAGAAATTTTGATGCAGCATTTTTTACGTTTCGACAGAAAATTAGACAAAAAATCGTGCCGGAACCAAACAAAATCAACAAAGCTGTTGTTTCATAGATGAGATATGCTCAGTTAAGTGAAACTTGTAAATTTATCCAATGCAAAACTCTCTCAACAACTTAGAAAAAGTTTTAAGAATGGTCATTCTAATGAAACAAAATTTGATCCCTGTTCACTGGTCAATGATTTAGTCAGATCAATTTGACATTTGAGCGCTTTTTTGATAATAAATTTTTCATATAAGCACTACTATTTCAATAAAGTGAATTTGATTTCAATTTTTAAACGGTCAATTCAAAACAGGAAAAAACAGTGAAAATACTGAACAGCAAATGCACTTGGCATCGCTGGTTGCCCTCAATTTTATACCTTCGTTTTCTATCACACTGGTGGACGGTCAACATTTTTGGTCTATTTTTCACGATACAAAAATTCCCATCTGTGCTACATCTGTCAAAATTCCTACCACTTTTTCCCAACACCATTGGACTTGCTCTAAGAGCAAGTTCACTGGTGTTGGGGGAAAGTGGTAGAAATTTTGACATTTTGAAAATTTTACCATGCAAAAATGTTTTCAAGATCTTGGGGCGTTGTATTTTTTTACAACACTGTTTATATTTCAGCCGTATGTGCTAGAAATATTGCTACACTGAACCCAAATTCACTCTTAAAATACACATGATTTTTCACTTAAAAACAAGGATCCAGTGATTTTCTTCCATTCAAGTGCGACATATATATTTCACTTGGCAGTCACTTAAATTTCAAGTGAATTCATCCACATTCACTTCAGTCGTCACTTAAGTGAATTCACTTGACCCATCACTTAAAATTCAAATGAAATTACGTATGTCGAGAATTTACTACAGATGTCACTTATTTTTTAAGTGAAAATTATTTTGCGTGTATTTTTGCATCACAGTATGCGAAAATACAACACGTGTTGTAAAGAAACTAGAAGGCCACAGATCTTGAAAATGTTTTTGCATGGCAGAATTTTCAAAATGTGCCGTAAGTGTCAAAATTTCTACCACTTTTTCCTAACACCAGTGAACTTGCTCTAACAAATTTGTACAGAAATACAAAAAAAAAGGTTCTCTTTCAATTTTTTTTTTTTTTTTCAGGGATTTTCATCCTGTTGGATGATTCATCCCATCTCCTACCGTGGCTAGTGTACTTTTTTCAATTTTTTTTTTTGTTTTTTTTTTTTTGATTTTTTTTTTGTATTTTTTTTTTGGGGGGGGGGGGGGAGGGAGGAAAGGGAAAGGAAATACTAGGGACAGATGGGTAGAGTGATGTTTATATTTCCTCGTAAATGCTGCTGCTCCGGAGGAATGAGAGGACCTTTTCCTCTTCTTCAGGATCGTTCGACAGGATCTGTCGAAGGTTGTCGGCTAGGTCGCAGTCAAGGCGGGCTTGCTGGTGTATAGGGCATTGCGTGAGGATATGTTTGATGGTGATGACTACGCTGCAAGCGGGGCAGATGGGAGGGTCCTCTTTACCCATAAGATAGCCATGGGTCAATCTTGTATGTCCTATGCGTATTCGGGTTAGGGCTCTCCGCTCAAAGAAGGAATTCCGGTCGTTCCATGCATAGGTGCAGTTTTTGATCTCCCTCAGCTTGTTTTCGGTGATGTTGTTCCAGGTGTTTGCCCAAGAAAGGAGCAGGTGGTTTTTAAGCCAGTGGGAGGCATCTGAGGGAGGGATGGCCGTATTGGGGGGTTCCAGCTGACTACCGTTGAGAGCCAATCGATCTGCTGCCTCGTTGCCGGGAATCCCGGAGTGACCAGGAATCCAGCACAGAGTAATTTTTTTCGTCGCTGCAATGTTGGAAAGTGCAATGATCCATGGGTGTTTTGTGTTGGCTGCCTGGACAGCTCTCAGCACGCTTGCAGAGTCGGAGAAGATGACTGCGCCGGTAGATGGGCAGAGGTCCTGGGCTGCTTTTAGGATGGCGAAAGCTTCAGAGCTGAAGACGGAGCATTTGGGTGGTAGAGAGAAGGCCACACTGTCGGTAGTGCTGAATATGCCACATCCAACCTGGCCATCAGTGGACTTGGAATTATCGGTGAAGAACTTGGGTATGCCTTGGTATTTTCGACTAACGAGTTGGTGATAGTTGGCCAGAGCAACAGTTGAGCTCCCTCCGGCTCGTACCGCGGAGAGCAAGCTAAGATCGACTTTTGGGACAGGAGCATTGAATTTGCGAAGTCTAGGTTCAGGGCGGGTTGATATTTCAGGGATAGACGTTTCATACTTTTGTAGGTAGCTTTCGGTACGCTGAACCATAGGTACTTCGGGGTTTCGGCTGTAGGATAACCAGCGGATCGTTTTGCTGGAAAGGTTTCTTGCGATCACGTAGTCAAAAGGGATCTGTCCACTTTCTGCCATGATAGAAACGATTGGGCTGCTCCGGAAGGCGCCGCCGATGATGCGAACTGCTTGGTTGTATAGTGGCTCCAATTTTTCGTTAATGCGGTCGCCACCGCGACTAAATAGGCCCAGTCCGTGGAGCATGGTAGGCATCAGCCATCCATGAGGAATCGGAACAGTGAAGAGCGGGAACCGGCGCCCCGGGCGCTACATAACTTTTTAAGGATGTTGAGTTTGAGTGAAGCTGATTTCCGAACTTGGTTTGCATGGTTGATGAATTTGAGTTTGTCATCCACTAAGACTCCAAGAATGCGGGATGAGTGGACTATGGGGATAACTTTATTGCCCATTATAAGTGGGGGAAGTTTGTTCAGCTTCTTCTTCCTGCTACTAAGATGCATGAGCTTTGACTTTTCTGGAGCGAAGATAAAACCCATGGAAGGTGCCCAGTTGTCTACTCTATTTACGGCTATTTGTAGTTGCTTTCTGGATAGTACTGAGTAGGGGGACACGGATATCAGGGTTATGTCGTCGGCATAGGCCAGAATATTGACGTCCTCTGGAACTACGTCAAAAAGTGATTGCATCCCAATAAGAAACAGCGTTGGGGCCAAAACAGAGCCTTGGGGCACACCGTTTGCTATGGTGTGGGGGGATGATAGCTTCCCATCGATGTAGACCCTAGCTTTACGTTCAGTCAGGAAGCTGCGGATGAAATATCCCATTCTGCCCAGAACACCCCATTGTTTTAGCCTGGACAAAATTTGATGACGGGATACCCGGTCAAAGGCCTTAGAGAGGTCCAAACATAAGCACTCCACTTGTTGGTTGTTATCGATGGCGTCGGCAATGATATTTTCAAAGGTGGTAAGGTGGTCGTCGGTAGAGCATCCAGGGCGAAAGCCAAACTGTCTTGTGTCGAGAAGGTTGTTGGACTCAAGAAAGGAGACTAGACGGCGTTTAACCAGGCGTTCAAGAATCTTTCCTGCACAGTCCAAGAGGGTGATGGGACGGTAGCTGTTAATGAGGTGAAGGTCTTGATGGGGTTTGGGAATTGGTATGATCAGGCCTTCTTTCCACTGCGTAGGGATTTCACCAACGTCCCAGATGTTGTTGAGAATTTCCAGAAACAGAATCTTGCCGATCAGTGGGAGGTGTTTCAGAAGGGGATAACCAATCTCGTCTTGACCGGCGGAACGTCCTTTGACCTTACTAAGGGCGATGTCAAGTTCTTGTAAGGTGAAATCGGAGTTGTAATCGATGTTTGAACCAGTACCAAAGTCGATAGCGTTTTCGTTGTTGGAATTTGGGTCCGCAGAAGAGACGGAGGAGAAGTGTGTGCAGAAGGATTCAGCGAGCAATGCAGGGTCGTTAGAGTACTGTTGACCCAGCAACAGATGGAAACGGCTGGTGCGATTGGAGCCATTCAGGCGTTTGATTTTATCCCAAACTATGGCGGATGGAGTCTGGGGATTGATTTCCTCCACAAAATCCCTCCAACTAGGGTAAGAACACTATATATTGAACACCATCTTTGGGATTCAACACATTTGATGCCAAAAAATAATAACGAAAGGTTTTTCTGATAAAATTTTGATAGCGTAGCTTAAGCTTATTTCTCTGCATCGAATCAATATATTTTTTTCGTGGAAATATGTTTTGAAATTATTATTCAAGCCTTTTTATTCAAAATTACTTTTGTCCCAATGATTAAACACAATGATTTTAATATTGAACAGGCAATGTTCTAATTATTGAACACGTAAACATTGAATATCATTGCATATATTCAGGGGTATTTCGCTTGATAGTATGCCTTGCAGGGGCGATTTTGGTTGAGCTAGCAACCAAGAAACAGTTTGTTTACATTTCCAAACACCAACCGATGTTTGTTCAATAACTGGCACATGCATTTCTTTACAAAACGAGTACTGCAAGATTGAACGTTCAATAATTGAAACATTGGTGTTTTCTGTGATCCAATGATTGAACACTTTAATTTGTTAAATTTTAAGAAAATAAGGGTAATAAAGGCTCCTACTCTTCCAGAAATCATTCAAAAAGACTTAGTTGAAAAAACTTATATCATTATCTTAGACGTTTATTTGTCTTTTACCCAATTTTTCCCCCAATCAAAAATAGGCTGTTTTCTTCATCCAGTCGAAAAACCAAGCCAAAATTTGAACACATATTCAAGTTTCGGGGATTGTGGCTTTAAGAGTCCGAGATTCTTGATAAAAATTTGAACATAGGTAGAAAATGCTTCAACAGTGGCACAACGAATTTTGATTCATTTTTCTACTGTATATTATTGTTTTAATAGGTAAATGTTTTACTAGTGTTCAATATCTGGTACCTGTTCAATAACTAGTGCTTCTACCCTATTTCTTTTTGCGGTTTTAACGGCTGCCTTAGCGGCAGATCGTGCAACTTTGTACTCTCCAAGGGCGAAAATTTTTTGGGGGTGATCATTGGGGAGGCGACGTAGTGCTCGGAGTTTTTTACGGCGAAGTTTGATGGAGTCCCGAACTTCTGGGCCCCACCATGGCACGGCTCTTTTACCTGGTACCCCAGTGGTTCGCGGAATGTACAGAGAGGCAGTGTTGAACAGTAGTCTGGTGAAGGAATCATAAGTGTGGTGGGAATTGTTTTTCAAGGCTAGCTCGATTTCGGATTGATAGCCGACCCAGTCAGCATCCTCGTATTTCCACCGAGGTCTTGTGGCTACTTGGGGGGTGGAATGCTCGAGAGATACAACGATTGGGATGTGGTCACTACCGTGAGTGTCTTCCAGAACTGTCCAGGAGAATTTCTGGCTGAGATTGCAGGATACTAAACTCAGGTCCAAGGCAGATGTATTTCCAGTGGAGGGGTCAATTCTTGTAGGTAGGGAGTTGTTCAGAATGTCCAAATTGTTGGTGGAGCAGAAATTTTCAATGAACGCTCCTTTTCGGCTGGTTTGAGAGTTCCCCCAGCTGATGGAGTGTGCATTCAAGTCACCCAATATTAAGACTGGTTGGGGCAGTTGTTCTAGGAGTTCTTCAAATTCTGGGTGTATTCATGCAGAGGTTTCGTGGGGGGTATGTAGAGCGAGACTATGGTGATGTTTATGGGTGATTTGAGTTGGACGCTGACTGCATTTAGTGGGGAGTTGATTGATACTGTTGTGTATGGGTACCCGTTTTTAACAGCTAAACCAGCCCCTTGCCCTTGGTTAGAGCTCAAATGGAGAGAATAGCCATTGATAAGGTTTTGAGCAATCTGGTTTTGATGAGTGAGTGTTTCTTGTAAGGCAAGTACAATGGGAGAGAGTTTTTTAGTTAGAAGTTCCAATTCAGCTGTACGGGCTCTCAAACCTCGTAAATTCCATTGCAAGGCAAAACATATTTTACTTCTAGGCGTAGGAGATGTGGTGATACTTGAGACCAGTGAGGTACTTGTACAGTTGTTATTGATGGGTGGGGATTGGTTCACTTGAGTGGCAATAAGTGGAGCCATTTGTAATGATGGTAAAATGATTTGGTTACTCACCGATCTGGGAGGAGGGTTGGGGCTAGTTGTCGCTTCGGGATTTCCTGTTGCATGCAGATTTGGGTCCATTCGGTGGGAGAGGTTTTTTCTTTTTCAGGTCTATCGATGTTGTTGGGCTACGGTCTTCCGATGATCCACGGTTTCTGTTCCGCTTGGGCGTGTTCGGAGCGGAGCTGGTTTCAGATGTCATAGTGGCATCGGAATCCGACGTATCTTCTTCGGTTTCCATCGTTGATCTGGACCTTTCTCGGTTTTGATTTAGCAGGGCCATAAGTTGAGCCACTTGGTGCTCTAACTGTTTGATTCGGCGGTCTTTTTCATCGTTCGGTATGGTAGTTTTGGCGGTTTCCATACGGAGCTGGACTGAGCTGGCGCTTCTGGACGCAGCGCAACGGGACTGGTACTCCTTGGTGGCGGCTCCTTGGGAAATTCCCAAGTCAACGCGGATTTTAACAATAGCTTGTTCTTCCTGTTGTTTCGGGCAGGAGCGGTTGATTGCTGGGTGTGCTCCTCCGCAGTTAAAGCATTTCGGAGTCTTGGGGCATTTTGGGTGTGGTCCAGGCTCACCACAGACCAGGCAGACTTCGGCTTGTTGGCATCGCAGTTTAGTGTGTCCAAACTTGCCACATTTGTGGCACATCATCGGGCGTGGATAGTACGTCCTTGTGGAAACACGGACGTACCCGAAGAAAACGTGGGTTGGGGGGACGGTTCCTTTAATGGTGAGAACCATAGTAACGGTTGGTTCCTCCTTTCCATCGACCTTTTTCAGGAAGCGGTATACTCGGGTAATACCCTGGTCCGCCAGTTCCTTGTCGGACATACCGGAAACCTCCCGGCAGGAAACAACACATTGAGTGGTGTTCAGAGTTGGATGGGAGGTAATGGAGACAGGGGTTCCATCAATGAGTTGGTTGATGCGGGTTAATTTGGTGGCTTGCTCCTGGCTGCGGACCTTCAGCAGGTAACTGGCTCCGCCTTCGGTTGGATTAACACCTTCGATTCGACCAACGGCTTGGTTGATGGTTTTGGCGATGATAAACGGGTTGGACTTCAATTTGTCTTTGGTTGTTGATTTCATCACCAGAAACTGGACATCGCCGTGTAAGCCATCACGGTCCATCCAGGAGGGCATCGTTCTTTTGTTGCTCCTACCAGGGGGATCCGTCTGGGAGCCCCACGGTGGATTTCCATCCACCGACATATCACCGACCACAACAAACTTTTCGTGAGACTCAATCAGAGCAATAACACGCGGCGAAGAAGAAGACTAAATTTCCTTCGAATGTGATGTCCGTGATAGAAACACACGGCACGCAAAACGAAATTACACGGCACAATCCAAAAAAAAACACGTCTTATCTCGGTGACGTTTCGACTAAGACTGGTCGAAAAAAAAAAAATGGTTCTCTTTCAAAGACCCTAAAACCGTGGCCCCTCCAGTGGGCGGTAGGGACCACTTTGAAAATCACTGATCTAGATGGTTCGTAGAGACAGTTTTGAACAAGATGATGTTCGCTACGATGTACGTCGATGATCTCCTGATCTACGCCAACGATAACGCGCTATTGAAGCAGCTGAAGAACAACATGCATGGTCGTTTCGAGTCCGAAGATCACGATAGCGTTGACCAAGGGAGCCAGTTCAGTAGCAATAATGCGGATAGGGGAGGAGATGCGGTCACCAGAAAATCAACCCCCGAGTTCGTTTCCACCATGTCCGGAGAATACAAGTCTGTTGCACTTTCATCCCGCGAGGCCGAATTTATTGCTCTGTCTCGTATACGCAACCATCGAGAAACACTTTGGGGAAACAATTTTTAAAGGAGATCGACTATCGATACGTGATCCAGATTTTCAACCATGCCTCAGAAGGGCCAACTTGGCCCGGCAAGATCGAATTAACTCAACCTGCTTGTCTTCGTGAACGTTTATGCTCCTTTGGCTTCGTCTTCCAGATTTTCCTGGTCTTTCAGCATAGATCTTCGTACTTTCGGAACCCCATCGATCGAATATCAAACCGTCTTAGGGATCTCCTTGATGTTGGACGTCAATGACTCGATGATGATGAATTCTAATCAGCTTGTTTCAGCTGGACCATTTTGCTTCATGATGATCTCAAGCAACCCTTGTGAACTTCTTGAGTTTTGGGATGGTGGTACCATTTTTTCATTGATTGGAAAGGTGCGTTCTTCAGTACTCGCCAAAATGTTGAGCTTTCGCTAATGAATAAGAGACTGTTTTACAAAAGTATGACTTCATTCGATAAAAGGCAGACTGGAAAGAAACTTACAGCGTATTCGTTTATGGACAGATGCAACCTACACTGCAAAAAATCCACACTTAGGATGTATGTTTCCCCCACACATACGTCTTCAAAATTGTTCTACGTTTAGATTTTATATGATTCATATGATTATCATATGTCACACATAAAATTTATTATAGAAATATGAAGTTTATATGAAATTTACACATAAATTATATGATATTAGTTTTTGAAAATTGTCATGTTCTAAAAATGGCCGACCTGAAGAAAAAATTTGGAGTACCCGTTGTGTCAACAAATAAGGTGAGTAAAAGTGTATAAAAATTAAACCAGTGAATATTCATTGATCTATTCTATTCTCCCGCAGGGAACTGGCTTCTGACTGTGATGCTGAAATTAGTTAGTCCCAGAAATTGGTCGCCCGAAAATGGTCCTCGCATCCGGTTTCCAGCTGGTGACTTGCTTGCGGTCCCCGGTTACACACAGGCAGGATGGTCGGCCCTTAATTGATTTTGGAGACCTAGACCGACAATCTTTTACACATCCTGAACAATTCAGAAGGTGAGTTTATAATTTATTTGATCGAATATTATAAAAGTTATAATCTTGAATTCTATATGTGTGGGCACGTATTTTCCAAATGGGAATCAAATTGCAAAAATCTATAAGGCTAACACATATTCCAAATATGTGGTTTTTTTGCAGTGTACTAATGAGATGGTAAAGGCATATTGAATTTCTCAAACAAGAAAAAAAACAATATTCACAATCCCTCTAACGACAAAAAACTAAATATTTAACAAAAAAAACTGAGCAATGAAGAGAAAATCATTTAATCCAATCATTGATTTCCATTCTCACATAGCCGCACGAGTTTCCTGGATCCTTAGAATATAAAAAAAAGAAACCAAACATCTCTCTCCGAAGCAGGGAGTAGGAAAAATCCCACAATGATTAATAGAATCTTGAATTACACCCGCACCTAGCATTACCTGCCGCTGGTTGCCCTTTCCTCCGCACCAGACCTGCCCACTACTCATCTAATCGCGTGGAGCAGTTGTTAAATGCATCGCGTTTTGATATTTATTGTTGGCTAATACTTACGACGCTTGATTGGTTGGTGTGAACTTTTACCAGCTGGCGCTTACCCGGGGTAAAAGATAAAAAAAAAAGGAAGGGCGAGGAAACGCTGTTAAGCGGTTAGTTACGTGTTTATCATTTACCACCATCCAGTCCGCAGATACCAGTGAGCAGTAAAGTGGTTTATTGTTGTGATGATCCATTACCGCGTCCAGCAGCCAGCGAGCGGTGTGGAAACAGCGCAGCATCCCTCCCAGCCCACTTTCGGTACGGTACTTTTGGGCATTGCGTGATGCAGTTTTTTTTCTTCGTTTCGCTCTCCCGAACCATTTCGTGATTTGATTGATTAGGGTGAATAAAGTATATGTAATAGGGCGTTTAAAAAGAAAGTGATAATTCTCTTAATGCTTTTATTGAAGGAATGTGGACCATGCAAAATCAAAACTTTTAATAAAATCCGGTACATTTGACGTTGGGTCAGACTCTGTTATTTTTATTGGATTTTGATGATGAAAACATACATATATGCATATAAATGCATCAGAGCAACCATTAAAATTGAGGGATGAATGACCCCATAGATGTTAAAATCCCAATGATCAAATAAATAAAAAAAAACATTAAACGCCTGAAACTATGCAAAAGTTTGATCCACTTCAACGGTAAAACTCAGAATTTGTCTGGACAGGTCATTCTGAGGTTAGTATTTCTAATTTCATTTGCATCATAGAAATGTTCACTAAATGTAATCGAAATATTGGTATTAAAAGCCAACACAGGAAATATTTTGAAATTTTATATTGTTGTTAAACGTTTCCCTAATTTCTTTCAATTTTTGTTTTGCCTTCAATTTTTTTTTTGTTTTTGTTTTTTTAATTGTTTTCCAATACTTTAAAAGCATATATACTTCATATTATTCTTTTCATTCGGAAATAAATAAAGATTCATCACATCTTTCTGTTAAATGTTGCAATCAAACAGAAATTACCATTGAATATGTTGTCTCAACAGTGCTTGTTCGTTGTGTAAACTCAGGCGCATTCGCTAAACGACAATAACCAGCCAATTGATGAGTATTAGGGTGGTATGCATTGTGTTGCTTCGTTAGTTTAAAGTTGTCCAAATTAAACAAAGCGCTTCAAAGTTCTATTTTTTTATCTTAATTTAAATATCAATAACTGAGAAATATTGGATGAATGAACAAAAAATTGTCATAAAGGGATATTATTAGTATAATTATGAGTATTTTCAAAAACTTTTAACTTCAGTTATTTCTATTGATAAAAATCACATTATGGGATGAGAATTGATCATTCTATATAATAATTATAAAACAATTCTATGAAAATATCAAAATAACTAAAACAACGACATTTTTGTCGTTTTTTGTCAGTTTTATCATTTTTGTCATTTTTGACATTTTTGTCATTTTTGTCATTATTGTCATTTTTGTCATTATTGTCATTTTTGTCATCTTTTTAATTTCTGCAATTTTTGTCAATTTTGTCACGCTTGTCATTTTTTTCATTGCTGTCATTTTTGTCTTTTTTTAATTCTTGTTTTTTCTGTCATTTTTAACGTTTTTGTCACGCTTGTCATTTTTGTCATTTATGTCATTTTTGTTATTTTTGAAATTTTTAACATTTTTAACATTTTTAAACATTTTAAACATTATTGTCATTTCTGTCAGTTTCGCCATTTTTGTCATTTTTGCCTTTTTGTCTTTTTTGTCATTTTTGTCATTTTTTCAATTTTGTCATTTTTGTTATTGTTGTCATTTTTGTCATTTATGTCATTTTTGTCATTTTTGTCTATTTTTCATTTTTTTTTTTGTCATTTTTGCCATTTCTGCCATTTTTGTCAATTTTGTCACGCTTGTCATTTTTGTCATTTCTGTTAGTTTTGTCTTTTATTCTTTTTTCTGTCATTTTTAAAGTTTTTGTCATTTTTGTCATTTATGTCATTTTTGCAATTTTTGTTTTTTTTTTTTATAATATAAGTGTTTATTAAGGCCTCTTACTCAGAAAAGTTTTTATGTGCCGAGTGTATCCAGTTACATAATAATTTAGATAACAATTTTCATTTCTTATATTTAATATTGTTAGTAGGGGAGGAGGGGGCCGTAATAGTCGCGGCGACTCAACATTGTTATAAAACTCTAGTTTTGGGAAGGGATAGGTTATAAATTAAGGTTTCTCGAGATAACAGTTTTCATATGAGTTATCAGGCGGGTCACGGTGGTTATAGTTTCGAATGCTTCTGATTGCTGTCGTTAGTTGTCTATTGGCCAGCCATATTTTTGACAGCTCGAACTTGTTGTATCAGGCGTTTCTAATAATAGAATAAAGCAGAAGAAGTTAAGAAGTTGCAGAAATAAGGAATAAGGTGGATTAAATGACCAAGTTAGTTGACTTCAGAAATTTGTAGATAAGGAATAAATATTGAAGATCAAAGCTTGCCAAAACGTCTCGAATTGGAACCTCTGGTGGTCTACCTCGGGCCCTAAGGGTATCCAAAAGACAAGCCCTCGATCGACCATATGCCTCGCACGTCCAAACAACATGATCGATGTCGTGGTAGCCATTCCCACAAACACAAACATTGGTGCTAGCGAGTCCTATACGGAACAAGTGCGCGTCAAGCCGGTAGTGATTTGACATGAGCCGAGAAACTACGCGAATGAAATCGCGACTCAAGTTGAAATGCTTAAACCATGCCTTCGTCGGAACCTTAGGGATAATCGAATGGAGCCAGCGTCCCAGTGTGCCATTATGCCAACTAAACTGCCAATCGTTAATCGCTAATTGGCGAGGTATTGAAAAATATTCAGTATAAGTTATTATCCTCTCAAAAAATTGCCCCTGTGAAGTGCCCATCTTAGCTAGTGAATCCGCTTTCTCATTACCCGGGATCGAGCAATGAGACGGGATCCACACTATGGTAATTCTGTACGAATTTTCAACCAAAGTGCTTAACACTCTAGCTATTTCCTTCAGGAAATAGGAGGAGCACTTTATCAGTTTCATTGATTTAATCGCCTCAACGGAGCTGAGGCTGTCTGAGTAGATGAAATAGCGGTCTACGGGTAGTGACCGTATGTGTTCCAAAGCTATGTAAATCGCGGCTAACTCGGCAACGTAAACGGAGCATGGCTCTCGAAGCTTGAATGAAGCTTCAAAGCGCTCATTGTACACTGCGAAGCCAGTCGCACCGTCGATTCTAGAACCATCTGTGTAAAACATTGTTGTACACACTTAATCTTTTCTCCTGTGGTCGGGAAGATTTCGTCCTGTATTTTCAACAGCTGAAATTACAGGACGATTTCAGGACAGCAAAACAGCTCAGGAAAACACCTGTCAAATTGTCCTGTAGGCTCGCAACGGCTTTCTCCTGTGATTTGCAGATCGTTTTCGGACTATCCTGTAGGTTCAGGTTTGTTTTCTTTCGATGTTTACATTGAAATAGGAATTGAATTATGCAGAGAATTAAAAAATATAATATTTTCAAAATCAATAAACTTTTATTATTCTTTATGAGAAGCAGTATAATATTAGAAAAAGTTTTATTCATAAAATAACGACGCCGGTGCTGGTCTCATTGGCACGTTCATAAGAATTCATATATTTCGCCTGCAAACAAAGAATGAAAAAATGTCAATTCTCAGTCATTTAGGGTTAATTTTGAAAAACTTACCAGCTCAACCATATGTTTGACGGTGAAAAATTGGGCTGCGAGTTGAACGTCGAAGATCCATTCGCCGGGCAGTTGATTTTGTGGTTTATAACTGCGCCGGAGGATCCTCCGGGGAGAACTGTTCCTCCAGCACTGTTTCCAGAAACTCCGCTTTTTCGAGTAGAGGCCTAAACACATGACGCACGTTGTATTTAGAAGAAATGAATCATTGTTAGATGTACAGAAATATTTTAAATTCAAGTCACATACTTCCACTTCCACTTCCACGATGAAACCGACAGCGAGCAAATGAAAGCGCAACAAAAACACATTTCGAAACCACAACTGTTATTTTAGCAACGTCGTGAGATACAGGAGATTTCTATTCTGATTTTTTTCGTTTTCCTGAACCCTCGAAAGGAAATCCTTTCGAATTTCTGGATTCAGGGTTTGTCACGTGATTCGATTAGCTATCAACCCGTGGCGCAGGAAAATGCTTGTTTTTGACAGTTCCAAGTGTCATTTTGAGCTGTTTTCCTGAAATTCAGAGGATCATGGTCCCGAGTGGAATAATTGCAATCTTAGTGTGTACACACTTAATCTTTTCTCCTGTGGTCGGGCCGATTCTGTCCTGTATTTTCAACAGCTGAAATTACAGGACGATTTCAGGACAGCAAAACAGCTCAGGAAAACAACTGTCAAAACATCCTGTGACTTCGAAACAGTTCCCTCCCGCAAATTGCAGGGGAGTTTTGAAATTTTTCCTGTGGGTTCGAAACGGTTTCCTATCGAGGTTAGCAGAAAGCTCTGAATTCCAAATTTTTATTTTTATTTTTTGTGTTACCAAAAAAAATATTGTTTTTTCCTAAAATAACAATTTATTTTACAAAATTTGTTTGTACCATACAACACAGACCCCTCTTGTGAACTTTAAAAATTACTGCACTTGCCTTAATACTGAATCGGAAAGTCTGTCCTGCAGAATGATTTTCCGGAACGATGCTGCCTAGAATACCAGCGGCGATGAAGTCGACGTTGTTGTTGCTTGCTGTTGACTGTTAACCAGTAACATGAATCCTTTAACAAGAGCACTTCGGTTAGGCCTAATTGCCAGAACATTGGCGGTGGTGGTGGCGAAACAATTACACCTGGCATCTTCGAACTCTCCTGCGACCTGTTTGGTTGGTCTGCTGCTGATGCTTTACGGCTTTTTTTACTTTCCTAGCTTTTTGTTCCCAACCGTCTTTAGGTTGGGAAGTACCTTCAGATCCATTGTGCATTGAATTGTCACCTGAAGATGAGCAAAAATAAAATTCAAAATTAAATTATGATTATTGATCTTTGTCACGCGAAATGTAAGATATATTTACCTGTTTGTTGAATGAGCTGTTTGCTTATGGGAATTAAATTTGAATTCTATGGATCTTTCTTTTCTAAATATTTACCGTTCTCCATTCGCGCCTGTCTAAAATTTCAATAATAAAATAATCTGCGCGAACATCAACGGGCGAAAAATTACAACGAACGGTTATGGCAAAAAAGTGGTTGAGATGTTCGGCGGTTAAAAATTTACGCACTGGTGAAAATGAGACGGAAAATCTTTTTGTTTTTTGATGCAGGCTAGAAAGAGGAAGAAAATTTGACAAGGAATGTGTCTATCGTGATACAGAGCAACATTGTCCCGAATTTACTGGAATAGTTCAAGTTCCTGTGCGCTCGTAGGGATGTCATCCTAAATTTCAGAAGAAATGAAGTGTCATGAGATTCAGGTGGGGTTTCGTCCGAATTTCGCGAAAATTGAGTAATTTCCCTGTGGTTCGAAAGATCAATATCCCGAGCGGAATAATTGCAATCTAAGTGTGTAATAGGATCAATTCCTCGTATTTTCGATTCGAAAATTGGATGGATAACGTGTGACCGGACGTGATCTGGAATCCCACGGATTTCATCGGTCATGGATAAATCGAATTTGATTAGGGAGCTGCTTGATGGGTAAAAGTTACTCGTATCTGTATTCAAAGAAGTTGTATTGATTTCTAGTTGAATAAATGTGTGGTAAATGTTCATAAATCGGGTTTGCGGGTTCGTGTTCAAAAGCCTTTCAAAATTTTCGATGACCAACGGGTTCATAGTCCCACTTCGAATAAGAAAGCGTAATGACAGATCAAAAAACCTATATTTCAAAGGCATTACTCCCGCCAGTACTTCGAGACTCATCGTATGTGTCGATTGCATGCAGCCCATGGCTATACGCAAACAACGATACTGTATACGTTCAAGTTTAATCAAATGGGATTTCGCGGCGGACCTAAAGCAAAAACTTCCGTATTCTATGACCGATAGTATCGTTGTTTGGTATAATCTAATGAGGTCTTGGGGATGAGCACCCCACCAGGTTCCAGTAATCGTTCGAAGAAAATTGATTCTATTTTGGCATTTTTGTGTCAAGTATCTGACATGTTTTCCCCAGAGGCATTTAGAGTCAAACCAGACACCTAAATATTTATAGGATAGTGATTGAGTTAGTGTTCTACCCATCATAAGGAGCTCTATTTGCGGAGGGGAATGCTTTCTTGAAAAAACAACTAGCTCAGATTTATTCGGAGAAAATTCTATGCCTAAATCTCTTGCCCAATCTGATAAATGATTTAGAGTATCTTGTAACGGAGGTTTTAGTTGAGTGTCTGTTTTACCTGTTATGTGGACTACACAGTCATCTGCTAGCTGCCTTAGCGTACAATTTGCTACCAAACAGCTATCAATTTCTCGTACATAAAAATTGTAAAGTAGGGGACTTAAACACGATCCTTGGGGAAGGCCCATGTAACTTGTTCTTGTTATAGTTGTTTCTCCATGTTGAAAATACATTACTTTTTCGGATAGTAAATTTTTTAAAAAATTGTTTATTATTGGTGACAAACCGCAAGTGTGGAGCTTTTCCATAAGAATATCTATGGATACTGAGTCAAAAGCCCCTTTGATGTCCAAAAAAACTGCTGCCATTTGCTCTTTTTGAGCAAAAGCTAATTGGATTTCCGTGGAAAGCAGTGCTAAGCAATCGTTCGTACCCTTACCTCTACGAAAACCAAACTGAGTACTCGATAACAAGTTATTAGATTCGACCCATTTATCTAACCTAAAGAGAATCATTTTTTCAAGCAATTTTCGTAGACATGAAAGCATAGCAATCGGCCTATATGAATTGTGATCGGAAATTGGTTTACCTGGTTTTTGTATGGCAATAACTTTCACTTGTCTCCAGTCATGCGGAACAATATTCAGCTCAACACACTTATTGAAATAATTCAATAAGCGCTTTTTTGCTGAAATGGGCAGATTTTTTAGCAAGTTGAATTTGATTTTGTCCATCCCAGGCGCTGTATTGTTGCAAGACAAGAGAGCAAGTGAAAATTCCATCATGGAGAATTTACCTGCTGCTAAGTCATTGTCCGAACAGGTACGATAAGTTTTCAAGGCTGGTACTGCATCCGGGCAGACCTTTTTTGCGAATTTTATTAGCCATCGACTCGAGTTTTCTTCGCTTTCGTTCGTTTGGGTATGGTTTCTCATATTTCGTGCCGTTTTCCAGAGAGTGGTCAAAGATGTTTCCCGAGATAATCCCTCTACGTACTGTCGCCAGTATCCGCCTTTTTTAGCCCTGATTAAATTTTTGAAAGTGCGTTCCAAGGCCAAATACCGTTGAAATTTTTCAAGTAATCCGAACCGACGATATTCGATAAACGCTTTATATTTTTTATTGTTCGCCAATGCGCATTCCTTATCCCACCACGGCGTTAGAAACATTCTCTGAGTCGAAATTGTGTCACTTATCGATTGGGCCCTAATAGCACAATCCGTTATCGTGTTTGTAATAAAATTATATTCGTCCTCCGGAGGAAATTCTTCTGTCAAATTAAAAGCTTCGTTTACTTCCGACGTATACTTTTTCCAATCAATATTTCTTGTAAGGTTGAAGGGAATATCAATTTCTTCGGGTTGTCTACGACCAGTGGTTATTGAAATATGAATTGGCAAATGATCGCTGCCATGAGGGTCTTGTATCACCTTCCATATACAATCCAGCGCCAAAGAAGAAGAAACTAATGAAATATCTAGAATACTATGCTGTGATTGCAATCCATTGATTCGAGTCACTTCCCCCGTATTCAAAATACACATGTTAAAATCGTCACACAGTTCATATATCATTTCCGCTCGTTTGTCATCACATCGGCTCCCCCAGCCCATGCCATGAGAGTTGAAGTCCCCTAGAACTAGTCGGGGTTCCGGAAGAACAGAAACTATATCCGCTAGTTGGTGTCTGTTCACACTGATATTCGGTGGGATGTAAATTGAGGCGAAACAGAGCTCCTTACCTTTTATTCTTGACTGGCATGACACGACTTCGATGCCTGAAGGCATCTGATGTCGGATACGATAAAATGGAAAGCATTTTTTTATTCCTAAAAGAACTCCACCTCCTCTTTGAGATTCTCTATCCAGGCGTATAATATTGTGACTGTGAAAATTTAAGACTGTATCTGGAGAGAGCCACGTTTCGCACAATGCAAATACATCGCATTTAAAGTTTTGAACTAGAAATTTCAAAACATCTAATTTTGGAATTAAGCTTCTGCAGTTCCACTGCAGAATAGAGATCATTTCGTTACCGTTATTGGGTGAATTATCCATCGAAAGAAACAAAGTCATTGATGAGGGTCATGGTGAGAGCTTTTTTCTTCAAAAAATCTTTTAAAAGGGGAACAAACATATTAACTATTCTTCTCCATATTTCAGGTACTTTAAAAAAGTCTAGGATAAACGATACTATATCTGAAAATTTAATCTTACCATCATCAGAGAATGCGGGAAAGTTCTTTGAAGATGGATCGGAGGCAGCTTCGTCGGAAATTGTTGGATTTTTATGACTAAATGATGATTGTGGATTTGTATTTAAAAGGGGAGTCTGGGGTTTTGGTTTTCCAGAAAGTGGAGGAAAGTCCTTTGGGGAAGGATAAAACCCTGTAGAATTATCAGCTGGTGTAACTGAAGGCCTATTTCCATTTAGAGGATTTTTAAAAATTTCGATGGCAGTCTTTTTTGGTTGTTTACAGATTGTATGTTTGCGTTTTGGAGCCTGTGGCGTCCTTCTATAGACCAATGGTTCAGTAGATGTACCTTCTACTGGATCCTCCCCTTCGGATTCAATTTCGTTTAAAAGGTTATACTGATTTTCCGAGATAACTGGTAAAGACTTAAGAACCATATCTCTGTAAGACAGTTTAGTTCTTGTTTTAAGTGATGCTTTGATTTTTTCCTGACGTTGTTTATACTTCGGGGATGCAGAGACCGGATGTGTTGAAACCCCGTCACAATAAAGGCATTTACTTTCTGTGGTTATTTCACAGGAGGTTTCGTTATGCTTCTCCTTCCATTTTGAACAGCGAGCTTGATTGCCACAGAAGGCAGCCGTATGACCTAACTGTTTACAATTGTTGCAGTGCATGACCGAAGGTATAAATAATCTTAAGGGTAAACGAACCTTCCCGATCGCGAGGTAGTCAGGTAGAGTAGTCCCTGAAAAAGTGACACAATACGAGTTTGACGGAGAAAGTTTGCGATTCTCTCCCTCACCAGATGCTGACTTAAGCTGACGCGCGTGCAACACTTTAACAACGGGAAGACCAGGGTCCTTGAATCGGCCGACCCCAATCTCCACCAGGTCATTGACGGTCAATCCCTCATCTGTCACGACGCCCTCTACCTCTACATCGCGAGCGGGAATGTATACGCGGTACTCAAGAGTAAATTTCTCGGAAGCAACAATGGCGTTTGCTTCCTTTAAGCTACCAACGACAACTCTCATTTTGTTACGACTCATCGATTGACAGCTGATTACGGAGGCAAATGATCGATCGAGGTCTCGCGATATGGAAACTATGTTAAGACGTTTCCCGTTTAATTTCGACCGGAAGTAGACCACCCATGGCCCCGTTGATTCGTTTTGATAAACCCGACAGCGAGGGAGAGTGATTGGTGTTTGAGGCTTATCACATTCCATTGAAGAGTGAGTAGGTGTACCAGAAGAGGAGGGAGCCAAATTCAATCCATTATTATTTTCAAAATGTTTGTTAGTTTCAGTTTCAGAAAGAGAGGGGTGTGAATTTGCAGAATCTACCATGTCCATTTCTTGTGAAGGAAAAGTGGGTGAAGGATATTCTTCGGTAACATTCCGGACATTACTTTTTTCCAAATTGGTAATAGAATCGATTTTAGAAAGAAGGGTGTAAGGATTTTCGGTTATTATATTTTCATCTTGCAGAAGATTAATGGGGGATGGAGGGTATTCAGATTCAGAGATCACTTCTTCAGAGATAATCTCTCCATGGCTTAGGGAGCCATCGTCTCCCTCACTGTCGTCATCCATTAGTTGAACAATTTTCCAACTAACAGGCTAAAAAGATAGATGAAATGTTTCTAGAAGTGTGAAAAGGGAAAAGGAATCTCAAAATGCTGATTATTAAACCCAGGCACCAATAATAAAAACAACAAGAAAGAGAAAAATAAAATAAAAAGAAACTGATACTTATACTGCTGGTAACCCTGTACCAAGAACTTATTCGAGATCGAGCCAATCAAAAGTGTTCCTTTGTTCAAGGTTCCGTACTTAAGCCTTAGGCACCGATCGACTGCAACCGCCGTTGGCTTTGTTCGTCTCACGAAAAACCTGCTGCTGTTAATGGTTTCCAAACAATAGATCATAATCCAAGATGGGATGAGGCAGCGTATTATCCACGCTGGGAAAGGGCACTTTACTGCAATCTTCAATTCGGTTGAGTTTCACTTGCCGGTAAAACCAATTGGTGATAATACCACTCACGATTACGACACGGATAAACCCAGACGGAATACACATCCGGATATACCCGGGCTAACTTTTTTCCGTACGATGATACTCGCGATGCACTTGCCAGAACAAAACAAAAGCACAACCGCTCACGGCGAGTGATACGAAACGAATCTGCAATTTTTGTCATCTTTGTTATTTTTGTCAATTTGGTCTTTTTTGTCATATCTGTTATTTTTGTCATTTTTGAAATTTTTAACATTTTTAACATTTTTAAACATTTCAAACATTTTTGTCATTTTTGTCGTTTTTGTCATTTTTTTCATTTTTGTTAGCATTGTTATTTTTGTCATTTTTGTCATTTTTTTGTCATTCTTGTCAGAATTGGCGGTTTTTTCGTTTCTGTAATTTTCGTCGTTTTGTAATTTTTGTCATGTTTTTAATTTTTGTTATTTTGGTAAATTTTGTATTTTTGTCATTTTTGTCATTTTGCCATTTTGGTCGTTTTTGTAAGTTTTATCGTTTCTGTCATTTCATCATTTTTTGTCGTTTTTTTTTCATTTTTGTCACTTTTGTTATTTTTGTATCATTTTTGTCAAATCTGTCATTTTAGTCGTTTTTGTCAATTTTGTTATATTTGTCATTTTTATAATTTCATTAGTTTGTGTAATCTTTGTAGATTTTGTCATTTTGTCTTGTCATTTTTATCATTTTTGTCGTTTCTGTTTTTTTTATCATTTTTGTCATTTTGGTCATTTTTTTAACTTTTTGGAATTTTTATTTTTGTCATTTTTATTCCAGGAATTTTTATTTACATATTTATATCATTTTTGAAATGTTTCAACATGTAACATTTTTTTATCATTTCCATTTCGTTTTTGTAAATTTTTAATTTTTTTCAGTTGAGTGATTTTTTTTTTTTGTTGTTGATATTTTTGTTATTTTTTGCAAATTTAGACATTTTACTTATTTTTGTTTTTCATTTTTGTCATTAGTGTAATTTTCAAGATTGGAGTTATTTTAATTATTTTTGTCGTTTTCTGATTTTTTTTTTTGGAAAATGTTGACGTATTTGTAATTTTTTTCTTTTTGTCATCTCACAGAAAATTGGTTTTCGAAATTCTTCGATTTTTATATTTCTTAAATGAGATATGGGTAAAATTTTTAACATAATTGCGTGGATTGTGCGATGCACACAATCCAAAATAGGCTCATTTTGACTTACCGTGTATGCAATTTTCACTTGCTCTGAAAAAAATCGACACGTTTTTTTAACACACAAGCTATTTTTACATACAAAACAAATCTATATTAGTTTTTTTGTTCGATTTTGTCATATCATCAAAATGTTTATTGTAAAGTTTTCGAAATCATGGGGCTGAAACGAAAGTTGATTTCCATACTGACATGAATCATAGCCATTATTCGGCATCATTTTAATTTGACTCCAATTTGCTATAATCACTAGCTTCGTTCAATCGTTAGTAAAAATCGGTTTCAACTGGTTTCTGTTAACTGATAGACGTTCAACGAGCCAATGTTTTGGTCGAAACTAGTCAGGTCGTTGTTCAATGGAGCAAGTTGAAACTAGTCGAAACCAATCCAGCTCGGCAGCAAGATTAGTTTCGACTTGGTAGAAATCGGTCGAAGTCAATTGGAAAGAGACAGGTGATCAACTGTCAATCCATTTCTACTTGTTTCGACCCGTTTCGACTAGAGTTGATTGAACAGACATACTATGAGCCTTAACGTGACTACCCCCCAAATGTAAACTTTCACTTTGAAATACGGACAAGCAAGAAAAGAAAAAGTTGCCACTTTTGAAATTATTAATATGACCAAAATGAAACACTTTGAAGCCGGCGCAATTAATGAAAATTAAATTTGCTTCAGTGCATGGCGTGTTGCCAAATTCGACGACTGTTGTCCCCGCACGAAAAACGTCACACTGACAGCTCGCTGACCCGGCCCATCTGTCACCAACACAACACACGACCGCCGGCATCATCATCGGTCGAGCAGCAGACAACTCACACTGCGGCGTGGTGGCAAACTAGCGCAAGCGAGATAGCATCACTGCCTCGTTGCCGCAGTGAGTCGTGAGTCGGTTTAAGAGGTTATTGGAGGAAGCGAAATGGCACTAGGGCTGTGTGCTGATGGTGATAAATCGAAAAAAACTCTTCACGGTGGAGCGAGGCAAAGTGCGAACGATTTTCTGACTGAACCCCGATCGGCCTACCGTGTGTGTGGTGCCCTCGCTCGCCATCTTGGAAACTCTCGTCCATCCGAGAAAAAGGTCGTTTTGGTAAAAGTTTTTGGCTGCCCGTTTTTCGTGTTCCGGATACGGCCCCCGCAGGGCTTTGCTAGGTGCGGTCGCTGCCTCTGATTACGCGAAACGGTTTTTTCGATCGAATTGGCCGGTAGCGGATGTGGTTTGGCTGTTTTGCGGAGTCGCGTTTCGCATAAATCCTTTCGACGAAAACCTTTTTGGAAAAGATAGTTGCGTTTTCGTGTTCGATTGCGATTGTGTCAGTGCGGAGAAAAAAAAATTGCTTGCTCGTGTGGCCACGAAAAAGTGCTTCCGGTCGTCGGTTGTTGAAGGTTTTCTCGATTTTTTTCGGTACAAAATTTGAAGCCGCCGGGAGAGTGATTCTGGTGCAATTGGATTCCGGATTAAGGGGTGAAAAAGAATTCAAGTGTGCGAGAATCGGTGCATCACGGTTAGGTGCAATATTTGAGCGAAGGTTAATTTCCGGTTTGTTCTTCCTCCCTCGAAATTTGTCCCAAAAACCCGCAAAAGTGTATCTCTCAACCAGGATTGTTTTGTTTCGTTTCGGACCTTTGCAGGTCTTGAAGCCGTCGTCCAGGTCAACGAATTGGACGGGGACCTATGCCGGTGGAGGGATTCCGATTCGCAGCAGCCGGTGGTCCCATTTGAGGTTGTTCCGCGATCTGGCCTCTGCGACCAGTAGTAGCAGCAGCAGTAGCAACAACAAAACTGAAAGCCCATACGACAACCGGATCCAGAACAGCTTGGCAATTACCATCCAGGGCCAAAAGAAGCGCCAGGTCCGGAAGAAGGAAGGTAAGGCGGCCACCAACACCAACCGGAAGGAGGACCAAACAGGGCTAAGCAGAGTAAGAGCAGGGGGAGCCGGTGGCCACAGATCCAGCGGCGACAGCGAGGACGGAATGACATTGCCAAGCAGTGCCCGGGTCTATGCGGACGTCAATTCGCACAAGCCGCGGGATTACTGGGATTACGAGAACTACATCGTGGATTGGGCCAACCAGGATGACTACCAGCTGGTACGGAAGCTGGGCCGGGGCAAGTACAGCGAGGTCTTCGAAGCCGTCAAGATCACCAGCAGTGAAAAGTGTGTGGTCAAGATCTTGAAACCGGTCAAGAAGAAGAAAATCAAACGAGAGATCAAGATCCTGGAAAATCTGCGCGGTGGCACCAATATCATTACCCTGCTAGCTGTCGTCAAAGATCCGGTCTCCCGGACACCGGCCCTCATCTTCGAGCACGTCAACAATACGGACTTCAAACAGCTGTACCAGACGCTGACCGATTACGACATCCGGTACTATCTGTATGAACTGTTGAAAGCCCTCGATTATTGCCACAGCATGGGAATCATGCATCGTGACGTCAAACCTCACAACGTCATGATTGACCACGAAAACCGCAAGCTGCGTCTGATCGATTGGGGTCTAGCCGAATTTTATCACCCGGGTCAGGAATACAACGTTCGAGTTGCCAGTCGTTACTTCAAGGGTCCGGAACTGCTAGTCGACTACCAGATGTACGACTACTCGCTAGACATGTGGTCGCTCGGTTGTATGCTCGCCTCCATGATCTTCCGGAAGGAACCGTTTTTCCACGGCCACGACAACTACGATCAGCTGGTTCGGATTGCCAAGGTCCTCGGCACCGAAGACCTGTTCGCCTATCTCGACAAGTACAACATCGAGCTAGATCCCCGCTTCAACGATATCCTGTCCCGCCACTCGCGGAAACGATGGGAACGTTTCGTCCACTCCGAGAACCAACATCTGGTTTCGCCGGAAGCGCTCGATTTCCTAGACAAATTGCTCCGTTACGATCACTACGAGCGGCTCACGGCACGAGAAGCCATGGATCATCCCTACTTTGCGATCATCGTCAACGGCCAGATGCCGCCGCCGTCCTCCTCGGCCAAGGACAGCAATCAATAATAACAAACAACTACAACTGCTACTGTATTGTAACCACCATCAAGAAGAAAAACATAAGAACTACAATAAAAAAAACTCATATAACACTAAAATTAAACAGCAAAAAATGGTAACTATCAACATTTATTTTCTACCAACACAAAATTATTGTTAAACAACAACAAAAAAAATCCTTAGCAAAGGTTTTGATGTAGTGTTTGAAGAAGACGGCCATCCGGAATCGCTGGGCGCCCTTGAAAGTTTTTGCATTTTTGTCCCCGGCGTTGAAACACTCGACCGGCAGCAGTTGGTTCTCCAATCTTCTTTTTAAAACAAAAAAAAAACAAATTAGGTAAGCCGATGATGATTAATTTCTTCTACCCTTTGGATTTTGCTTGTGGATTGATTCAAAATTATATTTTTCTCCCTATTTTTATGCCACACACAAAAAAAAAAAACGAAAAGAAAAACAATCGCCCCGTTTCTGAAGGTTTAAGAACCGAATCGATCAAATATTCAATTCACACACACCCTGTGATCGTGTGTTTTATCTTTATACTTATTACGAATATTACCCGTTCTTTTGCGAAACCGATTCCCTGAGACTATTAAATTTGACACGATAAAATAAAAAAAAACAGTGGGACAATTGAAACGGCACCGCGCGTGGATTTCACGTCAGATGAAGCAAAAAAAAAACGAACGGAATAGTTCATGATTTGTGGAATGCTAAATAGTTATTTATGATTATTACTATTCAAGTTATTATGTATTGAAATATGATAAACGAAATAAAAACAAGTAAAAATCCACCACACCACACGGCTTTGCGTGTGTTAGTAACTGCATACTTATAGAAAGAATTTCTTGATTGGGTAGTTTAACCTATTTTGTGCATATTTTACATAGGGTCTGACTTGAAGGGAGTTTGGGAAATTCCTAAAATTTCGCAAAACCTCGTTTGAAGCATTTAGCTTCAGAAAAGTTGTTAATATTGATTGAAGGATTCTTAAACGTTTTGTAATAGTCAATCCAGTCTTTCATTCATTCCATTAAGTGTTAGTTGACTTGGAAAACTCGTAGAACTCTTGATTAAGGCTTTTTAGTGCATGAAAGCGCTCAAAAATTTCGGTATCCACCCTTAAATCTGAAAAATCGAGTTTGAATTTTGATGATAAATGATTGATGACGATGAATTTTGAGCATAAAACATCGAAATCGAGTGTTTCTAAAAATAAATAAATAAATGGTCGAAAAACTGGTGTTATTTTGAAGAAAAAAAAATCTTGGTAAAAAATCGACTTTTTGGGAGTTTTCTGAATTCGAACCGATTTTCTGAAAAACGTCTAGTTTATCGGCAAGTCCCTGAAAGTCGATATATGACGAATTTTTTTTTAGATGACATCAGATCTCGATGTTACATGCCTTTCTTAGTCATTTGTTGTCAAAATTAAAATTTCGATTTTTCGGATTTCCTTCCCTACGTAATTTTTAAAATTCTTAAAGTCGATTTTTGACCAAAAAATTTTTGTTCGAGATAATCCCAGCTTTCGACGTGTTTTGCATTTTTAAATCATTTGGCATCAAAATTAAAAACACGTAAAACACATCAAATATATGCTTATTGTGTTCAAATACAAGCACGTGGAGACAAATGACAACAACACCAGTTTGTTGCACTTAGTTCAAACTTTAATGTGGTTCATTAGTTTTACAAATTCACTTGCACGTTTTTGCAATAAACGCTCGTGAAGTTGAGTAAAAATAAAACTTAAAATTGCCATTAGTTGGCTAGGAAACGTCGTAGAATGTTGAAATCTAGTGCAAAACGTGTGATTTTAATGCCTCAACAAATGTTCAGAACCTCTTATTCTTGTAAATCCTTATCTAACTATAGTTAAGTATAAAAACTAACTTTTAAATAACTTTCAAAATAAAACCTTCATAACTCTGCTCTGAAAAGAGATAGGGTTTTGATGTATTCAACAAAGTTTCATATTTTTACGTATTATACAACTTTGTAGTATAAAGTAAAGCCACAGATAAACAGACGGGACACTCTTTTTCCGGTTTTCGCAAACCGGTTCAATATTTCTGAAAGCTAGGCAATGTCGCCACCAGAGTGCACTGGTCTTAAAATTAAAACTTTTCCATCATAGTAGCTGTTTGCTGGAGACACGCATCAAACTTGAAAGTAAACAAACAAGGTTGTACCTAAATAAAAAAGTCTGCAAAGTTTTTTTAGTTTCAAATTTTGTTAAAACCCCGTAGATACTCATCTCCCTGCGACCGTGTCCCATTCAAACGGATCATATTTCAATTAGCAAGAGGTGGTACCGGGAAGAATTGCTGTTGCAGTGTTCCTTTGGTTCCATTCATTTTGTTCCGAAATCTGAAGAGTTGAATAGCAGTATCGAATATTTGAACCCGAGAAAAAAGGATTATAATGAGGAACAGATCCCTTGTTTTCATACCCATGTTATTTGGCCGCAACTGAGAGTTTTTTTTAAGCAAATGTAAAGCAATGTTTCTATTGCAAATGAGAAAAAAATAATAAATTTGTTGAAATAAATTAAAATGGAATACCTTTTCTGTACGGCTGTGTTTATTTACTTTAACGCACATGACTAAACTCGACTTTTAAGTGGCTGTTCCTTTTGATTTAGCTACTGCAAAAAAACTGAATGTTGAAAACACAAATGCAGAATTATGAAAAAAATTCCCTTTAAACTTAAAAACAGATCATTTGGAGGCGATTCAGTGCTCAATAGTCATGTTCTACGTTACATTTTTGTCGTTACGTTCGATGTAGTTATCGAAAATTCTTTTTGTAGAAAAACCCCGATATCCTAATTGCTTTCAGGGAAAACCCTGCGTGGGGGATTTTTTTTTCAATTTGCTACCACTCAGTAAATTTCAAACCGGAGTATCATTTAATCAATTCAGGTATGAATTTGATGTTATCCAAAGAATCCTATTTTTGTCAATAACTTATGAACGGCTTCCAGCACTTCAGCGAACACTTTTCCTCGAGCACCATAAGGAATTCATGCATGTAAAAGCACTCCCTAAATTGAACTTATGATTTCAACAATAATTCATACCAGTCTGTTTGTTTACAATGTTAAATGAAAAGTTTGATTTCATGGGTATCATGATGGTTTTAAATTTTCCTAACCGGTTCATGGCTGCATTTTGTCGTGATAGGCAATGTCGACACCAGATGGCAATGCAAGCAGTTTTGCGAAAAATGTTATAGTTTTTCTTCAGAGTGTCATGTCTGAAACAGACGGGACACTCTTTTTCCGGTTTTCGCAAACCGGTTCAATATTTCTGAAAGCTAGGCAATGTCGCCACCAGAGTGCACTGGTCTTAAAATTAAAACTTTTCCATCATAGTAGCTGTTTGCTGGAGACACGCATCAAACTTGAAAGTAAACAAACAAGGTTGTACCTAAATAAAAAAGTCTGCAAAGTTTTTTTAGTTTCAAATTTTGTTAAAACCCCGTAGATACTCATCTCCCTGCGACCGTGTCCCATTCAAACGGATCATATTTCAATTAGCAAGAGGTGGTACCGGGAAGAATTGCTGTTGCAGTGTTCCTTTGGTTCCATTCATTTTGTTCCGAAATCTGAAGAGTTGAATAGCAGTATCGAATATTTGAACCCGAGAAAAAAGGATTATAATGAGGAACAGATCCCTTGTTTTCATACCCATGTTATTTGGCCGCAACTGAGAGTTTTTTTTAAGCAAATGTAAAGCAATGTTTCTATTGCAAATGAGAAAAAAATAATAAATTTGTTGAAATAAATTAAAATGGAATACCTTTTCTGTACGGCTGTGTTTATTTACTTTAACGCACATGACTAAACTCGACTTTTAAGTGGCTGTTCCTTTTGATTTAGCTACTGCAAAAAAACTGAATGTTGAAAACACAAATGCAGAATTATGAAAAAAATTCCCTTTAAACTTAAAAACAGATCATTTGGAGGCGATTCAGTGCTCAATAGTCATGTTCTACGTTACATTTTTGTCGTTACGTTCGATGTAGTTATCGAAAATTCTTTTTGTAGAAAAACCCCGATATCCTAATTGCTTTCAGGGAAAACCCTGCGTGGGGGATTTTTTTTTCAATTTGCTACCACTCAGTAAATTTCAAACCGGAGTATCATTTAATCAATTCAGGTATGAATTTGATGTTATCCAAAGAATCGTATTTTTGTCAATAACTTATGAACGGCTTCCAGCACTTCAGCGAACACTTTTCCTCGAGCACCATAAGGAATTCATGCATGTAAAAGCACTCCCTAAATTGAACTTATGATTTCAACAATAATTCATACCAGTCTGTTTGTTTACAATGTTAAATGAAAAGTTTGATTTCATGGGTATCATGATGGTTTTAAATTTTCCTAACCGGTTCATGGCTGCATTTTGTCGTGATAGGCAATGTCGACACCAGATGGCAATGCAAGCAGTTTTGCGAAAAATGTTATAGTTTTTCTTCAGAGTGTCATGTCTGTTTGTCTGTGGTAAAGCTCTATCTATTGAAATACAAAAGTTAAAATTTTCAATTTTTTTTATAGTGGACTTTGACTAACTTTTGATGCTTTCAAGTTATGAAGCATGTTTGAAGAAGCAAATGTTCTGAAGACACTTAAGAGATAAGATAAAAGACAGAGGCGCTACGAAAAAAGTTCCACTTTTAGCCCTTTTGGACCACAGTGCGACCGTAGTCTAGAAAATAGCGTTCAAGTCTTCTAAGCCAAAAGGTCATGATATCAAATCTCGGTCACGGCATACATATATAGTACACTTTCTGTGGACTGGCGGATTTTAGCATTTGTAAGATGCTAGCTAGGATATCTTTAGGAAAAGCACGCTTTAGAGTTAAGCAAATTAGATCTCTTCAAAGAAACATGAAGTTTTACTGAGATCCTTCATGTTTGTGTTCGTTGAATATCAAGAACATGTCTTCAAAATTAGAATAAGAGAAGATACATTAATAAAGGGTAGCTGTGATAATTTTTGTTTTCTTTTGGTATTGTAACTGTTCTTTAAGTGAGACATCTTAATACCTTAAAAAAACAATTGGTTTGAGCCGTTGCCGTGTTTAAAGTTGACTTTTGAAACGAGAACTCCAGTAAACTTCTTGAAATTACTCTACGAGACCGCTAAAAAAAAACGCCTGAGTGTATACTATCAAATCGATCTTCAACCATTTATCATAAAGAGTGGAATCATGCCAGCAAAGTCCCTAGTTCAAAGGTGGACTACTCAAAGGTTTCTCAGCTGCCTCGATTTCGAATGGCCATCAACGACACATCATTTATAGAAAAAGAAACAAACACACCCACTAACGCCACTAACACTTTTCTTTTCCAGATAACATATTAGGCAAAAATGTTTAAAAGATACCACGGTCCACAACTTTCGATCGAAGTTACTACACCAAATCTGTTTATATGGTGGAATGGCGTCAGACGAAACAGTCTTATGGTAAGTTCTACATATTCAAAGATGTGTTCCAAATTCTAATGATCTTGTTTCGTTTTAGTGCAAATATTGAACCGGGAAAAACCAGCAGGGCTAATCTTAATTGCGTTCTGCAGCTGACACAGTGGCAATAGTGAGTGAGCCACTTCGGGAAACTACCCTCTTCTGAGATACACCCACACGAAGGAAAACAGCTCCGCAAAACCAAACCCTTCTACTTTTTGTCCGGATTGATCAACCTACGATGAACAAACGAAAGCCCAGAATGTCCAGAATAACGCGCCTGTAAAGACAATGATACCTATTGTTCAGTGTAGAACACTGATTCAAACCCATATACCCTACTTTTTATCCAACACAAATTATCCTTCTGTTAGTTTTAAACGATACCGCGTTGTGGAACCTGTTTAAAATATTAAACATGAAACGAATCCTTTCCTATATCTCTCCGCAAGTACAACTTAAGCCCATCATCCGCATCAAAACAAGAGCCATAAAATGCGCGCCAGTCATGCAGCTAGGATCCATTTATGAGAAGATGCACCTAATGATGCATTACAGAGTAGGAACATGTTGAATGGAATACTGAAGACACCGGGAAAACCTATACATATTTTACGTTTACTTTTTCGCTCATCTGATCTGTTCAGGTGTCCGATGCCAGGTCGCAACCAGTCTCATTACTATTCCCATCTAACAGTTAACAGAAATCTTATTTAATTTCAAACTCAATAAATTGCATATTAGTTTAAGCTGATGATAAAACAAAACTAAGAACTAAACAATTATCCTTATCTTAAAAGCCCTCTCCCAAACAAACAGATGAACAACTGATATCCAGAAGCATGTGAAGCTACCCCCAATCTTTGTTTACGAGGATATATTTTTTCAACAACCTCCCCCCTCCCCCCTGCTCCCTTTTTCGACCACGATTAGTTATTGTTGCGCATAACATGGATTCGCAACATAGAGGGTTTAAAAAAAATAAAAAAAAGGGAAAGATTGTGAGAACAAGTAAAATTGTTGAAAATTCAAAAACAAGAACATCAAGAATGAAAAACTGATAATACAATTGTAACTTATAAAAAAAATAAACAACAAACAAACACACTAGAGAAGCTGGCAAGTTTTATCAAACAAAAACAACAACAAAAAACAGCTTCAAACGTTTTTCAATTGAGCTTTTAATGATAGGAAGCAAAAGCAACTTTTTCCACAATTCCAATGCTTATGAAATGAACAAAGAATTATATTGAAAAGCAAATAATCGCAAAACCCTAAACTATCAACCAATACCAACCAAATTAACATGCAAAACAAAAAAAGAACTGCGAAGCGTTGAAAAAAAAACAACAACAATTGACAAGGCCAAGAAAACACCAGACTGGCAGCGAATAGTCTAGCGATATGAGATGAGACCAGAGGAGGAAGCAAACGATAAAAGAAGTGAAAACAAGAGGAGAGGAAAATGATGCAAGCAAAAAAAAAAGAAACCAATACATAGCTGTAATAGGGACGAAGTAATTCTAGACAAAAGAAAAAAAAAACAATTAAAATAAAACAACTATAACAAAAAAAAATCGATATTCAAACAAAACCAACAATAAAAACGAAATGTTACTCTTACAAGTGCTGTGTCTATGTTTGCTTATATTGGGTCGAAATTTTTGCACACATGTGCACCCTTTTAAAGAGATTATGTTGACCTTCCATGACAAGCCTGAGATTAACAGTAAACATAGCACTTTAATTATTATATTGAACATCTTTACAATGAAGTTTGGTCCAATCCAAACTGACCATTGCACAATGGGCAAAACAATGTAAAGGTCTATTAAACCGCGAAGAAATTCAATATCTGCCCTTCTAGACACACAAATTTTAAAAAACATACTTTTCTTCAGTGAAAATTCCCGAAGAATCGATTGAGGTTCGGAAAGGCATCACGTCCCCGTCATCACATCTGAGCTCGTGCGGCGTCTGAATAATTGATTTTTCGGAAATTTTCACTCACGAAAAATATCTTTTCATAGATTTTGATAGTCTAGCAGGGTAGACATTGAATTTCTTCGCGGTTTGTACACATTTCCGCCCACACAACTTTGATGGAAGATTTAATTTTGAAACAATTCGATTCGGGGACAGAGGGTCTTGGCCATGGCCAATCTGACCGGTTCCGGAACGAAATATGTCAAAGTTATCGGATCGAGACTTGCGGCATATTGAAGGAAAACACTTGAGCTCAACATGAAGGAAAGTAGGGAGTAAGGAATGAAAAGTGAAACGAGAGAAGTTAGAAAGTGAAAAGTTGGAAGTCAGAAGTGAGACATGAGGAGTGAAACGTGAGAAATGAAAAATGAAAAGCGAAAAGTCATGAGAAGTGATACTAAAGAATTGAGAAGTATGAAATGAAAAATGGAATTTTGACAAGAGAAGTGAGAAGGGAGAAGTGAGAGGTTAGAGATTTCTCATTTCTCACGGCCAACTTCTTATGGCAAATTTCTGGCTATAAATTTCTTACTTCTCATATCTCACTTCTTACTTCTCACTTATCGAGATCGTCATCTAATATTTACTTATGACTCGTCGGAAGTCGGTATTGGTTATTTTTATTATTTTCGTAGTATTCCGTCTCATGACATAACTTGACGAACATAATTCCTAAAATTCACTCGGTTCATGGCAACCGTTCTCTAATTTCTCGGATATCTCAAATTCGCCAGATCACGCTCCACTCGGTTGACCACCTCGCTCGTTGCGCCCCAGCTCGCCTTGTTCCTACGAGATTCGTAGCGAATCCTTTTTTTGCAGGATAGTCGTCCGGCATAATCGCCACATGTCCTGCCCAGCGTATCTCATGGTTCATCCTTCGAATCCACACTCCGTTCTCCTGCACGCCGCAAAAGAGGGTTCTTAACACTTGTCGCCGGAATACTCTGAGTGTACGCAGGTCCTCCTCGAGCAATATCCATGTCTCGTGCCTGTAGAGATCAACCGATCTAATGAGCGTCATATACAGATTACACTTCGTGCAAGAGCTAAGTCTTCTCGACCGCAGTTGCTTGTGGAGTCCATAGTCAGAGCCCAAGGCACGACTTCCGCTGATAATTCGCCGTCGGATCTCACGGCTGGTGTCATTGTCTGCGGTCACCAGTGAGCCGAGATAGACAAAGTCTTCATAGCCGTCGACCTTGGACAATCATCAACTCAATCCTTCCTGCTGCGCGTTTAAGTTTGCGGTAGATCTCCTCCTCCGCCGCAGATGATCTGCCGACTAGTCGGTATTGGTGTAGCAAGTAAAAAATTTTCTGTATCGTGTATGATAAGCTCACGATCTCCGGATTGGTATATGAATTGGAATAGTTATTGAATAAAAGCTAAAGTTTATTAATCAACTACTTGGTTTATCATAACGGGCAACCAACAACGGTAGAAAAAGTTCACTGTGGAACATTTCTGCTCCATCCAACTTCTGACGTTGTGAGCAGCGTTACCACATATACAGATTTTTCAGTGAACATACAGATTTTTTGAAATTTTTAAACCAAGAATCTGTATATACAGATTACAGATAATTGGAAATTTATACAGATTTTATACAGATTTTCAGCAAATGAAAAAAACTTTATGATATTTTGATTATGCTTTGAGTTAATCGAGAATAATCTACTTTGATGGTCCAACGTTCAAGCCATCAATTGTCATGCTCACAAATGAGAAAAATCTTCCAGATTATAGTTCGGAACTGCATCAATGCAAGGGTTAGAAAACAGTTTTCAAACCTGTGTTCGAAAATCATATACCAAGATCAGAATTTGCATTACACGAAATGTAACTTTTCATGGTACCTAGTTAAATATCATTGAGTTACTTCACCTGCTGTGAATATTTTTCTTGCAGTATACAGCGATTACAACTAAATACAGAAACTGATCAGAGACAAATTGACACAATTTTCAAATCCCATCTGATTGTAAAACCCCGGATGGACAAAGATCGTTGCATTTTACGAAACATATCCACTTTAAAGTTGGCATGACCTTATTTTTACATGTAGCGGTAGCAGATATGTATTTTATTCGCTGTACTGGAAATTGGATTTAGTGCAATGTTTCGAAGTCGCATTTAATTGTACAAACAAACCAAAAAGCGGATTGCATGTAGCAAAATCACAGGATTAACACTGATTTGAAAGATCGCACAAATGTCGCAGTTCGCAATAATGAAGACGGCAACTAGATAAGTGCGCCACGCTTTATAAAAAAGCTCGCCGTAGTGCAATGTTAGTATCCGGAATCAAAATTTTGAATACAGATTTAAATACAGATTTTTGAGATTTTATACAGATAAAAAAGATTTTTTGCCTCGAAAATACAGATTTAAATGTGGGAACGCTGGTTGTGAGATGGGTGCACACAAAATTTTCGAGGCCAGAAATTAGCAAAATTTTGCTCAAATTTGACCAGCTAGAAACTTAGCAATCATTTTAGCAAATTTTTTTAACTCGAATTTTAGCAAACGAGAGAAAAATTTAGCCGCCGCAATTTTTGCTCACTTTTTTAGCAAAAACCGGTAGAAAAGATCCTATTGGATTTGAAATTTCCATTTTTCCAGGAAATTCAGGGGAAATATCTGTTTATAAAATAGAATACCAAATTTTTTCACTTAATTTATTTGACACCTTTTTTTTGATTTTTAATTAACACTTTCTTCACTAAAAAACAAAACCGCACTTGACCGCGGTAGCTGACCATCCGCCAAGCGGAAAACCGATGCGTCCAGATTGGATTCCTTCTTGTCGATCATCCTGATGGCAATGCTGTCTGTTATCGCCGGCAGCAGCAACCTGTAGAAAGAAAACAAAGAATTTTTCAAATTTAAAACCGAACTTTCCATTGGCCAAATCTGCTCTTCCGTGGGCGTGATTGAGTGCTCATTTATATCACTTTGATATAAATGGGTATACCTTGACGTATAGCAACATTAAATATAGAATAGTGAGAGTATCACAGTTCAGTGTTGCTATAGGCATCAACGGATCACTTCCGACCATAAGTGAAACGGAACCCCTAGATGTCGGTCCCACGGCTTTTAACTAAAGCTCAATCACATGGTCAATCTGGTCCGATCAGAAATGATTGTTTGACCTTTTATTGTCATTTTAATGTTCTTTTCTATTTTTCTTAATGTTCTTTTCTATTTTTCAGATCATTCGGAGGTGGAGTTTTTTTTTTTCTCTTCAGATATATTCAAATAGTTGGAAAGTTAGAAAGGAGTAGGTTAATATATTCAAATACCATATTCCTCCCCAATGCTCCAGTGGATGTGTATTTGCGGTTTATGAATTACGATGGCTTATTCTTAAATCTAGCTTTTTTCAATCACTGGGGGCTAATTGGATGGAAATGATATTTTGTGGTTTAAGGTTTGTGAAACGGATCTGTCACCTGAGTTGTTTTGATAGTATTATAGTTTAAAGCAAACAGTCTTGGCAATTTTTAAATCTCATTCAAAAGTAGGCATTCAACTATGTGAGGCAGGTAGTGTAGGGCAATGCTCAAACGGTAAGATAGGCTCTTAAATCCATATTTTGGTGAATTCGCATGTTTGTGATGATGTTGTGATAGGAATAAGGTAGCTTACTTCAACTATTAATTTGAGCTAGAATTTTTATTAGTTTGAAATAGGCTTGCTTCAAAAAGCAAACAGGCTCTCACATCCATATTTTGGTAAAATAGTATGGTTCTATGATATGACAGGAACAATGTAGCTTAATTCTACTATTAATTTGATCTCGGTTTATTATGAGTTTAAGCTAGGCTTCTTCTTAGATATTGATAGATGATATGAACTAAAACTCTTTTTTTTTTTCTCTTTTTTTTCTCTTTTCTTTTTTTTCTGTTTTCTTTTCATGTATCGTGGCATGTACTACCGAGAAATCATTTGGTCCAATGATGACGTTGAGCGAACCTTCAAGCCATCCCCTAACATCATGGGACCCAGACGTTGGCTTTCGCATGACATGGTTGCCAGCCCAAGGAGCTAACCATAAATCAAATGCTGAAGACGGTGTCCTGTAACTTGGTGAGATCCTTCCTTATTATTTTAATATTTTCAATGCGCTTATAAACCGTAGTATGTAGATGCTTGGGGAGTATGTAGAGGCCAGTCTCGAACCCACCCTTGTCCTTCCTCCAACTGGTATCGGGAGGGGTTGGTTTATTATCTTGAACTGCATTTTATCCATATTCCATGGATATAATGAAGTGCTTGATGGTTTAACCAACGTCTCAAGATCGCTTACTATTCTACGCTGCCTTCTCTAAACTTTAAATTTTCTTCTCCAAACTATTCTAATTTTCATTTCCAGCGTCAGCTCCCCGAGCTATTTAAACGCCATAAAAAAAAAAAAAAAAAAAACTTTCCATTGGCCAAATCTGCTCTTACCTGTTCGCTCCCGATGTGAATTTATCCACCATTTCCGCATCCAATTGTCCATCACATGCAGCAATGTTGACCGGGCTTCCATTCCGTCGTTATTGTCAGCCCCGTCTCCGCAGGTTCCGCCAGCATCTAATTTACTCAACCGCACTGATTCGCGTCGAACTTTTTTTTCTCGAAGACGGCGGCTGCTTTTCGAACGAAGCGGCTAACTAGGCTGCGTTTTTACCAAAATCAAGCAAAATAACAATTTTGCTATCGCGTAAGTAAAACAACCCTTATTGCTAATCGAAAGTAACCCAATATTTTTGCTAAGTGGAGCCTCGAAAATTTTGTGTGTGAAGAAATAAGTTCTGTCAAATCAGCAACAATCATGGATACAACGACCGCTGCAATGACTTCGGGAAGTCAAACTCACCATTGACCCATGGGTAGATCGACCTGATCGTAAGGAACAAGATGTCGTATCGGACACAGCAAGCAAACGCAGAAACCAAGACCAAAGAAAAATCTATAATATCACAGAATTTTTAAGCAAATTTTCATCACCATTTTAATTTAAAAAACGGCCCATTTGACATGATTTTTCATCGAAATAAATAGAAATAGTCTCGCAGAAAATCTACACAGAATTTTTGGTGAAAATTACAGAAATTCAGATTTTTTCTTTGCAAAAACACAAATTCTTCTTATTTCTCACTTCACATGTTTCACTTCTGACTTCTCACATTTCACTTCTCATTTCTCACCTCTCGTGTCTTACTTCTCATTTTCTTTCATGTTGAGAGCTTTCCTTTAATATACTGGCTGCAGGCCATGATCCGATAACTTTGGCATAAGTATTTTGTTCCGGAGCCGGTCAGCTTGGCCATGACCAATACCCAGTTTCCCCAAATTGCTTCGTCTATGGATTCCCTGCATGTTGAGACCAAGAGCTTTCATCTAATATGCCGTAAGTCTCGATCCGGAAAATTAGATTCGGTATTTACGGTGACCGAAATAAGAATAGTACCTATCACTATGTGTTTGTTTGTTAAAATATGAATGATTGTATATCACCAAAATTTCTTCTACAATTTGAGAAATAGTGTTTGGCTATTTAAAAACATAAGTAAATTTGAAGGCTTCAAGCCTGTTTTTTCAGCATTCAAATTCAGCCTCAAATCTATGTTTCATCATTTTGCATCACACTTATGAATTTAATGAAGAAAGAAAGTAGTTTGGTAAAGAATTACAGCCCTAATATCAAATTCCTTAACGCTAGAGAAGCATCTCTTAAAACCCCCTTTTCAAAACCTTTGGAATTCTACAAAACTCCTTAAAAATCAGTTATATATTCAAATAATTCGTAGAAGCATTATTATTCACTTTCAAATAGTAAATTCTTAGAAATAATCTTGCGTTTGTTGAAAAACTCAAGTATTACTATTCTTATTTCGCACCCTTCTCATATTTTTTGTCCTCAACGCCAATTGCCACGTCCAAAAAAAAGAAAACTTATGCTTCAATTATCGGTAAAAAGATCCAAAACAAATTTGTTTATGCAGTTTTAAACTTTTTTTTCCATTGGCTTTTTACAATTGGCTGAGGAGGAAATTTAAAGCATTTTCCTCTCGTCACTAATTCTGAACTCAATGCGAACTTAATGAGTTCAGACCAGGCGGATCATGGACATTTTGGCAAGATTGCCAATCACCAGGGCGAAAACTTCGGATTTCAACTGCATTGACAATACAATAGCTGAAAATGTTGACGATTTTAAACATTTTGAAGGATTCGACCATTTCTACAATTTTAATAATTTTGAGAATTAAAAAAAAAACATTAATTTTTAACGTTATGACAATTTGACCATTCTGTCTTTTAATATTGTCAATCCAGATGAAATCAGAAGTTTTCGCACTGGTGATTGGCAACCTTGCCAACCAGCGACGATGAAAAATTCATCAAACACCTTGGAAATTTGCAACCCTTTCTTTTATTTGGTTTCGACACTTGAAAGATGTTTTGATATGGTGTCTGATAAACATGAAATGTCGTCAAAGATTTCGCTGTCGCTGATGTTGACGAAAACACCGGTTTGGAGATTCAGCGCAAATAATTCCTGTCAGTTTTGACAACAATTTTGATAATTTTGACTTTTTGTCAACTTGGACAATTCTGACCCTTCTGACCATTTCAAAAATGTCCGACAGTTTTGACCATTTCTATTTCTATTAAGTTATCTCACATTTTTTCGTAATGTTGCCAATTTTAAATTTTATTAAAATTTCAATCATAGGATTTGAACATTTTGATAATTTAATAGAATTTCAACAATTTTATCAACGGTGATAATTTTGAAAATTCTGACAATTTTGGAAAAAAAAACTATAATTCCTGACCTGATAATGTTGTCAGTTTAAACAATTGACCATGACCATCATGGCTATTTTACATTCGGAACCATTTTTGCAATTTTGGTAATTTTGACAAATTTCACAATTCGTTTAATTTTGAAATTTTAAGCATTTTAGCAATTTGCAGTTCAGTCCATTTGGAAATTTAGACACAACTTTGAAATTTTGGAGAAATATGGCAGTTTAGACAATTTAAAAAATCTTGATAATTGGTTAAATCATTTTTAGATAATTTTGAAAATGTATTTTTTTTAAATTTGGGAATGCAGATAATTTTGAAAATTGATAAATGTGACAGTTTGGTTCTTTTGACAACGATTCTGACAATTTTAACAATTAAAATAATTTTAATTTTAAACCTTTTAGACTCTTGACCTCAGGACTGTGTGTGTGTCGCTCAAATAAAACTTCCCGAACTTAACTCTTACGACTGCTTCGTAACCACAGAATATCTAACAATGATCAAACTTTGATATGAAGTAACAAATGTGGGCATTTTTTCTGAAGTAGATTTACCTAAGTCGATAACCATCTCCCTGCCCTTTAAAGCTGGTAAAAATTATGAGAGTCTAAGAGTACATTAAGTACATACAGTATAGTCCACATTCTGCAAACATAAATATGGGATGGCACTAAGTTTGTAATAATGTTGAATCTTGGAGATTCCCCTTATTTTATTCCACTTCGTCATATGTCTGAAAGCTGTGGTTTGTGGAATTCATTTCCCGATCAGAGTTCCATTAAATCCTTAATCAAAGAAGTGCTAAGTTGATTAAACTTTACGGGTCAACGGTTGCCCGAAAACCGTTTGGCTATTCTTTGCCGTATATATTTTATGATAATCCTTGTAACGTTATTACAACTTTCAAACTGTATTACCCGGGAAGAAATACAATCCCCAACACGACTAAATATGTATAGTGTAGGGATAGAACGAACCACACCACTCGCTCCCACGCCATCGTCGTTGAAAACAATGCGCTTTCGAAAGTGTGTTCAATTAGATTACAGCTCTTACAATGTGTTTTAAATCTTTCTCGATTTCTCGTACACCCTCTGTCCTACACATTGTATTAGGTAGGTATCTATAATGGCAAGTAGTAGAGAAAGACACAGGGAAACCCGGGAAGACGCAAACCATGTGACACGGAAGAAAAAGGGCACCCCATCTATCATCATCACAGTCGATTTACCATGACGAACACGTTTCCAATATACGTGTGTTACTGCTGCTGGAGTGCTTCCTCTGGATGGCTGGCTGGAATGGGGGGATGGAATAGTATCCTATACCATACATATGGAGAGATAGATATAGTCGATATACTGGGTCGCGTAATGCTCACAGTTTTTGTGTCGAAAAAGCATTTTCTAAAACCAGACAACGCCTTCCAGTGAAACGAGCTTACACCCACAGTTTGTCGTAGAAAATGATAAGGAATGATTTAATCTATAGATTTCGAGAATTGAAGCTCTCGGTTGAGACAATATTTTAAAATGGTACCTACTTTACCCATGGATATAAACAACATAAGTAAGTACATTTTATTAAAGGTAATTTAAAAATAAACTTACCAAATGAAATCTGCAATTTTGATCAACAGTGATGAATGCCCAGTTACATTACTGACATGTTACAGGGACCAGGGTTTTTATGTGTTGAGTAATCGAAAAACTACAGCAGTTTAATCATAGTTTTTCTCAACGAATATTGTGCAGTGTCTTTAACGTTTATCTGAAACAGATAAAAGCGGAGAAATGGGATTTCGAAGAAAATTCGGCAATATTTGTCCTAACGATAAAATTGATAGCAAAACAACACTTACGTGAACATAATGAGGTAAATTTACCGTGAAACCTTGACTTTTTTAACCACAAAACTTAAAAAAAATCACCGGAAATGCCAATCCACTGTTTTGTTTGCACTTTGAATCACTTCTCAACAAGCGATGACTTCGTCCTGCGATGTTTTTGTACGGCTTTGAAACGTCATCGCACGCACAGGCTTCATGTTCGGTAAAATCGGTGAAATGAAAAAAAAAAATAATTGTTAACGCGATCGCGTCTCGTTCAAAAACCTATGCTGTGAAGAAAAAATTCAAATAAATTGTGATAGGTAATAATGTAAAATCATTCGAAAGATTATTGTCGTGTTTATTAATAGTTATTTTTTTATTTTGTGACATCCATATCCTGACAAAAACATAGAAATGGTAAGTACCCCAATTGAAACCAAAAACAACAACCGGAACTTTCATGATAAAATTTGTCCGAATCCGACCGGAACTCCTTATAGATTTAGCATTCGATGATTAAATCCGTGGGTGTAACAGAAGCTCGATAGCAAACGACTACGGGATCACATTATATTGATATTGAGAAAGTATAAGAGCGAAAGATACCCAGACGAAACGCTAAATTTGATTCCATTTCCGGTGGGTGGTGTAGATCGTCTAGCTTCGGAGACTCCGACCGGGCGACTTTGTGAGTGAACCCAGACTTGGTACGATTTAACGTTGCTGTGTTGTAATCCGTCCGGAGGGGAAATTAAGATGATGTAGAGACTTCTTGCTTGCTGCTGGGGCGTGAAACTACCTTTGCCGGGTGTAATCCTAAACGATTAATAAATGCCAACATGTTAATGCGACTCCAATGTCGTAGCGCGGGGAGGCGGCTAGGTGTGAATTGGGTGCCTTCTTAGAAAAGTTGAGCCTAGCGTAAAGTCTCGAGTAGTTTTGTGGCTTGGTTAATAAGCGGTGGGTGGGGTTAATAAGTGATGACTGGAAAAGTCTATAACAGCTGTTTTTAGGCACTGTTTTCCGCCCTATCGAATATTTTTTTTATGTTAATATTCATCTTTCGACAATTATAAGATGTTATTAATCTTTCAGCGAAATTTTTGATTTTCAAAGCTTTTTTAAAACCTAGCAGATAAGTAATGTAAGCCTATTTTCCTACACAGTAAATTTATGCCTCGATTTCCAGCAAAAAAAAAATGCTGGAAACGTTCAGCAATCCATTTTTTTGCTGGAAGCCAGCAATTGGTTTTCTGATAGCTGGATTTTTTAGCATTCGGTTGTGTTCTTGTAATTTTTGCTGAAAAACCCAGCAATCGGGTTTCAAATTGCTGGACTTTCCAGCAATGGATCTAGCTTGCTGGAAAATCAGCAATCGAGTTGTCAAATTGGAGTCTGTTTGTTTTCGTACGTTGGAAAGGGTGAGAATTTATTACACGAACTTTGAATAAATTAATCATTTATTCTTATTTTCCTCTATATTATAGCAACCATGGTCTGCAGACATCAAGTCAAGGGTGAGTTTTTATTGGATAGGTAGATATTTCACTAAAGATACTAATCCAAACTCTATTTCAGGTGGTCAACACTATGGCACAAAGCTGCCACACCAGAGCAGAGCAGGTGCTGGTATATTTAAAAAATATATAGTTTTGGAAATAGATATACCTACATAATTGGAAAAATATAAGAAAATAATTCTTATTTATTGCTCATCATAGGCACAGCCAGTATTCAATATTTAATTTCGTATTGAAATATAAATTTGATACCAAATACAGCCGAATGTCTTGAAAGGAATAGCTGGTTTGCTGATTTCCAGCAATTTGAATTGCTGGAATCCAGCATTAATGTTTACTGATTTTTCCAGCAATTCAAATTGCTGTAAATTTTGCTGGAAAGTCAGCGGTACAAAAACCAGCTAAATTTTGCTGGTTTCCAGCAAAAAAAATTTGCTGTGTAATCATGGATCACGTATATTGGTCCAAATGTCATGTTCAAATTAAATAAGAAAAGGTACTTAAAGTATGCAAATTAAGTAAGTAATGTAAGGAGTGTAGGTATGCGAAAAAAAAAAAATGCAACACTTTGTTTTGTAAATAGCTTTTCAGAGCATGGATGGAAATTGATGAAATTTTCAGCAAAGTTATCTGGTAATGTAATGTTTACGTATGCAAATTTTGTGATGTTCTGTCAAGTTGTTTTTGAGATAGCGTCCGATGAGGAAATTTTTCGACTTCAAATTTCTAGGCAACACGTGCGCCATCTATAATGCATACTATGAACCACCTTTTTTTTGCAAATCAAGGCAATTTTTGTTACGTTTTCTGTTTTCTGAAGCTTGACTTTCAAAATAACTCAAAATTGTGAATTTTATCGAAGTTATAACAAATTTAGCCGATTGTCCTCTTCCGGCACAAAAACTACATATTTGACTTTTTATCACTCCACCGCCGTTTTTGCATAATGGCACGATTCCAGATCCAACTTAAACAGAGTTTAAACTTTGTGGGACCTACTGAAGAGCTTTTCAGAGAAAACCGTCGCATTTGGAGGCAGTCTTCTTTGTATTTTTAGCCAGTCAATCTTTATGAAAAAATGAATAATTTGCAGTTTCCGCAGATCGTTAGCCTCCTCAAGTACTAGACATCAATTTTTTTCAATTTTTCATCCTTGTTTATATCCGTGAAATATATGCGGGACTTGTCAACGATGTCAACCTGCCAGGTTACCGCTAAAAAGTTCGTTTTGCTGTTCATTACCAAATTTTTCAAAATTTCTCTCCAAAAGCAGTTCAAATATTTGCGCACGATTTTACCACCGTATTTTGTTTATTTTACCGGTGGACAGCTTTTCTAACTTACAGAAATGAAGTCAAGCCTATTTATAAGTCTGCTAGACAAACCAGTCAGAAAAAAATGACTTTTTTTTATCACTTCTTTCATATTTTTGGATTGAGCTTGAAAAAACCTCTCACAATCCTCTCACTTCATAGAATCAACAATCTTCACTTTTATCCAAATTTAAGCTCACTTTTGTGTGTTACAGGACTTCTTAAACATTTTACCATGTGAGCTTCCCAGGCCAGAATCGCCGAAAAACGCTTCTAAAGGCCAGAAATCGCATTTTAAAATTGTGATCCCAAATTATACTCAGAATCGCAGAAAAACGCTTCTAAAGGCCAGAAATCGTATTTTAAAGTTGTGATCCCAAATTAAGCTCAGAATTGCCGAAAAACGCTTCTAAAGGCCAGAAATCGCATTTTAAAGTTGTGATCCCAAATTAAGCTCAGAATCGCCGAAAAACGCTTCTAAAGGCCAGAAATCGCATTTTAAAGTTGTGATCCCAAATTATGTTCAGAATGGCCGAAAAACGCTTCTAAATGCCAGAAATCGCATTTTAAAGTTGTGATCCCAAATTAAGCTCAGAATCGCCGAAAAACGCTTCTAAAGGCCAGAAATCGCCTTTTAAAGTAGTGATCCCAAATTATGCTCAGAATTGCCGAAAAACGCTTCTAAAGGCCGGAAATCGCATTTTAAAGTTGTGATCCCAAATTAAGCTTACACACAAAACTTTCGAGGCCGGAAATTAGCAAAATTTTGCTCAAATTTGACCAGCTAAAACCTTAGCAATCAATTTAGCAATTTTTTCGAACTAAAATTTTAGCAAACGAGAGAAAAATTTAGCCGCCGCTATTTTTGCTCACTTTTTTAGCAAAAACCGGAGAAAAAGATCGCCCGGACCTGAAATTTTTAAAATTTATGGTTTTTCTGTGGAGATTTAGGGGGAATGTTTGATTCTTAAATACAATACTCAAATTTCATTCACTTTTAATTTATTTTTCACATTTTTCTTAAAAATTTTGACACTTTGTAGAACAGAAGTTCCGATCCTGGGGATGCACCTTCCGGCGAGCGGATTGCAATGCCATTCTTACCAACGAATGCACTAAGTTGTGTGTCGGATGGAGCTCGTTGAATTTTCAGTCTCGGCCCTTTCCATTTCCAGACTGTTGAGGATTTCTTTTTGAAGTTGTAACCTGGTAGAAAAATAATAAACAATTAAAAAGTTGGAAAATCTTTATATTTTATAATTGACCCTACCTGTACGCTTCCGGCGTCGATTAGGCTAGTATATCGTAGTTGACTTAGCCACCTTTAGAACCACCAGAATCAAACTTTCGGAACCGCGCTCAATCGTGTCAGTTTGTTTTTTTCCTCCCAACACGCGGCGGCTGCTATCTGTACACAAAGCGGCTAAGAAACTTTCGTTTTACTAAAATCGAGCAAGATAAACTTTAAAATTACTAAAATCAAGTAAATTTAGCTTTTTGCTAATTCGACGGTAAAAAAATATTTTTGCTAACGGAAAGTAACAGCGAAATTTTGCTAAGTGGAGCCCCGAAAGTTTTGTGTGTAGAATCGCCGAAAAACGCTTCTATCCCACTTTTTTGGGTCTGACACTGGGACTTGTCTGGATTTTCCTATCCTATTTCAATCTAAATTTAACAATCAATCTACAAAATTAAACCCAAATTGCCGTAAATGTGTAGTAGTGAATGTTGTTTGCATTCAATACTTGAGCTTGAGACAATTGACTTCAGGAAACTGTAGTTCAATTATTCCACCATGTTGGGGACAAATGTAGTAAATTTGTAAAAACTGTCGAAATCGTCATAATAGAGATTAAAAGAAGGGATCTCAAATGATTACCTTATGGTACACTTCTGGGAATCGATCCAACAATCTCAGCTAATAGGTAATAATCTTTCCAATGCCACAACAGATAACTCATTAGAGCTCAACAATTTTGGATACTGTGATGGTTCGTTCAAAAAACGACCTCACGCCTACATTCATTGATTGCACAGCTCGTTTCGATAGGATTACTCTCAATAAATTAGACCTATCTAAAATTCTAACCTTTCCGCGATCAAATCAGCAATTATTTTTATTAAATCCCATCAACGCTGCTGCACCAGAACGACAGCATCCAGCAGCTGAGCCGTCCAAACTTCGGAGCCCGTTATCAAAAATTAATACCGCTATATCATCGGATTGGTTTTGATATAATCGCGCGGGGCACAACAGCACAGTATAAATCTGTAGTAGAAAAAAAATCGCACAACCAACCATGGCCACCTGGCTGGTGGCGCCAATAGAATATCGGTAGGCAATCTCTCACCTGCTGCCGGATGGACGGATTTCGATGCTCAACAATTTATGGAAATATGACGAAATGCCGATGGCATCTGTCCCTCCCCCTAACCTGCCACAGCCGATTTCTGATTCATAATTCATCGATTTGGCACACTGACGGCGATGGACGGATAAAGGCTTCTTCTATCTATTGTTTATTCATTCCGGGTTCGTTTTTATCGGTTCCATTTGCGAAGGTGAGGTGCGGTTGTAAAAGGTCGTCGCAATCCGGTGGCATTCCTGCGAAGGTTTCCGGGAAAACCCATAAACGTCTAGCTTAATTGAGCGCTTTGGAATTCCACGGAATGGAATATTATTTTTAATGTGATTTGTTTTTTTTAGAGAGAATCCACCGAGAAAGTCAAAGTTGCATGCCTATGATTCATTGGACCTATGAATGTTGGGGTGGATGCTACCCAGTTATCTATCTGCTGTGCCACCTCTTAGTTAGGGCGGTAGTTTCCCGACAGGATAGAAGAGCAGCACCATTAGATGATTAGCCGAACGACTGATAAAAACTTCGGCCTGGTCACTCAGAGAGTCAGCAGAACGTCTCACATTCGACGAGGTGTGTGATTATGAGAAGATAGACGTCGTCGATTATTTTCCACCCTTTTGGTTTCTCTGTTTTGGTTTTTCTGACCACGTTTTTCCGATGAAGCTATTTTTGCTCATTCGTGAGAGTCCTTACACTGATAATCTGCGAGAGGACAGTGCAAATAAAAAACCAAGAGTTAGGGAATCGAATGCGTCGGCGCGTGAAGAAAATTACACACATCACACAGCGGAACCACCTCGCACCGTTGTGTGTCAGGGATGAATGAATGGAGATCAGCATCAGCATCAGCATCATCTGCTACCTACCTACCTACTAAACGGTAGGACGACAAATGTCTTCATATAAATATGCATGAATCGTGCATTCCGTTACATCCTTGGACTGTTGACATGGCCGCGCGCGTTGAAGCTGTCCTGTCGTCGTAGGCTTTCTGTCTTATTTTATGCTTGGGTTGGAAGTCATCCAGAGTGAATACATGTACCTACCTGTATATTAAAACCTACGAAAATCTGGAATGTACTGGTCATGTATTCCGAAAAATTATGTTAACAAAAATAATTAACAAAAGCGACGAAATTTTCTCCTAACAAATTATCGCGTTTTTCCATACAAAATTTCTAATTTAAAAAATCTGCCAAAAAGGAATCTGTACACTACAGGGTTTTTGAAACACCCTTCTGCATATGTCAGAAAAATGACCATATATTGTCTCAGCAAATTAAAAACAAAATGATAAAACCACAAATGAAGCGATTTAAATTTTGTAACGCCATTAGCGGCCTCGACTTTCAGAATGAATCTAGTCATTCATCCCCCCATACCAGAGCGTGCGGCACGAGCTGCTGTCAAGTCGGACAGTTACAGATGGTGCTTAAATCCAACATAATATCGGTTGGGTGCCTCATCAAAAAGCGTGTTCTTCTCACGAGCGAAGCGGATAAGGCCATTCTCCCATACACAAATTGGAGCTCTTTCGTGGAGCAACTTCTCGCAGCATGTCAACTCTGATGGCAAACGGTGGACACGAGACGGCAGCATCCATCTCACAGCACCCTACTTGACAATCGTGGGGTCCTTCCGATGCTAGATGTCACTCTAGGCAGGGCTTCTATATAGGAGAAGTCTATCAAAAGGGACCCAAAGAGAGCTTTTAGAAAGAGAATGAGCGATAGCAGCATCCCTTACAGCTTCGGGAAAAGCGAGCCTATCTTCCTTGGAAAGGGGGGATGAACGCGAATGGCAAAATCACTACAAATCTACCATCGAGATCAGAATTTTTCATCAGTGAGCATCCGAGTGCCACCGCGAACGGTTCGTGGAAATTCTTCCGCAACATTTCGGACATCTGAGGAGCAGACAAACACCCTACTGATTACACAGCTAGCAGAAGAAGAAAAAAAGAGTGGATTGGGGGGCTGACTACCAATAGAAAAGCAAATCAAAGTGTTGTGGGGAGGAGAGAAAAAAAAACTGGAAATCCGCATTCCTTCCAGGAGGACCACTTTTGTGTGGTGAAAATAGTTCTAGTTCTGGTTGATGTGAAAAAATAGTGAAGCACAGCATCCGCACAGATGAAAAAAGTTCGTCACCAAATTGTGTTAAGGTGTTGTTCGGTTTCTGTTTGTCTTATTGTTTCCCATTGCTTATTGCTTTTGCTGTTTCCTTTTCCCTTCTGTGAAAGTCGCTGCTTGCATCTCGGGAAGGAAAAGACTGGAAATCTAATTTGTTTGAAGGTGGATTACAGCATCCGCTCTCTGGCACCATCGGAAATGGTTTCGGGAAGTGAATCACCCGCTAAACAGTGGCAATAAAATTGGGTTCGGTAACGAATGGGATTGTTTTTCGATTCCAGCCTGGCTGGCTTCCTGCCTCTTCCGGGATGTTGTGCCCCCCAGGATATGATAAGATGAAATCATAAGCGAAAAAAGGACGAATTTCGAATGCTCAATATTCTAGGGAAAAAATGGTGTGTCGTCGGGCGACCTTCTGTGAGAAAAATGCGACTCCAGATCGACGGATAGCGATGCCCTGTGCCCTTGTTCTTATTATTATTGGAACCCAGCCTCTATGTAGCTATTTTCTCAGGGTGCTGCACCCCAAATTATAGAAAAGAAGGACGACGATTTCGCCTAGGTTAGGATTGCCTATGCCTCCTCTAGGAAAGGAGAGAAAAACAAAAAAAAACACCCTGAATCGGGGGTTTCCCCCGAAATGTGCGCCCGGAGTTATGCAATAATAAACTTAAGTCCGCGATAACGGTAAGAATTTTAATGGGAACGCCCGCCCGCCGGGTTGGTTCTGTGGGATCTATGGACTTCTCTCAGAATAACTTCCCACGCCAGTCGCCGTCGCGGGTCGAGTCAAACCGAGTCGATTTCTGACTCGAAAGTTATTCTGGCCCGACCAAAGGCAGTCAGTGGCCAAACCCTTATCGCACCCGATTCACACCCAAAGAAAAGTGTGGGGGCCAAAAAAAAAACGGGAAAGGGTACATCGAGATATCCCATCTTATGGCAGTGGTGCCAAGTGTTTAGATTTGAAACTTTGATTTTATCAATTTTATGAAAATTTTATTTCATTTCATCGATATTCATTCGGGTTGAGTTTTTTTTTTGTGTATCAAGCATCGAACTTTGGATTCGACTTTTTCCCGTATTTTTATGCCAATTTCAAATTACTCACCATTACACTTATCTCTTTTTCTACTCTTGTTTCACATATTTCGGTTCCAGGTGTTAATCAATTTAATTTAATAGGAAAAACTTTAGTTATTGTTTTCAGTAGTTTTTTAAAACATTTTATGCGTGATTTATCAAAAATTGCTCATATTTGATAACAAAAAATTTGAATTCCTCTACAAGTTTTTCTTTTATAGCTTTGTTTTTTTTCAAAATCTTCTTGTTATGGTTTATATTTTGAATTTTCTTTTCTGTGTTTTTTTTTCTATTTTTCACAGTTTTGTCAGTGATGCCACTTTGGTGTTTTTCCATTTTTGTAATAGAATTTTTTTTATTAATTTAGCTTTTGTAATTTAACCGATTTATATAATTGAAATAAAAATGACTAAACTACACTTAACAAATGAGAGATTTCATTCAAAACAAAAAAAAAATGCCAAAAAAACACAGCTCATAAGAAAATGATAAACATTAATATTCTATTATTAAAAAAGTGACAGAAATGGAAAACATTATAAAAATTATAAACGACTAAAATCACAAATACATAGCATGACATGAACAAAACAAACATAACAAAACGACAAAAACAATAACATAAATGACAGAAATAAAATAATATACAATTTAACAATAGACAAAATTAATGTTAAGTTCCAAAAATGATTAAAAAAAAAATGTTCGAAGATCTACATAATATAAAAAAAAATACAAATAACAAAATTTCCAAACATTATATAAACAACAGAATAAACATTGATGTTGAAATGACCAAAACAAAATAAAATTATAACAATGGCCAAAAAATAAAAAAAATATCAAAAATGACGAGAATGACAAAAATGACATAATTTTCAATATGACAAAATGACAAAAACGAGAAAAATGTAGAAAATGGCAAAAAAATAACAAAAAATTTAATTAAATTACAGAAATGACATAAGTAGCAAAAATAACAAAATTAACAAAAAAGGAAAAAAAGGCAAAAAAGACAAAAAAAGCAAAAGACAAAAAAGACAAAAAAGACAAAAAAGACAAAAAAGACAAAAAAGACAAAAAAGACAAAAAAGTCAAAAAAGACAAGACCGAAATGATCAAAATGACCAAAATGACCAAAATAAACAAAATTGTCGAAATGATCGAAATGATCAAAATGACCAAAATGACCAAAATGACCGAAATGATCGAAATGATTAAAATGACCAAAATGACCAAAATAACCAAAATGATCGAAATGATCGAAATGATCAAAATGACCAAAATAACCAAAATGATCGAAATGATCAAAATGACCGAAATGACCAAAATGACCAAAATGACCAAAATGACCAAAATGACCAAAATGACCTAAAAGACCAAAATGACCAAAAAGACCAAAATGAATGACCAAAATGACCAAAATGACCGAAATGACCTAAATGATCTAAATGACCAAAATGACCAAAATAACCAAAATGATCGAAATGATCAAAATGACCAAAATAAACAAAATTATCGAAATGATCAAAATGATCAAAATGCACGAAATGACCTAAATGACCTAAATGACCAAAATGACCGAAATGATCGAAATGATTAAAATGAACAAAATGACCAATATAACCAAAATGATCGAAATGATCGAAATGATCATAATGACCAAAATGACCAAAATGAGCTAAATGACCAAAATGACCAAAAAGATCAAACAGACCAAAAAGACTAAAATGACCAAAATGACCAAAATGACAAATATGACAAATATGACTAAAACGACAAAAATGACAGAAATGACAAAAATGTCAATATTGTCAAAAATGACAAAATAAGAATGACATAAAATTTCAAAAATGACAAAAAAGACAATTACGACAAATATAAGAAAATATGTCAAAAATTTTGAAAATTTTAAAAATTAAAAAATTGTAAAAAATGACAAAATATGATAAAAATGATAAAAAATTTCAAAAATTACAAAAAAAGTTCAATAATGACATAAATAAAAAAAATGGCAAAAATTTTAAAATTGACAAAAATAATAAAAAATAGTTTAAATTTCAAAAATGACAAAAAAATGATTATAAGAACAAAAAATTGCAAAAATTACAAAAATGATAAAAATTGCTTTAATGACAAAAAATTTAAAAATGGCATAATTACAAAAAGCGAGAAAATATGTCAAAATAAGGAAAATCACAAAAATGAGAAAACTACAAAATTGAAAAAATTGGCAAAGCTGCTAGAATTGACAAACATTACGTAAATGATTATGTTTTTATTTTTAACAATGGATAAATGGAAAAATCACCTCGAACAGAAATCGAACTCTAGTCTTTTGATTACCTCTCCGACACCTTACCTAAATCGTCGGATGTAAACTAGTCAAGTTGTGGCTCTATAAATCGATTTTAATTCGCTGCTAGATTCTACGGCAGAAAATGCTCATCGTGCCTCGTTAATATGGTGCTCTATATGCCCCTAGTCAACAAATTTAAGTAAAAACGTGTTTTAAAATTGATAAAAGTGAAAAATCAAAAATTTTATGTATGTATGTATGTTGGTAATCCACCATGGGTGCACGGATTCACCGCAGTTTCTGCCAAAGTATGTGCTCACATGCATTCTTTAGATTTTTATGTTCTACAAATCTCCAATGCAGCGCGCCATCATACCCGGACCCCATGACTTCGTATGAACTGTTATGGATGAATGTATTGTGTTGATGTACACTGCCGGCCAAAAGTTTGGGATCACCCACTAAAAAACATGCAAATTTTGATCGTTCATATCTCAGCCGTCTTAGGATATATTGAAAATCTTCTGATCTCATTTGAAAGATAATGAGCAATAGCTATCTCGGAGGTATTTTGCCCAAATATAATGTTTTAGTTTTGAACTTAAAACTTAACCTAAAGTTATAACATTTTCAAACAATCGCACTCAATATTCAAAGCCGATCATCTCGGGATAGGGTGGACCAAATCTCAAAATTTGAGTGGCATTAGAATTCCTGTTCTTTACTTCTCAAAACACAATCAAAAAAATTTGAGAAAAAATTCAAGAATGTATTTTTAATTAATAAAATAGACACTCGAGTTATCGTCCAAAAGTTTGGGATCACCTCTTTGTATGGTGAGTTTGGGATCATTCTTATAAAAACATGCAAATTTGTTTTATTCATATCTTTCTCATCTAACATCGTATTGCAGAGCTGAAGGGTTCATTTGGAAGCTTAGAAATTGTTGTTTTTTAATAAATTCATTCAAAAATTATATTTTAAGGTGAAAACTATAAAAAAAATCTGAGAACTTTCAAAAAAACAATTAATTTCAGGTGATTTTTTTATGGTTATCACTTCAAAATATAATTTTTGAATGAATTTATTAAAAAACAACAATTCCTAAGCTTCCAAATGAACCCTTCAGCTCTGCAATACGATGTTAAATGAGAAAGATATGAATAAAACAAATTTGCATGTTTTTATAAGAATGATCCCAAACTCACCATACAAAGAGGTGATCCCAAACTTTTGGACGATAACTCAAGTGTCTATTTTATTATTTAAAAATACATTCTTGAATTTTTTCTCAAATTTTTTTGATTGTGTTTTGAGAAGTAAAGAACAGGAATTCTAATGCCACTCAAATTTTGAGATTTGGTCCACCCTATCCCGAGATGATCGGCTTTGAATATTGAGTGCGATTGTTTGAAAATGTTATAACTTTAGGTTAAGTTTTAAGTTCAAAACTAAAACATTATATTTGGGCAAAATACCTCCGAGATAGCTATTGCTCATTATCTTTCAAATGAGATCAGAAGATTTTCAATATGTCCTAAGACGGCTGAGATATGAACGATCAAAATTTGCATGTTTTTTAGTGGGTGATCCCAAACTTTTGGCCGGCAGTGTATGTATATTCTGGAAGAACGAATCCATCAGGTGGGCTAGTTTACTTACAGATATTCCGGCATCCGTGTATATACCTGACCAGCTTGCAACTGATTGAACATTCCTATTATATAGTCAGTTATAGAATGAAACACATCTTACCTGTCGGCAACTTAAGGGAATCGAACCCAAAAGTTTGTCTTGCCGATACCGGGAATCGAACCCAGTACGCCTGGCGTACCAATACCAGACTCGCGCCAGCCTATCCGCTAGACCACATCGGCGCTCATTGAAAAATCAAAAATTTTATGGTGATAAAAATTGAGAAACAATGTGGGCATCATGTTGCAGTGCGTACATTATAGATCAAGGTGATTTTAAGATCATTAGAGCTTATTTCGTGATGCTCAAAAATTATAATATTATAGTTACTTGAGAAGCTAGCTGTTTTTTTTAAATATCTCTGTAAAGATGATAATGATATTCCTGTTTTTGTGAAAAATTCATGCTATAGGAAGTACGAAACAAATCCTCATGAAAATTTATTTAAGAAAATACGTACTTTCGTAGAAAAGAGTAGTGCTTATTATGCCCTGGGTGCTCGTTATGCCCTTATCTCCCATATTCATGATGAAACAAATGACGATAGCGAAAATATTTTGGAAATTTGAATGTTATTGAAGTCACATAAATTAAAAATTAAAAAAAAATAAATTTATGGAATTTTAAGTCTAGTTTAGACCTTTTATTTTATATTATAAAGCTGAATTTTCAGTCTGAACTTGAAATCTGATATCTTAATCTAGAATTTGAGTCATAAATACTGATTAATACCTCCGAAATTTCTAAATTTAGATTCAGAATACTTATCTTGATTCATGTTTTAGAATTGGCAACATTGTTGACGATAAGCCCACCATCAATGGGACAAAATGGTACCGATCTCTACCCTCGGAAGTTTCGGTCGGGTCCCCAAATGTTTGGGGGAAAGGCAGCCAGCAATGGTCCTTCGGGAGCAAGCGGTGCACATTCACATACCCCGGATCTGTAAGAGCGCCCCGTAGATATGGCGGAGCCGGAATGGATGAAATATGTTTTTCCTCAAACACATTCATATGGTACCTACTACCTAGTTGCCATTTCCACCATAAGCTTGGGACCAGAACCAGGACCAGTCAGGACGAAAGTGAAAGCAAATCAATACTCCATACAACATAAAATCCATCCGTAGGAGACTTCCCAGCTCCAGTCCATTATTGGTTGTGGTGTCTCGGATTTGGAGAGGGAGCCCGCGCGCGTTTTGCCTGCTGATGCTGGCCATTTTTATGTAACAGTTTTTTGAAAAAAAGAAAACTGTCCTCGAACGTCGAGGAGAAGGGAAAGGTGTAGTGATAAAGAAGGCAGTGGGCAATTGGTCGCGAGGACACACGGATGGCTGGATGCGAGATGGACAGATGAATGAATGAATATTCTCTGCTGGAGCTCTGGAGTATTGTAGTTGTGTAGTTGATGACTCTTGCTTGAATTGATTCGAGTTAAGAATGATGGCTGACTGGGCGAGTAGAAGAAGGTTGGCGATGAGGTTGAGTGTTCTTTTGCGAGACCATTTGCAGTTGGTCGTCGACAAAAAAAAAATGAAGAAAAACGATTTTATAGATCAGTACCCATTGAGAGTCATCACTCGGGCGAGTATATTCAGATAGAAGGACAATCTTAGATTTGAACTTTTATTCTGAAGACAGTTTCAGGTAATGGATAAACTTTTCGGATGAAGTTGACTGGGCTGAATAAATTGTAATTGGTAGTTGAAAGTGATACAGTTGACTAAGAAAAAGTTAGTTGTAAGTTCAGAATAAAAAATCTTTGACTTGTGTCTTGAAGACTAAAATTTGAAATTTAGAAATCAATCCTATAAATTCGGTATGCCCTTCCCTAACCAATCATTTGTCCAAAAGCAGATCCTTCAAATTGTTTTTCAAACCAAACCAAATTTAACTCTGGCCTCTACCATGTCAACATTACAATTCCTAATATTTTTTTTTGTATTTATTTTAATCTAAATTTTTCGACCAAAACCCGTTTTTTTCAATCTTTTTGCTGTAGTTGGAAGAATGCATCAAAAACTTATTATTTTGAAATGAAATGACTTTAAATTAAGGCCTAGTTTTATTGAAAATGATTATCAGGAAAGATTAGAAGTGAAAGAAAATAGTGAGGCAGCTACTCTCTTAACTACTAACTAGAGATATACCGAATATTCGGTCGGCCGAATATTCGGCATTCGGCTCACCGAATAGTTGAGCTAAGTGTTCGGACGAATATCTACTTCAGACTTGTAAATTTTTCAAACAATTTTGGATAATTTATAATATATCTAAAAGTAATGTTGTAAAAGCTACACAATCATTAAAAACTTATGGTTTCAGCAAAGCATCTTTCACTGTAGATCCTACAGGAGAATGCTGAACGGTATCGTTTTATACTTTGATTATTGATTATTCCAGATTTTCTGGCAATACTCAGAAATGCCCATAAATCCAGTAAAAATCCAGATAAGTCAAATCTGGTCGGAGTGTCCAGATATTGTTTAATACTTCTCGTGTTTTGCTCGGGTTAATTCAGATTTTTTGCTAAATCAAATAAACATCTCAAATTCTTCTTTAAATTTTTTAGATCTTGTGTTCAATATTTCAAAAGTTTCTAAATATACATAAAGCCATTCTCTTATTTTTTTTTTTCAAAAATCGTTCTGAATGCCTGACCGTCTGGATACGTGTGGTTGAAAGTATGGTTTGTTTAAGGTTAAAGATCATCTATCTATTCAACAACTATTTTAAAGATTTCTTGCTAAAATTTGATCTTCATCTAATTCAATATCAGAGCAGAAATTTCAAATAGCTTGACACATGTTTCGACATGTGTTATCCCAGATTTGAACGCAATCTCTTTTGTGATAAACGCCCTAGATGCGACTAGTCATCTGATGTCTTTTCAGTTATTGGTGAAATTTTAAAAAATCAGAAAGACCCCTACTTTATAAAAAAAAATATCTTGTAATAAATCATCGGATTATATCATCTGATTTAAAATAATCGACTAAAAACATGAGGGGCATTAATATGGAAGAAATATAAAGCATTGAAATAATCGCTTAAGGTTTTTTCAATGAATACTCACTAGAGTATTCGACCGAATATTCGTTTGGCCGAATAGTTGAAAAGCTCAATATTCTATCTACTAACTGTTAAAGATTGATTTTATTCCTCCTACTAAACGAGACAGCAGAGAACTGTCCGTCACCTCGATTATCATTTCCCAAAGATCTAACCATATTCAGATTTATCGCCAGAGTTTTCATCAAAAAAATAAAAGAAGAAGGATGGAGTGTATTTATCTCCAGGCACCTGGAACCAAGGTTGCCGAAATCACAGAAAAATCTGTATTATCACAGAATTTTGAGCAAAATTTTGTCACAGAATCTGTGTCACAGATCACAGAATTTTTTAATTTGTCACACAATTCACAGTTTTTCTAAATTTTGTACAGATTTCCAAAATTACATTTTTTTGTCACTTTAGACTTTTTATTTCTGACTAAAATTCATGAAAATATGAAAACAAGGTAATGTAAATTGAATTTTTTTGTATTAAAACTGTAAGAAATTTCCAATTTGTTGATGTTTAACATGTTTTCCCTATGAACTTCATAAAAAAAGCTTCACAGAAAACCGTCACAGAATTTTCAGTTCAAATCAGAGAATTCGAGAATTTTTTTAGTCAAAAACACAGAATTTTTTTCGGCAACCTTGCCTGGAACTACCGTCTAGAGCAAATTGATTTCTGTGCTTATAATAGTTTGGTTACGAGAAACTCAACTCTTTCTATAACCGCGCCAAACCTTGATCGATGTATTATTCCAACATCTTGATTTTGAAATCAAACTCGTCTTAATGACACCTTTTTTGAGTCTGATGTTTTGATGTAGTCCCCGAACAAATACACTGTCAACAGAAATAACTCAATAGCTACACAAATTCAACCACTTTCGTCCGTTTTTTTTTGTCACACTCTGTATGTTGTACGCAAAGAGGATAGGTGAATCCGAAAAATATTAACCTAGTAGCGCTACCGTTCTCATCTTTATGATTTTTCTTATTAACAAATTCATAAGCATACCGTTTGGTTTGATAAATGATCCGGATACATTTCATGAAAAATGTTTTTGACAGAATCAATTTCCTTATCGAGATTTTCGATATTTTTTAATTTTAGCGGAGGGATCTAAAGTTCCGTAAAACAGACTCTTGCAACTTGCTCTACTCTTCCAAAATTACTAGAAATTTTAGTTGGTATTGACAGCTCGAAGTTTCATGTCCTTTAGGATGTTTTTTATTGAGCCAAATACTAATTTTGAATGCATTTGCTCCAGTAAAAACGAGACAATTTTTATTTCTTGTTCCTTTCTACCAACGACACGATTCGACTATTTTGTAACATTAATATTCTTATTTCAATAAAAGTTGTATGACATCACATGAAAACTCGTTCAACTTAAAAGCCGTTTAAATGGCTTTTCCTAATTGCCGCTTTCGGACAAAGTTTTGCTCAAGTATATTGTCGAGCTTAAAATTTATCGCTCCACCGAGAGAGACAGAACGAGTGTTGGAATAAAAAGACTCCCGACCAGAGACCGTTCTGCCGAGTTGTGATGGATGGATTAGCCCAAAAGTGTCCGGTGTTTCCCGAAGCCCAAGCCCATGCAGTACGTGTGTAATTTATCAAGGCAGTTTCGTGTCACATTTTGTCACACTTTCCAGCCGCCGCCGCTTCACACAAAAGAAAGGTACTAAACCTATCCTGGCTGTGCCAAAAGCGGATTCACCAGCAAGAGCTGCCCAAGTATTTCGACTATTCACGCAAAACCATTTAACAAGACACCCTTGCAAGGCACAGTAATGTTTAGCAGCAGCCGGTGCCCGGAGTGAAGGTTTTATTTGTTTTCCCTCTTGTCTCGTGTCTTGTCGTCCTTAGACCAAGCAGCAACCTATACCTAAGGGTTGTCGTCGTTAAACCGCTCTTGGCTAATAATTTATGAATGAACCAGTACCGGGGCGAAGGAAAACCCGAAACATACTAGGCCGCTCACTTCCTGTTAACACATTCGTCCGGTTGCTCGGTGTGGTATGGTGGATTCCGCTTTTTCGGTGTTTCGCCATCCATTTGCACCACCGTGTGTTACGGTTTAAGGTCCTACATTCTATCCCAACGAGCTCACTCGAATTACACGTGCGGGGGAGTGAGTCTGTCTTGTTACAACTCTGGTCCCGTTTCGTGCCTCCATTCCTTTTCGTGGCTAAATTCATCCCATTAGGAGGAAGTTCAACGGAATGTTACTTACCATTCCGCTTTTATTTCTCGTCCGTTTGTTTCTTCCGATTCTTCTTTACGGTCAGTGTCTTCTATTGGTTCCAAGCCTATTTTTAGATTTTGAAACTGAGAAAACAACCTAACATGACTTGCATAATTGTTCAGAGAACAGAAACAGAACGAAACAATTTTGGGACAACTACCCTAGCATCCTTTTCCGACAAGGATAAATGCTTTCTTCGGGAGTAAGGACAAAATATGGAATCGTTCCATCTCCCCGGTGCTCTTGACATGGATGCTGCGAAGCACTGTGTACAAATGTACCATTCTACTTGGCGAATCCTACTGATTTATGGTGTTAATTTAACAACAAATTGCCGAAACAATAGCCGAAGAGGAGAGATCGTTTTGGGTGAGCTATTTACATTATCTGCTAATAAATATTCGGCTGAATACAGCTAGCAGTCAGCTTCCCAGAAAACAGTTAATGAATGCATCGAAAGTGTCTCACTGTGCACAGCATTATTGTGTCTACTTCCGGCAGTTTTTTCTGCTTCCTCCATCTTATCTCCATGCATGTTCCGAAGCTCTTAGGAGGACTGATAAACGCATGTCATGTAGAAGTGGAAGAACAGAGAGTTCCTTTTTTCCCCACGACATTAGCCAGGCTGACAGTGGAACTACATTCGTTCATACCTAAGATAGAAAGATGCAAGATGTACAAGGTTAGGAATTCGGTGAGCGAGGACGAGCTTGAATGACATGACATCACCGTGTCCAATGATGGTTTTGTGCCTCGGTATTCAACCGTAAAATTTAGGATCGTTCACCTTTCTTTTTTTTTTTTTGAATCCGAAGTCAACCGTGTACATCTAACTCAGATGTTCATCCATCGTAAAACCATACGGCGGACGGACACGACACACTAAACACCTTTTCCAGGGTTCATAATTTGTTTACAATTTGATGGCGAAATTTGGTAGCTTCAAAAGCTAGAAATTGCTCAATTCTGACCTAAAAAGGACAAAGGGTTGTTGTGTTTTTTTTTTCACGAAAAGTGAACGCAGCAATCCTAATTCGGAAACTCAGCAAGCGGAAAATGGTATGGTTTATTTTGACACTCGGACGATTCTCATGATCCCACGACTATAATCAAGGAATTCAAATGAAACAATCATAGCAGTCGTAAAAGAAGTGGGGCACGAAACGGAGCTGAGTCCCCAATCAATGTTCAAATTTCAGTCTGAGGTATATTATTTTTTAAAAATATCATTAAAATATCTCTAGATTGACCATAGATTTTTACATTTTTAGGGCGTGGGTTGATGTTGTTCTGCTTGATTCTTTTCGGCTGGTTGGAACCTATTATCGTCTGTTGATGGTGATTGGACTGTAAATTTTAACAATTTAACACTCGCTTTTCAATTTTCAGTCCATTGGGAACAAATCAAATGACTTTTACATACATTTTTTGAAGACAACTTTTGAGAGAGAACAGAAGAACAGAACAACGTAGATGCTTGGAAGGGTCTGAATTGAATGAACTCGGGTATTACTGCGCAGTCTAATGTGACTACTAACTTTGAGATGATAAAAGAACACCTGATGGCAACATGGTATCGACTTACCACCTTATATTTTGAATTAACCCTTTTATGAGGAGGTTTTGAGAATATCTATTTTCTAAGATTTTTTTGTCGTCGATGTGAGACCAGAGAAGTAAGATGAGAGAAGTGTGAACATAAAACGTGAGAAATGAGACGCTAGAAGGAAGTGGTACGTGAGATGGCAGGAGTGAGTCATGAAATGTGAAAAATAAAAAGTGAGACGAAATACTTCAGAAGTGAGAAATGAGACGTGATTAGTGAGTAATGTAATGAGACGTAAGAAGAGAGAAGTGATACGTAAGAAGTTAGGCGTGATACACGAAGAGTGAGACGTGAGAAATAAGACGTAAAACGTGAGAAGTGAATGTAACACGTAAGATGTGAACACACACATATGTATAGGATCTAAGTGAAACTTCATGTTTCTTTGAGGAGATCTAAATTCTACTTAACAGTACATTTTTCAAGGATATATTGGCTAGCGTTTTACAAATGCTAAAAACAATAGACCACAGAAACTTTACTATGTATACCGTGACCAAAACTCAGATCTCATGACATCTGACTTAGAAGACTTGAAGAGAAGAGAAAAATGAGGCATGATAAGTGAGAAGGGAGAAGTGAGACGTACGACGCGAGAAGTGGGACGTAAGAAGTGAGTCATGGGACGTTAGATGTCACATGAGAGTTGAACAGTGAGAAATAAGAAGTGAGAATATAGAAGTGAGACGTGAAAAGTGGTATATAATACATGAAACAAGCAAGTTGATTAGTGAGATATGATAAATAAGATGTGCGATCCCATGCTTTATTTTTCATTTCTTATATTTTATTTTCATACTCCACGTCTCATGTTTCAAGTTCATTCCTCATCTCTCATGTCTTATGTCTCATCGCATGTCTCAGTCTCATGTATCATTAGACTGAGTCGATTTGGGTTCATTTTCGAATTTCTCAAACTCTGGGGTCTAAAAAGCTTCGTTTTGGTTCATAACTCATCCATGATTTTTTTTGCAGAATTTTTACAAATTCTTTGAAGGAAATTTTCCGCTTAACAACTTTTTGAAGACCGTAATTTCGTACCTTATTAGGCAAAAAGAAGTATGTAGAAAAGTAGTGAGGACCAGGAAAAAGATCAGTTTCTGGATCAAGGCGGGTACCACAATTCAGAATCAGGTTCAAGACCAAAACAGTTTCCAAAAAAAAATCAGAAACAGTTCAGAATAAGGATCTGGTTCCAGTTCTGAATTCCAGGTTGCAGATCAAGCTCATGTTCCTCGATCAAGACTATCTTATTGATCAGGATCAGGTTTCGAATTAGGATTAGGATCAGAATCATGAACATATTTTGGAACAGGTTCTGTTTTAAAGTGAGAAACCGGATCCCGATCAGGTTACAGATCAGAATCTAGATAAGGACCCAGGGCCGTAGGAAGAACCGACTCATGGGGGGGGTTTTGGTGACTGATTTTTACCTATGATTTTTTGCTCAACAATACACGAACGAATACAAAAAAAATAAAAAACACTGTTGAATATGAATATTCATTTTTAAGTACTTTTACATAAAAAGTTTTCGTATTAAATCGTAAATTTAGAATTTAGAACAACTTCAAAGGTAAGCAAAATTCGCATTCATCGATGGTTAAAATCATTGAATTTTTTTTTAGAGTCTGGTAGATCAAACTTGATTTGAGCATAAAATAAGCTTCTTTAAGGAGAGCCTTTCATTTATTATAAAAGCCTATTCTATAATCGAATTAAACGCAAGCCCAATCTTCAAAACTATTTTGCAAATTCAAAGATATCAACCTTTGCTGAAAATAACTCAAATTAAAAAAAAAAAGGAAGATTGATTGATTTGATTGATGCAAACTTGCACCAAACTAATGATTTTAGTTTAAAATTTGAGTAATGTAATGAGACGTAAGAAGAGAGAAGTGATACGTAAGAAGTTAGGCGTGATACACGAAGAGTGAGACGTGTGAAATAAGACGTAAAACGTGAGAAGTGAATGTAACACGTAAGATGTGAACACACACATATGTATAGGATCTCAGTGAAACTTCATGTTTCTTTGAGGAGATCTAAATTCTACTTAACAGTACATTTTTCAAGGATATATTGGCTAGCGTTTTACAAATGCTAAAAACAATAGACCACAGAAACTTTACTATGTATACCGTGACCAAAACTCAGATCTCATGACATCTGACTTAGAAGACTTGAAGAGAAGAGAAAAATGAGGCATGATAAGTGAGAAGGGAGAAGTGAGACGTACGACGCGAGAAGTGGGACGTAAGAAGTGAGTCATGGGACGTTAGATGTCACATGAGAGTTGAACAGTGAGAAATAAGAAGTGAGAATATAGAAGTGAGACGTGAAAAGTGGTATATAATACATGAAACAAGCAAGTTGATTAGTGAGATATGATAAATAAGATGTGCGATCCCATGCTTTATTTTCCATTTCTTATATTTTATTTTCATACTCCACGTCTCATGTTTCAAGTTCATTCCTCATCTCTCATGTCTTATGTCTCATCGCATGTCTCAGTCTCATGTATCATTAGACTGAGTCGATTTGGGTTCATTTTCGAATTTCTCAAACTCTGGGGTCTAAAAAGCTTCGTTTTGGTTCATAACTCATCCATGATTTTTTTTGCAGAATTTTTACAAATTCTTTGAAGGAAATTTTCCGCTTAACAACTTTTTGAAGACCGTAATTTCGTACCTTATTAGGCAAAAAGAAGTATGTAGAAAAGTAGTGAGGACCAGGAAAAAGATCAGTTTCTGGATCAAGGCGGGTACCACAATTCAGAATCAGGTTCAAGACCAAAACAGTTTCCAAAAAAAAATCAGAAACAGTTCAGAATAAGGATCTGGTTCCAGTTCTGAATTCCAGGTTGCAGATCAAGCTCATGTTCCTCGATCAAGACTATCTTATTGATCAGGATCAGGTTTCGAATTAGGATTAGGATCAGAATCATGAACATATTTTGGAACAGGTTCTGTTTTAAAGTGAGAAACCGGATCCCGATCAGGTTACAGATCAGAATCTAGATAAGGACCCAGGGCCGTAGGAAGAACCGACTCATGGGGGGGGGGGGGGGGGTTTTGGTGACTGATTTTTACCTATGATTTTTTGCTCAACAATACACGAACGAATACAAAAAAAATAAAAAACACTGTTGAATATGAATATTCATTTTTAAGTACTTTTACATAAAAAGTTTTCGTATTAAATCGTAAATTTAGAATTTAGAACAACTTCAAAGGTAAGCAAAATTCGCATTCATCGATGGTTAAAATCATTGAATTTTTTTTTAGAGTCTGGTAGATCAAACTTGATTTGAGCATAAAATAAGCTTCTTTAAGGAGAGCCTTTCATTTATTATAAAAGCCTATTCTATAATCGAATTAAACGCAAGCCCAATCTGCAAAACTATTTTGCAAATTCAAAGATATCAACCTTTGCTGAAAATAACTCAAATTAAAAAAAAAAGGAAGATTGATTGATTTGATTGATGCAAACTTGCACCAAACTAATGATTTTAGTTTAAAATTTGGCTTTAAAAAACTTCATTATTGCGGACCATTCAAAAGCATAATTCAAAAGTTATGAGTCAAATAATGAAACCTCATTCTACAAAATTTAGTACAACACTTCTCGTCACTCAAATGTATAAAATTAGCAGAATTTCTAAAATATATATTGCCGAATTTTAAATATGTTTGACAGTACACCGAAAAAATATAGAAGTTTGTGCAGATTTTTGGGGTAAAGATCAGCAATTATTTCTTATAAAGAATCGATTCCATTATTAAAATCATGTAGATGATGTTTTTTGAAAAAAATTCGGATTTTTTGTATAAAACGAAAAACTCAAATTATACTATTTATTTGGGATTTTCAACTAAATTGTGTTGACAATCTAATTTTGAATAAAACTTTGAAATCTTAAAATTGAATTGTAAAGCAATCATGATATCTTAAATTCCTCAACAATTAATGTTGATTGTAAATTTTATTTTCAAGCTAATTCTTTTTCTGGGATTTGGATCTGCATTCTGAATCTGAAATATAAACCTCAATTCAAAAGTTGCGCTTTGAATCGGTATCCAAATTTCCATACGATTTCTTAAATGTACAAAATATACGATCTCCGAATCTAATTCCAGATAAGAATTTAAGTAAAGTTTTAAAGCCTTCATTCATGAATCTTTTTTAAAATTCTGTAGTTCTGGTTTAATCTAAATTCAAATTCAAATTATTTAATTTTAATCTGTATTGTGAATCTGAATTAAAATATAAATTTAAAATTATCTAAATCTGAGTTTTCAATTTGGGATTGCCTTTCGAAGCTTTAAATGTTTTAATTTTGTGTTAGAATTAATTTCAAATTTGAATATAAATCATTTTTTTTCATATTCGGAAAATTGTTATCAAAATATTGAAAATTTATATGAATTCGTAAAATATGATTCAAATTTGATATTGAATGTAAAACCAAATTTGAACCAGAACTTCAAAGCAGCTCTTCATTTCTACCTCTCATTATTCGAACTGAAAATTATTAATCCTGAAATAGATACAGAATCCGAAATACGAAAATAGGAAAACAATTTTGGTTATGGGAATTATGGAATCAGAACCCCCGAAATGGGTTAAATTTAAAATTCACACCTGAATTTCTATGAACAAGTGAAGAAATTTTTAAAAAGTGTAGCAGAATTATGAATTTTGGATGGGTTTTGAAAGTTTGAGCATTAGTTTACTCTTGATTAACCTTATTCTATTATTATGATTAGGTTCAGAATTTAAAATTTTGAGTGTAGAGTAAAATACGTCGATTGCTTTCTTGGATCCTCATGGGGGGTGTTTAACCACCAAACCCCCTGCCCCCCCCCCCCCCCCGTTCCTACGGCCATGTAAGGACCAGTTTAGGGGTCGAGATCAGGTTCTAAATCGAGATCGAAATAAGGATCAACAATAAGTTTCAAATCAGAATCAATTCTCAGATCAATATCAATATCATCCGGTTCGACGACATTCTCTAGAGCTAGTTCCCGATATGTATTCAGGGACAAAAACCAGCGGAGTCCAGCCATCACGGGTGATTCTGGCCCAAACCATCACCGATGCTGGTTTCTGTCGCCGGGTGGCCGTCAGCAAGTCGGCATGGCTTCGTGATCTGTCTGGCAACCTAACTCTGTCGTTCTGCCTATTCACGAACTGCTGTACGATGAAGAGTTTCGCGTCGGTAAACACGATATTCTTCAACCTTCCTTGCGCGGCCCTCTTCAGCGCTTTCGCTCTTTTTACCCGTTCTTGTTTCTGCTTCACCGTAAGGTCTTGAACCTTTTGGATCTTGTAGGGCTTGGTCTGAAGTTTATCTTTCAGGATCCGACGGAGGCTTCGATCCGATATGTTGAGATCCTTTGCCAATTTAGTCACCATCTGTGGAAACTGCAATCACTCAATGTTTCATAACGATTGACACAATGAATGGCTAAAAATACAAAGAAGACTGCCTCCAAATGCGACCGTTTTCTCTGCAAAGCACTTCAGTAGGTCCCACAAAGTTTATACCGTGTTGAAGTTGGATCTGGAATCGTTCCATTACGCAAAAACTGTGGTGGAGTAATAAAAAGTCAAATATGTAGTTTTTGTGCCTAAGGAGGACAATCGGCTAAATTTGTTATAACTTCGACCAAATTCTAAATTTTGAGTTATTTTGAAAGTCAAGCTTCAGGAAACAGAAAACGTAATCAAAAAAGTATTGATCTAAAAAAAAGGATTGTTAATAGTATACATTATAGATGCCGCACGTGTTGCCCAAATATTAAAGTCGAAAAACTTCATTGGACGCTATCTCAAAAACTACTTGACAGAAAATTACAAAAATTTGTACATGTAAACATTACAATACCAGGTAGCTTCGCTGAAAGTTTCATCCAAGGTTATTAGAACACAAGGTTCTCTGATTATAACAGTACGCAGGCAAGGAGAGCGCGGTGGAGTTCTGCGAGTTTGTTTGTAAACATCGGTACATTTGTTTGAACTGAGGCCCTTGTTGGTAAACAAACTCCACGAACTCCGCAGTAACAAAACCACGGCGAGAGTCAGCTTTGTTGGGCGACAGGGGTCCGGTGGGTAGAAATGTCTCTTGGACCGTCACGGTTGGAGCTCTTCGTCTCTGACTTCTCTGACGATTGGAACTTTAGCACCCGCAGATGATTCCTAGTCGAATTGAAACCCTGGATTTACTCCCACGTCGATGGGAGTTTCCTATCGACGTGCACCAATTATAATCTTGCCTCACTTTGGAATTGAGTCATATCTTCTGCTGTCTTACCTGTTGTCACAAAAATAGCCACACCTGGAACCGCAAAGCTCCACGTCTTTCTTGCGGTATTGATCTGTCAGTTAAACAGTAAACTAAGCTTATTTACTGTCTTGTGTAAGGAATAAGAATTTCGGTTGGGCAAGAAATCAAACCTTGTTGAAAAACGATGAAGAACCAGATAAGCACTCAGTTGAACAAATGTCAAAGCACCGGAAAAGGAAGAGGAGTTACGTTGCAACATCAAAGTTTTCCCTTTTTTGTTTTGATATAGTAGGTAATGACAAAGAGTTAGTCAAAAACGGGTTGATTTGTCGAGATTCGATTTTCAGTTAGGCCCACCGTGTGCCAAAAGGTAAACGACTGCCGACCAAGACCCTTCATGAGAGCTTCGTTCCAGCCTGGAATTTAAGCGGGATGTCATCGACAATAAGAAGGACAACATCAGCCGGGTCCGCCCTCGACCCAACTCGACTCGCAACTCCAAAGTCAATTCAAAGCCAACCCCAACTCCAACCCCATTCCCGAAAACCCAGAACCCAAACCCAACTCAACCGAACGTCTTCCTATGTTCTGTCGGCGGAGGGATTGTCTCCGAGTTATTTGGGTAATGGTGAAATGGCGAAAAGCCATCACCTGGGGGATAATTTTGCAGTTCAATTGAGACAAAGTAGATTAACACTAGTAGGTACAAGCAGCAAGGATCGGACCTGGAATGGGATGGAATCCGGGAAGAGATGTGAGACGGCAAGAGATGGTAACGACTTGAGGAGCCCGTCGTTGTTTGCTGCTACACAGTATGGTGCTTTTCTTTTCGGATAAATCGATTTTCTATCTGTGCCCAGATAAATATTTAGCCTCGCTCGGATAGAAGCAAAGTTTTCGTGTGTAACTTTAGACTTTTTATAGCGTGTGGACTCGATATAGGAATTGAATCAGCAGATGGAAAGCTATTGAACTTCGGTTCGACTCGTCCTTTGAGAACTTTGTCCCCTGTCTCCCCATTTGCCTCCATTTCTCTCAAGTGGGACACCGACTTGGTTGTTTCCTCCAGGGAGAAACGCAAATGGACCATTAAAAGTTTCGTGTGTCTTGCTTGTATCGCGTCACGAGGGCGTGGATCATACTCTATAGTGCTAACGTAAAGCATCGATTCCGCCACTAGTTATATTGTTAGCCCCGAGATGGCTCACCATAAACTTAGCCAATATGGCGTATAATCGTTTATTATTTGAGTTTCGAGAGAAGATCCAAGAGTAGAACTAATCCTAATGTATATTGATTTTGCGGTTTTCAGCTGCTGTCATGTGCTCGTTTTACGTTTTCAACAGTTTTGAGCCCTTCGAACAGGGACCACCACCGCAGTAGCGGGAGTTTCGAAACTTTTTAAACTATGTTCTCCGGCTGTTTGTTTGCTGCTACTGTGCTGCGGTGATCGGTTTTCTCCCGAAAACTGCCCCGGTTATTGCCAATTCTAGTCGTAATGTAAGGGTGTGTGTGAGTTTATGTGTTGACCCCTTGTCAGCTTTAATTGGATTACTGTTTGAAGTATCTTATTCAATTACTTTTATGTTCTACAAGTGTTAACCAAGTGGAATGGAAAATGGTCTAGTTTTCAATCCATCAAAGAACTTCTCGAGACATGTAAATAAGGCTGGTTTGAGAAAATTTGTGAATTTTGGCAAACTTTGTTAATTTTTCAAAGAGCGTTATAAATATCCGATTAAATTTGGTCAAAAATCAGAAATTATTCAACAAAACTTACGAAGAAAAACATTTTAAACCCTTTATGATGGTTCTAATAAAACTTCCTCAAAAATTTTTGATTTTTATCGCAAAAATCTAAATTTATAATTACTTAATTTGAGTTTTTTTTATTATTTTGCAAACAAAGTGAATTAATCCGAGTGAATTCCAGGCTTTTCCATCAAAATCCGGGCAAAATTTAAGGGTAGTTTTATACATGTATTTACTTCAAAAATCAAAAGAAAAGTTAATCGGTGGAGCCTTGAAGTGTAAAATTGAAGTATACAGTGTCATCCGGTACTAGCTTCTTTTACTTTTTTTTTAAACTATATTCTTTCTTAACATATCCTTCTCGCCTTTGACCGTCTTCTTGCTCTTCCGCTTCATTATTGCTCAGTACTACTCCACCGGACGCAGCTCCGCACAGTTTGATGGGTTCATGTCCTTTGGAACCAAATGGACAGAATTGGCCTCATACCCCTCCAGGACAGTTTTAGAATAGTGGCATGATGCCAAATCTGGCCTAAATAGCTTCGTCGTGCTGCTACAAGAACGGCAAAAGGCGCTTCTCGAGGCACTCAGATTTGTAGATCTTGCCATTTACTGTTCCATTTGTCACGAAATGCTCACTCCTCAGTCCGCAAGAGCACATTCTGCCAAAAGACATATTTGGAGGCGAACTTCGACATTTTCTTTAGTCATCCACATCAAACTTGCTCTTGCCGGTAGAAAACTCCAACCCAAGAATTTGTTTAAAATCGGCTTTTATATACGTTTCGTCGTCCATCCCACAGCAGCCATATTTCGTCAGCATCTTCTCGTAGAGCTTCCGTGCCCGAGTTTCAGCCGTCGATTGTTGCCGTTCATCGCGGTTTGGGAAGTTCTGTACCTTGTATGTATGTATTCCAGCTCTCTTCTTTGCATTCTGGACGTGGCTCTGCGACATGCCGATCGTTTTAGCCAAATCACGGCTTGAGACGTTAGGATTTGCGTAAATCATCCGCTTCACCTTTCCCTCCGTTTTTTTTTGTTCTCCGGTCCCGGTTTTCTTTCAGTTGATTTGCCGTGGTCCAACGTCAACCGATCTTAGAACCGCTTCAACACTCTGGAGACGGTTAAATGGCGAATGTTCAACATTTTTTCCCTACTGCCGGTGCGACAGGTCAGGAAATTCCAGGTGTTTGGAAGGAATTTGTTCTCGCGACTTGCGTTTGTTCACCTCCATTTCCGTTGAATTTAAAAACACGACTTCGAGTTTGACAGCATGTAAACAATACACATCAATGAGAGATTGTGCAAAATTTAGTTGATTTTCACCCAATGGCAAAAAAGTTATGCTCTGTTGAATGTGTCGAAAAAGTTCCGGGTTCGCCCTTTAACACTGAATTTCAGCAATCGGAATAACCGAAAGATTCAAAGGAATGCCTCACATACACTGGTTCAAGCAGCTCCTGATGTTCGGTTCGGCTTTTTTGTCTTTCAATAGAGCCAAATCGTAGGGACTAATTACCAAAATATTGAACACAAAGCTTCTCGAATTAACATTGAATGAAAACAAACGAAAACATAAGTATTATATCCATGGAGATGCAAGAATATTACTCAAAAAATTTTTTAGTAAAAAATCGATTCATGATCCTATAAAAGCGAGCATGATATTATTTTCGAGTCGATCTATTTAATTTTGATGGTAACATCGCAAAAATAGTTGACGGTTAGTATGGACGAACCCACTTTCGGATCAATGACTCGAAACTGGAAACAAAGGATCCATTGGAAAATGAAAGATTACATCTTTCATTTATCTTTTGAACGTAATCTTTGTTACATGTAAACATGCATTGCAGAAATTACTACGGCCTCATCAACCATGTAGTAAATATCTCACCAAATACGATGTCATTAAGTGGATACAACGGCTTTTCCGGGAAGCTGATCAGACTGATCAAGGCGACGATGGATGGAACGCAGTGCTGTGTGCGGTTTTCGGGTGAATTGTCGAGTTCATTCGAATCGCGCAGGGGGCTTCGACAAGGTGATGGTCTATCCTGCATGATGTTCAACGTGGCGCTAGAAGGTGTTATTCGACGAACGGTGGGCGAAATGCGGGGCACGATTTTCAACAGATCCAGTCAACTTATCTGCTTTGCCGATGACATTGACATAGTCGGCAGATCATCTGCGGCGGTGGAGGAGATCTACCGCAAACTGAAACGCGAAGCAGGAAGGATTGGGTTGATGATTAATACGTCCAAGACGAAGTACATGCTGGCCTGCGGATCCGAGACCGACCGAACCCGCTTGTCCAGTAATAACAAGGTCACGATCGACGGCGACGAGCTGGAGATAGTCGAAGACTTTGTCTATCTCGGCTCACTGGTGACCGCAGACAATGACACCAGCCGTGAGATCCGGAGGCGAATTATCAGCGGAAGTCGTGCCTACTATGGACTTCACAAGCAACTGCGGTCGAGAAGACTTAGCCCTCGCACGAAGTGTAACCTGTATATGACGCTCATTAGACCGGTTGTTCTCTACGGGCACGAGACATGGATATTGCTCGAGGAGGACCTGCGTACACTCGGAGTATTCGAGCGACGAGTGTTAAGAACCATCTTTGGCGGCGTACAGGAGAACGGAGTGTGGAGGCGAAGGATGAACCACGTGCTCGCGCGACTCTACGGTGAACCCAGTATCCAGAAGGTGGTGAAAGCTGGCCGGTACGCTGGGCGGGACATGTTGCGAGAATGCCGGACGACTGTCCTGCAAAACAGGAGTTCGCTACGAATCCGGTAGGAACAAGACGAGCGGGGGCGCAACGGCGCACTTCACAATTATGTTCACCTTCGGAGATTGTCAGCTGGATTCGAAGTTCGATTAATCATTTTTCATACTTTTTCTTTCTTTATTTTGAAAAACATTTTTACGGAGCGAGAATTTTGAAGTTTCTGCAAAGCCTACTTGAACTCTCCGATACAAATGATCAATTGAACGTTCGACATAAACTTTACTGAGTCAGTTTTTGTATGGATCTTTTAATAACAAATTTATTATGCTAAAACCAGTAAAATTGAAATCATTTTTCCAAATTTTAATACCTTTGATAGGGGGTTTTGCCTACTCAATCTTCATTGAACTTTATACTAGAGCAAACTGCAGGGTCATTCAAGATTTTCCACTCCAAAGATGTTATAAACATTCATTTAAAATTCCTTAAAATTGTCTCAAAATTAATAAAACAGAACATGCTTGTCTCAAGCCATAAAATCGCCCTCCACAAACGGAGCAAATCTCAGAAAATTTACTTTTCCAATCATTAACCAACGGCTTCAGCAATGGGCAACACTAGGGGTGCCAATCTGATCCTCGCTCAAGTGTGTTTGTGCATCGGGAAAGCCCACGGGGCAGATTAAATATTAACGCATAAAGGCGTAAACTCAATACCAGTCGTGTGTGAGGTGAAGCGAGGCAGACGTCTACGATGACGACGTCGAGTCAAGTGTTGAAAGCTTGGAAGCCTTCCAACTAGAACTGTCCAGCCAGCTGAAATGTTTACTCGAATGTGTTTGAGCACACATACATATAGGCACAAATATTCGACCATCTCGCCTGGGACCGACTCGTTTGGTTTGCCAATTTTACTCCCCCGATGCGGGATGTCCATCGGGGGATGGCATTTAACCACATTATTGTTGGCGACTTATTTGGGCACACAGAGGAAAACGGAACAAATAGCAATAAGATTTAATTAGTTTCTTGAAGATGGTCTTAGCGTAAGCCGAAACGTCAACAGTAGGATAAAAAAGAAAGGGATGCTGCATGCAAAATTATTTCTACGACCACATTGGCTGGGGAGCTCCAAAAAGTAAAATCGAAAGACGAGCTCCAAATCTCAGCTAAACTTATTACAAAGTCGCTAAATGAATCATATTACTCGAGACGTTTTATCGTTTAAAAGTTTTCGAATGAAAAAAAAAAAAAGATAAATGATTCCTTCATTCAATGCCATCCGATAATGATCTAAATGCTAAATGAAACTCTTTGCAAACAGCTTCCGGTAACGATAAGAAAATAATCTCTTCCGACAACTTTTTTTTTTTCATTTTGGTTTTCTCGTCTCCTAATATGTATTTTATTTCGGAAAAACTGCCGCCAATCTGCCGGATGTTTCTTACCTTCCTAAGCGAGCGAGCGAAACAACGAGCGTCATATTCATTCGAGTCAAGTCGCGTCAAAAGTTTCGTTCAATTTCATTTTTCCACCACCAACAGCCACCCCGAACTCCTTATCATCATATTTTTCCGCCTTTTCTTCACCCAGGCAGAGAGCAGCTCCCACAAACACTTGGGGGCACACAATGTGTATTTGAAAGGTGCATCCCTGAGAAACATTCCCTTGCTCAACTTTCTACCCCGAGGGGGGTAGGTTTACGAAAATTTTTCCTACTACAGTGTGGAGGATGATAAAGAATAACGGGGGCAGCAGTAAAAAAATGAAATAAGAAATCAGCGCTGCCGTCGCTCGTCGTCGCCGAAAATGGTTTGGTTCAAGTTTCGCAAAAGTGTCTCCTCAACTCGACTCGAAAACGTAAAGAGCCTGGCAAGAGGAATAGCAAGCGAAAAGAGTTCGCGAGCCCCGAAAAAACAACGTGCTGAAAAGTTAATTTCCTTCCATCAACAAACAGATGGGGCGTTTATAGTTGTGGGGAGACCTAAACTGGTCTGTGGGAGGATTGGGAGAAGGGAGGGCGTTGTCGGGGAGGTCGAGTTACGTTCTTACCGGAATCTTTTCGGGTGCAATTGTAAGACAACAACAGAAAAAAAGGAAAACGAAAATTTTGTTCAATTAACGATGGGGCAAAGTGGAGCAGAAAATGAAAAGAAAATATGGCCTACATTTTCTGTTTTAACCTTTTCAACAAAAAGGGTCGACTTCCTGGTCGTAATTTAGATATTTGAATGTTAAACAATTTTTCAGTTTAAATGTAAAGCAATTTATCTCCGTTTAAATTAGCAAAATTGCAACTTTGCAGCTTAAATTTGCTCCAGGATATTAAAAAAAATACACAACTACTAATTAATCCCTCTTCGTGGGGTTGAAGTTGACCAGAAGATGATTACTAGTGATATAGTTTGACTGACTATACATACCAAGCAATTTTAATTTCCAAGCACATTTTCATTTTTGTTACTTCTGTTGTGAAAGAAAAAAATATATTTTCTGGGTCTGTTCAAAAGTCCAAATTTCCTTGTTACTTAGAATGGCTACCATGTGGAACCAAAATGCTAGCTTTACCCCGACGAACATTGTTAATAAGCCAAATAAAATGCAAAAAACCTGAAACATATGAATCATTTTTAAAAGGTCAAAAAAGTGTTGGTTTTGATCCAATAACAATTCATATAAAAAAAAGTAGAAAAAAATAAATAAAATCTACTAAAAAAAAATCATATTGTGAACCATTATTGCATTAACATTAAATTAATATCGAAATTGCTTTGAAATTCATCGACTTTCAATCAATCCTAAAATTTGTTGTTGAAAAATGAGACTTTCAGAGAGGGTTAGATTTACAAATTTCAATAATTTAAAAATATAAAAAACAAGAAATTGAAAAAAAAACATAATAAAGAAATAATAAAATTAGAAAAAAACAAAATATTAAAAAATTATAAAAATATTTAATAAAACAAAAATAAAAAAAAGAAAATTTTTAAATTAATAAACGAAAGTTAGAAAAATAATAAAAAAAATAAAAAATTAAAAAAAAAATTAAAAAATTATAAAATAGGTAATTGATAAAAAAATATAACAAAATAGAAAAAAAATAAAACGAAAACAGGGGGATGCATAAACTAACCAGTTTAAAATCACAAAAAAAAATAAAAAGACAACAACAAAAAATATAAAACAATCGAAAAAAAACTAGAAAAAAACTAGAAAAAATTTAAAAAATATAAAAAGGAAAAAAGTAGAAAAAAAACAAAAAATAGAAAAAAAATAATAAAAAAGTAGAAAAAAAAACAAAAAATAGAAAAAATAGAAAAAAATTTAAAAAAAAAAAACAAATAAAAACATAAACAAAATTAAATAATCAAATTGAAAAAAAAAAAACTAAAAAAAAAAATTAAAAATCGGAAAAAATAAAAAATTAACAATAAATTTAAAAATAGAAACAGAAAAAAAAATCAAAACAGAAAAAGTCGAAAAAAATAATTAACAATAGATAAAAATTAAAAATAGAAAAAAATAAATATAGAAAAAAATAAAAAAAATAGAAAATAGAAAGAATTAAAAACTAGAAATAAAAAACAATATAAATTAAAATAAAAAAATAGAAAAAAAAACGATAAAAAAGGAAAAAAATAGAAAAAATATAAAAAAATAATAAATAGAAAAAAATAAGAGAAAAAAGGAAAAAATACAAAATTAATAATGTGAAAAAAATAAAAAAAATTTAAATGAATAAAAAAAATAAAAAAATAAAAAAATAGAAGAACAATTGAAATAAAATAAAAAAATATAAAAAACGGAAAAAAATTGAAATAAAATAAAAAAAAAGAAAAAAAAATGGAAAAAAATAAATAAAAAAAAATTTAAAAAAATGGAAAAAAATTAAAAAAAATAAAAAGAAATTTAAGAAAATGGAAAAAAATAAAAAAAAAATTAAAAAAAATGGAAAAAAATATAAAAAATTGGAAAAACTTCAAAAAAAAGTTAAAAAAAAGAGAAAAATTAAAAAATAGAAACAAAATAGAAAAAAATTGAAAAAAATTAAAAAAAAGAAATTATAGAAAAAAATGAAAAATATAAAAAAATAAAGAAAACAAATAAAAATAGAAAAAAAATAGAGAAAATATAAAAAAATGAAAAATAGAAAAAAAAAAGAAATAAATTAAAAAATATTGAAAACGTCGAAAAAAAAAAATAAACAATTTATCTATTGTTAATAAAAAATAAAAAATAGAAAAAACAAATATAGAAAAAAATAAAAATCGAAAGAATTAAAAAAAATAAACAATAGAAATTAAAATAAAAAAATAGAAAAAAAACAATAAAAAAAAAGAAAAAAACAATATGAAAAAAATATTAAAAAATAATAAATAGAAAATAATAGAGAAAATATAAAAAAAATAATAAATAGAAAAAAAAGATAAAAAAGGAAAAAATACCAAATTAATAATGAGAAAAAAATATAAAAAAAAATTAAAAAGATATAAACAAATTTAAAAATAGAAAACCAATTTAAATAAAATAAAAAAATAGAAAATAAATGGAAAAAAATTTAAAAAAAAATTAAAAAAATAGAAAAAAAATTAAAAAAAATGGAAAAAAATTAAGAAAAAAAATTACAAAATTGAAAAAAAATTGAAAAAAGCCAAAGAATATGCAAAAGAAAAAATTAAAAAAAATTATAAAGATATAAAAAAAATAGTAAAAATTGAAAAATTACAAAAATGGCAAAAAATTTAAATTAGAAATAAAATAAAGAATGGAATTTTTTTTAAAATAATTAATACTTAAAATTTGGAAAAAAAATAAAAATATTGAACAAAATAAAAATAGTGAACAAAATTTAAAAAAAGGAAAAAATAAAAAATGGCAAAAAACCTTTAAAATGGAAAAAATAGTAAAAAAAGGGGAGAAAGAGAAAATAATAGAAATAAATTGAAAACAGAAAAAAATTAAACAAAAATAAAAAATTGAAAAAAAAGGAAAAATAGAAAAAAAATTAAAATAGGAAAAAAGTTTACGCTCGTGTCGGTCGATTCCATCACGTTACTTTCAAGGTGGGGAAATTGGCTAACGCGCCGTTGTACTGAAGCGGAGATTGTGGGTTCAAGTCCTACTGGTGAGCCGTTGTATCTTTTTCGAAAAATTCATAATATTTATGGCTTATGTTCTTACTTTCTTTGATACCTCTTGTTTCTCGTATACTTTCCATTACTTTCGAAAATTAAATGTAAAATATAAAGAAATAGAAAAAAATAAAAAAAAAAATAAAAATAAAAATAAATAAAAAAATAAAAAAAAAAAATAAAAAAAACATAATATAATTTTGCCTTATTTTTTTTTAAATTTAACTTGTAAAAAAAATCAAAAAATGAGTAAATTAGACAAAAAAAAATTTTTTTTTATTAAAAAAGAAAAAAAAAAGTTACATGGCAGATTTGTACTACAAAGTTTGTTTCAGCTAATGCGCGAGTCGTTACCAGTTATAACCTTCCCGAGATGAAACCTTAATTTTAGTTAAAATTCACCATTTTAAACACCGTTTCGAATCTGTTCCAAAACTTCCCACGTACTTATCTGACTCTCTTTCGCTCTGTTTTTCTATATCTCTCCCCAGCGGATTTCCGTGGTGATGAAATGCCCCAATCTCGACGGCAACGACGACGGCCGAAAGTCCTGCTGCTGCTACAATTGCTCTCGGTGGAATTCGGTGGTTCTGGCAGTGGTGGACAACTACAACTAGAGCATCAACAACAACAACAGCAGCATCAGCAACGAATCTGGCGGAGGTTGGTTACTCTTGGAGAACCGGGAGACAAATCGCCAAGGAAGCATAAGCCCATCATCAAATGTGTCACCACTAGGAACAGGATTCATTCCATTAGTAGCTCCGTGGCCGTGGTAACTCTAGGAAACGCGAAAGGATCTGTTTTATGATTTCCTTCGTTGCCTCGTGTCCTGTCGCGTGTCGTCCTGTGTGCTTTATTTCCAACTCCTACTCCTGCTCCTGTTCCGGGTTTTAATGTGCTGGGACTGTGCGCGCCTTGCTCAAAACTAGTGCTTTTTGGGGATAATCTAGCAAGGGGACACACCTCAAATGTACAAGACGGAGTCCTACATACATATATGGGGAGTGTGAGTTCGTGTAGTTTGAAATAAACTACGTCAGCAGTCAGCCGGAAGTGGTCGTAAAAAGTCATCTCCAGAAAAGTTAAAAGTTAGTGCGCTAAAGTAGGCGACGACGACGGCGGGCTGTCTTTTAGCGCTGAAATACGTGCGCTAAAAGCATCGTAGCACTGAGTGTGTAGTACATTAAACACCCATCATTGGTAGAAGTTGTAGAAGAAGAAGAAGAAGTGTGTGGTAGTGAAGTAGCTAAAAGTAGTAAAAAAACAGCCAACGAAATGAAAAAGATGCCACCGTCTGCGGGGGAAACGCTCCGAGCCTGGCTCCTGTCAGCGCTGGTCGTGCACGGAGCGGTGGCCGGAAATCCGGACGCCAAGCGCCTGTACGACGATCTGCTGAGCAATTACAACAAACTGGTCCGCCCGGTGGTCAACACTTCCGATGTGCTGCGGGTTTGCATCAAGCTCAAGCTTTCCCAGCTCATCGATGTGGTAAGTAAAGGATGTGCAAGCGGATGGAGCGTTAATAATTGTCCTCTTAATTTAATAATAGCAAGTTGAAAAAAACCCGCCGTCACTTAACGATAATTACCATATTTAATTGCAATTAAAGTTGATCGAAAGCCCGGGGTAGAGTTAACGAGTCGATGATTACTGCAATGTTGCACATTCCTCAACTTCCGGTGTCACTTTTGAACGGTGACATTTCAAGGATTCCTTTGATTCCGTCAATCAATTGCCTTTCAGAGGCCAATAAAACTTTCGCTCGAAAACGTAGGAGGCCATGAAAAGAGAAAAAACCGGGGAGGGTGCTACTTTTTGCACGAAACGGATGACTGCCTGCAGCAGATTTGGCAGATCGTTTGACAAATTACCGAGCACTTACGGATGAAGTGGTGATTCAATTGATTCAGGTGAAAAATTGTTCGACAAACAGTTTTTTTTGTTATTTCTGTTTTCCTCTGATTTTGAATTCAGATTTCCGGTTTAGATGGATTGCAAAGATTTTATGCTCAGCTTCAAATTTCATTTATCAAAATATAAATTTGAAATTTCAAATTTCCAATTTCATGTTTTAGATTTCAAATCTCAAGGTTTAGATTTCAGATTCATATTTCAGAAGCAGATTTCAGAATCAAATTTCAGATTTAGATACTAATTCAGTATCTTTACACTAAGATTAATAGGATAATTTCAGTTACAGTAAGGCATATTCTTTAATAGAAACTCTTCGAGTTTTTCTTTTATTGTTTGTTTTATTTTTTATTTCAGCGTATTTTATATCGGCTAGCGGCTGGAAGAAATCCAGTTCCATTATAAACCTAGCTAATTGCTGCAAGTTGGAAAACTCTTGCCTCAATCAACCAACGCATCGCTTCCCTACCCACAATCATCATCATCCATCTTTTCCCATCACCGCCATAAAATTTGCTTTTCAAGCACATTTTTTTATTTGAGTGTGTGGGTATGAAGGATTCGTGCAAACGTGGAAAAATAAATACCCGTAGAGTGAACATGAATGTAAATAGCAAATGGGTAAACAATTTGGCGGAATGCTTTACAAGCGAAATCTCTCTAAAATGTTTGTTTAAATCGGAAAACCATAAAAATGACTGATTTCTTATTATGGTGTTGGTATAAAATTAGCAAACCAATAAAAACTCTTATTTTAGGTTTAAGATTCTCAATCAATCGCAGTAGGCTGTCAAATAAATTTGCTAAAAGATGAAAAATGGCAACAAGAGACCAAATCTTTATAGGTTGGATTCAAAGGTTCATACGAGTAGGAACCTGCATCTTGCTTTTTTTTTATCTCTTCCGATTAACGACATTATTGATGGTCATTTTTGAGGGCACGTGCTTAATAGAAACTCCACGTGGTAGAGGCGAGTCTACCAAGCAAGCCTCTCTAATAAAATAAATTAAATTAAATCAAACTCCACGTGGCTCGACTCTTGAACAACAACAATACAATAACACCAACCCGTTGTTAAGGGGAGTTAGTAGTGTGAGGAGTAGCAATTTCAACGTAAGATTAATAGTTCCACGTGGGACTCCAACATTCGGGTAGATTGTGAAAATTCTATGATTTAAGTGTGTTTCATTGTGTTGAAATGTTTGTTCTATAATTTTCTCGACATTCTGTCTACCTGAAATTAGGTGCTCTTTAAGTTGTGGTAGTCATAATTCCAGTTTCATGCTCAATCTGGTAAATTATTTAATGCGAAATTTATGAGCACTAGGACAAGGACTAAATAGAAAATGGACGAAAGCTAGGGCTAGGGCTTGGAAAAGGACAAGAACAAGGACATAGGACTATTATAAGGACAAGGACAATAATGAGGAACAAGATTATAGGACTAGGACAAGTACTACGCTAGGACAAGAAATTTGGCAAGCACTAAGACAGAAACATGCAAAGAATTTGAAGAAAGAAACCCTTAAACTAAAGCTAGAAAAAGGAGTAGGACAATGCCTATGGAAGAATTAAACTTAATCATTTAGATAGCCATGCGAATAAAAGTCTGGAGTTCTTTAGAGGACTCCCTTGAGATCCTGAGAAAATCTCTGGAGAACCTGAGCGAACTTCCTGGAGTTCCTAGGGGGCTCCCTGAAAGTCCGGAGGGACCTCCCTGGAATTTCTGAAGAGACTCCCTGCAGTTCAGGAACTCTATGGAATACCTGAGGGGACTCTCTAGAGTTCCTGAGGGGACTTGCTGAAGTTCCTGAGAGGACTCCCTGGAGTTCCTGAGAGGACTCCCTGGAGTTCCTGAGGGGACTCCCTGGAGTTCCTGATGGGACTCCCTGGAGTTCCTGATGGGACTCCCTGGAGTTACTGAGGGGACTCCCTGGAGTTCCTGAGGGGACTCCCTGGAGTTCCTGAGGGGACTCCCTGGAGTTCCTGAGGGGACTCCCTGGAGTTCCTGAGGGGACTCCCTGGAGTTCCTGAGGGGACTCCCTGGAGTTCCTGAGGGGACTCCCTGGAGTTCCTGAGGGGACTCCCTGGAGTTAGTGAGGGGATTCCCTGGAGTTCCTGAGGGGATTCCCTGGAGTTCCTGAGGGGATTCCCTGGAGTTCCTGAGGGGATTCCCTGGAGTTCCTGAGGGGACTCCCTGGAGTTCCTGAGGGGATTCCCTGGAGTTCCTGAGGGGACTCCCTGGAGTTCCTGAGGGGACTCCCTGGAGTTCCTGAGGGGACTCCCTGGAGTTCCTGAGGGGACTCCCTGGAGTTCCTGAGGGGACTCCCTGGAGTTCCTGATGGGACTCCCTGGAGTTCCTGAGGGGACTCCCTGGAGTTCCTGAGGGGACTCCCTGGAGTTCCTGAGGGGACTCCCTGGAGTTCCTGAGGGGACTCCCTGGAGTTCCTGAGGGGACTCCCTGGAGTTCCTGAGGGGACTCCCTGGAGTTCCTGAGGGGACTCCCTGGAGTTCCTGAGGGGACTCCCTGGAGTTCCTGAGGGGACTCCCTGGAGTTCCTGAGGGGACTCCCTGGAGTTCCTGAGGGGACTCCCTGGAGTTCCTGAGGGGACTCCCTGAAGTTCCTGAGGGGACTCCCTGAAGTTCCTGAGGGGACTCCCTGAAGTTCCTTAGGGGACTCCTTAGAGTTCCTGAGGGGGCTCCCTGGAGTTCCTGAGGGGACTCCCTGGAGTTCCTGAAGGGACTTCCTGGAGTTCCTGAGGGGACTCCCTGGAGTTCCTGAGGGGACTCCCTGGAGTTCCTGAGGGGACTCCCTGGAGTTCCTGAGGGGACTCCCTGGAGTTCCTGAGGGGACTCCCTGGAGTTCCTGAGGGGACTCCCTGGAGTTCCTGAGAGGACTCCCTGGAGTTCCTGAGGGGACTCCCTGGAGTTCCTGAGGGGACTCCCTGGAGTTCCTGAGGGGACTCCCTGGAGTTCCTGAGGGGACTCCCTGGAGTTCCTGAGGGGACTCCCTGGAGTTCCTGAGTTCCATAATAATTTCAAAGAATTCCGTTCGGTTTCTTAATTGACTCTGGTACATTTTAAAGGGTTATGAAGAATGAAGACCAGTCAGTTTTATCTAGGTATATTGCTTCTTTAGTACACACAGAACTGTTGGTTAGTGTCAGTTTTTTACAGCTTCTTATACGACCTTAAACCCATTATTACTCATCGATATTTGTATATCTGATAGTGAGACAAACAAAAAAAGAATAAAGCATCAATCAATAGTATCAAGAACATTGGAATTACTAAAAATACCGCAAAACCTCGAAGAGCGCTTCGACTAATAACTGCGCCACCGCATCGGCGACCAAACACTAGTCATCATGGATATGGATTTGGTTTCAGCATTATTTATTTCCCCTCAGTAACGATATTGGCAAACCTTATGATGAGATTGATGATGATTGATGTGCTCGAATGATGGACCGAAATCACTGACTGCAATTAGACCCGGTGTAACGGCATTATTTTGTCCGGAAATATCGATGTATCAAACCACATAAAGGAGACCCGCACCCCCGATTTATGCTAGAGGTAATAACTTTGTGTCGGGTATACTCTTAGTAATTTGGTTCTCCCAATAATGATGATGATGATGATGAGTGACAAAACCAATCAGGGTCTTCTATATCAGAGAAAAATAAAAGCTTTTTGATTCATTTTGAATGTACATATATAGTGGAAGCATTTTGTGTTGAAGTACTGCACCCCGTCAATAGATGGTGTGGAAGAAACTAAATCAATGCATTTTCGTTCAAATGACACTGGAACGCGAGGAAAATTTGAAATCGAGCTTGATCAGTGACCACCGGACTAATGATTTATGGTTGCATACACTGCTGGTGGTACAAAAGAATCGAAATTCCGATAGTGACGTTTTTCTCCGACTTCCGAAACCGGGTTCGCCATTATCGGAAAATATGGCACATCGTGGGTGCACCACAAAATAAGCTTTCCGGGAAAGTATTGGTTGCCGTTAATTCAGTGGAAATTTTCAATCCATTGAAGCTGCTTTTCAAAACTGGAAATCAAACCAACATCAACAAATGAATCGATCGATTCGGAGCCCCACAACGGGAGGGCGCTCCAGTCGGTCAACGAAATGGGAATCAAAGGGTGTAAGAAACCCGAAATCACGGAACTGATTTGGAGCGTATCTTTTTTGGGGAGTCTCGTACAAGAAATCTCTTGCCTGGATTCTTCTCCATGATTGGTGCAAATCCGGAACGACGTTCCTATGAAAACCGAATTAATTTCCTGCTTTCAACCTTCATAAATCCCATAATCCATTGAGGAATAAAAATCCCACCTCTACCAAGCTCCCCATTGTAGACTCAATGGCCGGAGTGTTCCCCTTAAAAGTTGGGAAGCCCATCACAGACAATAGGATGTTTTTGAGGGGTTCATTATTAACCCGACGAAGGACGAATTTGCTTTGTCAAAAGATTGAAAATAATACCCGGTTTTTTAACGAAGTATTTTGAACATTCCCGACCTCCAATCAAACTTGCAAATGTATAAGATTTTTTTTCAAACCATATAAACGATTTATACACTAATTATACACATCCATTTGTCGCTGAGCGGAATCGAAAAAGAATTAAATTAACGGCACATTAATCCGGAAGTCCGATAGCCACCCCCACATCCCTGCAAGTGCCTCGGCTTTGTGCCCGCTACTCGATAATTATGACGACTAAAGCTCGGATAGAAAAACATCAACATTTATTGAAGAGCGAGAGTGAAAAAAAAACGATTTTTACGGATCGGTTTTTTTCTCATTTTTCCCAAAGTGTACTCCACCTTTTGGTAAAGAGCACTTTCTGTGCTGTGCTGTTGTGGATTTAATCGGTCCAGGCTAGAGGGGGTGGATAGAAGAGGAAATTGATTATAGCTTTTCCACCCTCGGCAGCGCAAAATGGGCGGATTAAATTGCACAAGTGGGTAATCCTTTAATTTAATTTTCTTCGAGTTGCACTAAGAGAAACTGACGAATAAGCTAAAGAAATTTTCAACGGGATAGTTTAAGCGATGAGTCGATGAAATATACTCTGTTGAGCTGTTTCTTTTTGTAATTTGCCTTATCAAGTTCGTTGAAAAGTCAGACATTAATAGAAATAGTTTGAAGATGGAATAAAAGAGAAACAAAAGCGATTGTTTTTATTTCTGGAGTCTGAAGCTCAACAATAGCTGACTAATTACGATGCCATATGAAATCGGTTTTGTGTACACCTAAAGGAGTTTAAAAACTTATCTTAGTTTGTTTGCTATAAAATTTGAGTTTTTGAGCATACCGTTTGGTTTGATAAATGAGCCAGAATCTTTGAACGATGAACTTTCAGTTTTCGAGCATACTTTTCGGTTTGATAAACGACCCAGATAGGTTTCAAAGCTTCAAGGTTTATCATGCCTTGAGCTGATTTATTTTTAATTTTGGTTAATTACTAAACCAATTTATTGATGAAAAAAAAACAAACAAAAGTCTTTTTCTGTCAACCTAAAGTCCAAAAATAGTTGGATAATAACGAAAACTTCATCCTCGGGAAAATAGTTTCCTCGTGTCAAGGAGCAACTAACAATTGTCTCGAGAAAAAGAAGCGCTCGTAGAAGACAATTTAAACTGAAAACAACGGCAAAATCTGGTGTGTACACCGAGCGAAGTTGAAAAATCGTCGCTGTGTCTTCTTCCTATCTATTTTGAGTTTTCAGAAATACCATTTGGTTTGATAAATGACCCAGACACGTTTTAAAGAATTCTGCGTCACGCTTCGAAAAGAGGTCATCATAGTAGGCTATGATTTTTTCCCTAGTATATATTGATATTAAATATTTTCAAAGATTCCGTTCGGTTGGACCCTGATGCATTTCAATGTATTCTTAGAAATAAAAAAATAAATTGTTTTAGTTTTATCGACGCCGTTATTTTCACACACTAAAATGTGGTTACACAATTTCAATAAAATTCTATTCTCTCTAGACGAGCTCCAGAATTTTTGCAGCAAACAAATTATGATTCGGAGAAGGACGCACAAAACATTTTATGATCCAAGACCAAGAATGGGTGGTAGTTTCTGCTTCCAGTCAGTTGGGGAACTAATTTCCAGTGTTCCGGGGAATACTTGGAAACACTATGCCAACTCACTTTCGCTTCTGCCAAGCCTTTTGTTCCCCGAAATCGTCCGAAAATAAAAGAACTATGTGAGTCGAGCGAGAACTATGCTTTTGCAAACCGAAGCAGAAATGCAATCATTTCCGGATTTCAGCGCGTGGGGAAAACCTGTGGCGGTACAAAGCGCGCAAATGACAGTTCGTTCTCTTCCCAGCAATAAATTACTCCTGTGTTCTGGACGCTGCTGGCTGTCCGTCTTTGTCGTTTCCCACGAACAAAAAACATAAAGAAAACCTGTGCAAGGACACGGTGTTGAATGAGAGGAAACTTTGAAAGTTGGGGATTTTTTTCTCTTACTCTGGTTCTTCAGTTTATGATTAGTTTCAAATGAGATGAAGAAATATTTCACCTTGACCTCAACACATTTCTTTTATGGATCAATCTTTAGAAAACTTTAACGACTCTTAATGGCACACGTCAGTTTTTAAAACAATTTTTCCTTTTGTCTTTTTCTTTCCAGAACCTCAAAAATCAGATTATGACAACGAATCTTTGGGTAGAGCAGGTAAGTTTTTTTGCTTTCAACCGGTGAATCGCTTGATATCTTGTAGTATTTTCCCAAAGATCGGCAGACCGAAGGCCTTTAGGTTTATCTTCAGGCCGAAAATCTTCATGTTATAGGTTATCATGCCATAGATCTACAGACTTGACTTGACTTCAAAGCCATAGATTTCAGAATTTAAATCTTCATTTTAAGATCAAATAGGAATTACTCGAAAATATTTAAACTTCAAATTCGGTTAATTGTTCAAGCTAGAGATGTACCGAATAGTGGTATTCGGCGAACGGCCGAATACCGAATATTGACCTTTTCAACTATTCGGCCAAACGAATATTCGGTCGAATATTCTATTGAGTTTGTAATGAAAAAAAACAAAAGCGTTTACTTCAATTTCCTTTCATTTTTCCGTATTAATTCCCCTCATGTTTTTGAGTCGATTATTTTCAACTAGATGATATTATCAGATGATGTATTACTGTGCTAAAAAAATTAAAATTGCTTATTTGATATCGAATTAGATGAAGGTCGAATTTGAACAAGATACCTCAAAAAAGTTGATAAAAAAGATGATTTTTAACCTTAAGCATACCATACTTTCAACCACGCGTATCCACACGGTCAGGCATTCAGGACGATTTTTGAAAAACAATTTAAAAAAAAAGGACAAAATTTTAAATTGAAATTTTAGTTTTTTATTTGATTTAGCAAATAATAACACGATCGAAATTCGGGAAGTTTCAAACAATATCTGGCCATCTCGGCCAGATTTAACTTATTTCGAATCTCTAAAGGATTTTTGGGTTAGTCTGGATATATCAAGAAAAGCAAGTATAAAGCGATACTCGTCAGCATTCCCCTGTACTATCTACAGTGATAAATACTCGGATACACCTAAGATGTTAAGCTGAAATCATGAAATTTGGATGTTGATGTAACTTTGACAACATTAGCTTTGGATATTTCATATATTATGCAAAATCATTTAAAAAAGTTTTCAAATTTGTTATTATATAATTTTTTATAATAGATATTCGGCTTATTCGGCCTATTCGGCCGAATACTTAGCTCAACTATTCGGTGAGCCGAATATTCGGCTTAACGGTTTTTGGCAATATTCGGCCGACCGAATATTCGGTACATCTCTAGTTCAAGCCAAAGATCTTCAAGTTATAGGTCGCCAACGGCTAGATCGGTCTTAAGCCTACAAATCCTGAGGCAAAAAGTTTACAAGCCAAAAATTTTCAGGCTAGATGTCTTCAGGTAAAATCTCTCCAGGGTCTCCATGCCTTCATGCCTCCATACCAAAGATATTCTGCTTATAGCTCTTGATGCCGAAGGTCTTGAGGTCAAAGTACTCGAACCGAGTTTTCAGGTTAAATTATTCAGTCCAGCGATCTTTACAGAAAAGTTCTTCAAGGGAAGCTCTTGAAACTAAAAGTCTCAAGGCCAAATGCCTTAATATCTAAAGCTAAAGGATCGAAAGCGGAAGATCTAGAGATCAAAAGTTGTCAAAAGTCGTCAAAGGATTTTGGACCGGAGGTATTCTGATCAAACGACCTCGATCAAAGGAGTTCCCTCCAGGTCAACAACTTTCGGACGGAGCATCTTCTGGGCAAATATATAGAGACCACAGTTTTTGAGCTAAGAGATCAAATCAAGTGGCTTCAGGCCAAAAGATCTTCAAGCCAAACGTTCCTGGGCCAAAGGCTCTATAGTCGAAGGTCTTCATGTCAAAGCTCTTGACGGAGAATCGCTTGATGCCAAAGATGTTGAAGTCGGAACAAAAGACTTAAGGCCGAAGGTCTTCAGGCCAAAATTATACTGGTCAATGATCTTTAGGCATAAATTGTTTTTAGCTTTTAGACTTTTAGCCTTAAAATCTTGTGTTCCGACTTTAATACCTTTTGGAGGCCGATGGTTTGAAATGGATATTCTTGAAGCTAAAGATCTTGGGACCAAAGATCTACAACCTAAAGGTTGTAAGGCCAGGCGTCTACAGGCCAAAGGTTTCCAGGCCAAACGTTCCTAGGCCAAAGGCTCTATAGGCAAAAGTCTTAAGGAAGAATTACTTGATGTCAAAGATGTTTAAGTCGGGACAAAAGACTTTAGGCCGAAGGTCTTCAGGCCAAAATTATAGCAGTCAAATATCTTCAGGCCTAAAATACTTTTTGACTGAAAACCTTTGGCCAGTATAATTTTTGCCTGAAGACTTTGGCCTAAAATCTTTTGTCCCCACTTCAACACCTTTGGCAGGTCGATGGTTTTGAAATGAATAGTTAGTATTAAATCCAAAGATCCTGGGGGCAAAGATCTTCAACATAGAAGTTGTAAGGACAGACATCTAAAGGTCAAAGATCTTCAGGCCAGAGCTTTCCTGCCTAAAACTCCTCGGCGGAAGGTTTTGAGATACAGGTTCTTGACGCTGAAGTTCTTCAAAATTTTAACCATACGTTTCGACTTCAACGATCTAGGGCCCTCGTGGTGTTCAAGCAAAGGTTCTCATGCAAAGAGTCAACTTTTCACAATATCTTTCCCTCGGTAAGTTGCTAGATTTGGTTTGAAATGAGCCACCGTTTTGAGATAAAACTAGTGCAAGCCACAATAAATAGTACTAGCACACCTCTTATACCGATTTTATTAATCTTAAAGCCTAGCTATATCGTCCGTATTCTAAATTTTTAGGAATGAACTATTTTAGACCAGTCGATTGTAAATCTGTCCACCATTATCACACCTCCAAAATCGATTTTCTATACCCTCAAGCCTAACGCCTTCAATCGATTGATCATAAGGGTAGAAATTATCTATTTTAGAACAGTCTTGCTCAGATCACCAGTACTTCTATTCGTACACTTCCAAAATCGATCTTCTAATTTTTTAAGATTAGTCCTGGAACTAGGCTTATCGCTTGGAGCGGTTTTTAACAATCTATTTTAGAGCAGTCTAGCCCCTGGTTAATACTAATACACTACCAAAATCGATTTTCTAAATTTTGGATCAAATGATTTCATGCGATAAATTGCTAGATTTGGCAAAAAAAAAATAGGACGAAAAATCAAAAAGTCTATAAGTTACAGTTCAAATCTGAAAAGATGACATGACTGTTCTCCAGTTCTAGTACTGAAACACCTCCAATATCGATTTTTGAATGCTGGATCTTTCCCGGGAGTGGATTGATAGATATTTTAAGACTTTTCTGATGAAAAATTTAAATGGATTTTTTTTTCTCATGATGACTGATCCATTCTAGTCCTGGTACGACTACAAACTGCGCTGGGAACCGAAGGAGTACGGCGGCGTTCAAATGCTACACGTCCCGTCGGATCACATTTGGCGACCCGACATCGTCCTGTACAATAAGTGAGTAGCTGTTCCCCGTTAAATTCTCAAAAAAAAAAAAAAAAGATTTGAAAAAATTTAAACCAACAGTTATTTCCCTCTTTGAACCAAAAAAAACCCATTTTTTCACCAGTTCGACCGATATTTTCCTTTCTTTTTATCAATCTTAACAAGTGTCTTTCTTGCCGTGTATACCAGTTTTCGTCCTTTTTCTATGCGACAATTTGTGAGAGCTGTTTTTTCTGTTTCCGTTTAGTTCAATGAATTTTCATTTTGTTTTCAGTTTTTTCTTCTCGAAACATTTAAATCAATATTTAAAAGTTAATTAACTCTTCTTCCTTCACGTATGTGTCCCTTCCATTGATATTTAATAAAAAAAAAAAACAGTAAAAATTGTCAACCACTCCCTTCCGTCTATCTGAACTGTGAAAGTTAAGAAGTAATTTTCCGCTTTGTTGAACGTTTTCGACCGTTTTCTACTTTTGATAAAAACAAAAATCAATCACTAAAGTTTCCAAAAACTGTTCCCTCTATATTTTTTTGGTTTTGTTTTTAGTAGAATTTGGTACAAACAACACTCCGCTTGACTGTGAACTTTGAAACAACTGGTTAACTTTTTCTTCTTCTTTCAAATGAAAACATAAACATAGTGTGGGACATAAATTTCTGTTTCAATCACATTAGCTATGGTTTTTTCGTTCCTGTTCCGGGGACGACTAAAAAGAGTAGGCAAGGTGGGTGAACCACCGCAGTCAAAGTGGCGGCACCATGGCCTACTTGTTTTGAGGTTTCTGTTTTGAGTTGAGTTTTTTGAGTGTTCCTTTTTTTATGAGAATTCCTTTTTTTTTTCAAGTGTGTTTTTTTGTTCCATTGCGTATGACTCTGCCATTTGTTTTTTTTTTTCAACTATAACATTATGTGTTTGATATCCTAAAACTAATGATAAAATATACTGTTTAAAAATCAAATTTTAATTCCATGCTTGAATTCATGTGCCAAATCTCCCCTTTCTGCGAACCCAATTATTACACACAAAACCCACAATGTCCAAAACAAACTAACTAAATTGAAACCCCCGAATTCGATTCATAATCTGCCCTCAACCGACCACCCACAAACCATGTAAACAAAAAAAAAACGCACAAACCAAAAAAATAAAATCAAAACAAAACAAAAACAGCGCCGACGGCAATTTCGAGGTGACTCTGGCCACGAAGGCCACGATCTATTCCGAAGGTTTGGTTGAGTGGAAACCGCCTGCCATTTACAAATCATCATGTGAAATTGACGTAGAATACTTTCCATTTGATGAGCAAACATGCGTATTGAAATTTGGCAGTTGGACATATGATGGTTTTAAGGTAGGTTTCTTCACCGATAGTGGTTTTTATTTTATTTCGCCCAACAAAAAAAAAAACAACCTTTAACCACATTTGTTTTTGTTCTGTTTATTTTTTTTTGTTTTGGTTTTTTTGATTGAGTTTTTCCCTCCGTTAGTTTTTTTTACCCTTCTGACTTGAACTTTTTTTCCGTCCGATAACATTTTGAACTTTTTGAAGAAATATAAGTGCTTTTAATCTTATTTTTTTTTATTTTCAACAAACCAATGTTGTTATTTTGCGTTATTTTTTTCTTTTTGCTTTACGTTATTATCCAAGAAATATCTCACAAAATTGTAATATAAATCATTTTCTTAATCCGGTTTTTTATTGAAATCAGCGCCATTGCCAAGATGGCGCGCCCTGTAAATAGTAGCTTATAGTGTTATTGATTATACCAAATACTAGCAAAATACCAACAAATCAAAATATCCAATATCAATTAATATGAGCTTTAGCTGAGTGCACCACTACTAAAATAAACCAAAAAAAAAAATTATATATATATATTTCATAGATTCGCATAAACAATCTTTTCATGTTTCCATTCTTCCAATATATGCAATATTATTCATTTTTCGTTGGTTGCTTTGATTTCGAAAAAAAAAATCAAACCACATTCCTGTTTTTATGATTTTGCAAAGGAATAACCTTAATAAATCAAAAAAATCCCACAAGTCTAAGTGGGAGGTAGCTTTTTTCCGTGTTCAATGTGAACAATTGTTGTGACAGATGAAAGCTTCTCTGTTTAGGGAAAAAACGAGCAGTTCAACGTACCACACATCTCCCCTAGAAGAAAAAATGTTCTGCCAACCCAGTTTGGATTTGTTTTATCAATTTAGTTCGGTTTGTTTTGATGAATATTATCGTTTATTTCTTTTGAACAGGGAACATCAATCCTATTTAATTTATTTGTGTTTTCTCGAGTTGTTCCGGAATTCCAGCTCCTGTCATCCAGGTTCCTTCCTTTTGTGGAAGTAAACAACCATTTGTAAATACTCTGTGTACAAATAGATTGATTTGAAAAAAAAAAACATCCCTAGTCAAATTATAAAATTACGTTTGGGGAGATTTTTGTCACTTGTATTTCATCTTAAACCAAACCAGTTTCCCGACCCATAAATGGCTCCTCTTAAACATAAAGTCGAAACTACTGCACGTAACATCCACCCCATCGTTTAAACAACTCTTAAAACAACAAACCCAAACTAACATACCAATGTAAATAGTAACTGTTTTCCAGCTACATAAATGATGCGAACAATTGTGATTTATTTCGTTTTCCCTTTTTGAGTTTTCTCTATTTTCCTTTTTAGTTTTCTACCACAACTGTCTTTCTGACATGTCACCCAAACAAATCTAGCAGTTGATCACCACTCACCAAGAAGAATTCACCAAAACCCGGCCACCCCTTTTCTCACTACCAAAATAAATAAAAGCTAAAATTGAGTCAAACGTCACCAACAACAGTCACCACAACCGCCACCACCACCAAATACAAATAAGCGAAAAGTTTCTTCTAGCTATTTATGATTGATCATCACAACACCCAACTACTTAAGTAAGCCCACCAACCACTTATCACGCCTCATAGCATCATGGATGTAGGTAAATCTTTTCCGGGAAAAATATCATTGCGTCCTTTCTGGTATTTTTTTTCTCTTCTTCCCGGGTCCACCACCAATATTATGAGTAAATAAGCAAACAATCTCGAAATCTCACCACACACAACAACGATAAATAATCCACACCATCCTTACTAAAGCGAGAAGTTGGTTGCGAAGCAACGCGACGAACGTCCGACGATTTTCTCTTACTGGGAATTTTTCGTTTGAAGAAACGAAGAAAGAAGGAGGGTGGGAGAGGGGGGTTCGGGGCTATTCATTGATACTTTACTGTGTTCGATTCGAGGGATCACGTTTCATTTATTTTAGTCTGTTTGATTTTTCTTTTCTTTCACACCCGAAATTCAACCCACCACCAATAACAACAACAACAACAACCGTCCGGGTTGCTTTGATTTAGAATTCGGTTTGCTCTGTTTACCCAAATACTCTTCTTGACAGATCAGACTGACTGACTGAGCGAGCACTGAGATTGTGTTTAGTTTCAATTTGAAATTCAAGAGCTTTTCCTTGACCCCGGTTTCGTGTAGGAAAATCGGCTTGCTGTGATGGCTAAGCTTTCTTTCGGGAGCTCATCGTCGTAAATCACGGCCTACTACTCTTGAATGGCAGTTGAATGGATATAGTGAGACTTTCTTTTGGGGTACAAATTAATCCTACTTTTTTTTCCTTGAAAAAAAGAGACAATTTAAGCACTGGCTACACTGATATGACTCACGGGAAGAAAATTTTATTCCAGTTTATTAACTTAACAGCCATCTCCTGTCGACTTCATAGAACAGTGGCGAAGCTTCTCTAATAAAATAAATTAAAGATTTAATAGAAAGTCGACTAGATTGAAAGCTGATTTGCTAGAAGATCGACTTGATAGAAAATTTACTTCATAGAAAGGTCGACTTGATAGAAAGCCGACTTAATAGAAGGCTGACTTTAAAATAAGTCGACTCGATAGAAGGTCGAATTAACAGAAAGTCAAAACCAGAAGACGAAGATCGACTTGATGTGATAGAAAATCGACTTGGTAAAAAATCGATTCGAAAGAAGGTCGATTTGATAGAAGGTCAAATTATTAGAAGATCAACTTGATAGAGAATTCTCTGGATAGGAGTTTGTCTTGGCCGAGAGTTTTAATTATAAAAGACCAACTTGAAAGGAAGCTTAACTTGATAAAAGATCGACTGAGGAAAGGTTCACTTAATATGTAGAAAATTGATTTGATTGAAAGTTGACTTAATAGAGGATCTAATTGGATGCCAACTTGATCGAAGTTCGACTTGATAAAAGGACGACTTGATAGATGATTCACTTGACTTGATTGACTGATTTGACTGACTCGACTTGGTAGATTTGATAGAAGGTTGGCTTGATTGTTTGTTGACTCAATAGAAAGTTGACTTGAAAGTAGGTTGACTGATTATAAAGTCGACTTGATAGAGGGTTCACATTGCGTGCCAAACACGAGATTACTCAGAAAAACTGAATTTGTAAAATTTGCTCTAGTGAGTTTAGAGTTGGATTTCATTTCTGCGCAGTTTTTGTGTTAAGAAGAAAAAATTGATTCTAGTTTTACGTAAATCTCACCTCTTGAAACTTAATATAATATCGACAAATCGACCATGAAGAAAGAATATCGAAGCAATAGAAAGTCGACTTTGTAGAAGGTTGACTTGATGGAAAGTTGACTTGATAGAAGGTCGACTTAAAAAGAAATTGATATGATAGTAGGTTGATAGAAGATCGACTCGACAGAAAGTCTAATCGATAGAAGGTCAACCTGATCGAAGTTCGATGTGAGAGAAGATTGACTTGTTCTAAGGTCGACTTAAATAATGGTCGACTTGATGGAAAGTTGATCCATCAGAAGTTCAACATGATAGAGCGTGTTCTCGATAGAAAATCGACTTGACAGAAAGCTGACATACAGGAAGATTGACTTAACAGAAGAAGGTTGATGTAATGGACAGTTAACTCGAAAGTAGGTCGATCTGAAATAAGGTACTTATTAGAAAGTTGACCTCATATAAGGTTGACTTGATAAAAAGTTGACTTGATTAAAGAACTACTTGATAGAAATTCGACTTGAAAAAACGTCGGCTTAATCAAAGTTCGACTTCATAGAAGGTCGTATTGACAGTAGAACGATTTAATAGCAGAATCCTTAATATCGTGTCGATTTGGGCGAATTGTTAGCAGATTGACTTGATTGTCGGTTGACTAAATAGAAAATCGACTTAAAAGAAGGTCGACTGAATCGATGGTAAGTCAACATGTTAGCAGATCGACTTGATAGAAAATCGACATGACGACATTACAAAAGGTTGAATTGATAAAAGGTCGATTTGATATAAGATCGACATGATAGAGAGGCGACTTAATAGAATTTCCAATGATATAGTATCGAATTGACACAAATCTGTATCTGACATATGAATCTGTAATCTGAATCTGAATTATATCACAGAAAAGGGGTTGCTGATGTCTGAATCTGAAATCTGCATCAGAATACTGAATCCGAAATCTGAATCTGAAATCTGAATTTCAAATCTTATTCAAATTCAAATTTGAAATTTGAAATCGGAAATTAACATCTTAAAGTATGTAGGTGAAATTATTCGTCTTACGAGAGAAAATTATCTCAAATTTGTCAAAAATTATCACTAATTTCTCAGGCAATCTGGCTCATAACTTTTCGGATTGAATCTCAAAATGCGGACCAGCAATAAATAATTTCGACTGTTTGCGGACTTTTATTAAAAATGGACTTCCAGCTCGGTGATAAATTTCCTGTCAATCAAGATTAAGAATGTCATCGCTTCCATTTTTCTTTTTTCGTCTCTCTTTGTTTTATCATTGTCATTGCCGACTTCGCCTTCGTCGTCATCGTCTGCTGTAATAAAATACAAACAATAAAGAACAATTCCAAATAGGGTGACTAACCAAATTGGTAAAACCTTTATTCAGGTGCAAAAATTACGATACTCACCCTATGCAAATGCGATACAACAGAGACAATGTGATTGATGAATTCAGACGCACGAAAAATCATCAATGGAGAGCTTCGCGACGAGACCCGAAATACAAATCGATTATCGCACCTCTCAATCTGCTTTGACAGGAGAGAATTCCCCCTTAGGGGACACCAGGCCTAGGACCAGGGATGATGGAGGCGGCAGATTTCTGCACGGTAATGTTTATCGTACTCCCGGGATGATTCTTCACATATATCGCACCGAAATAAATAAAAAAAAACGAAAACAACAACGCTCGACATAACCCGGTCCGTCACAGGACTTGAACTCACATGATGACGGTCGATCACAACAGCAAAGCTTACTGAGCTGTATCTAACGAAAACGCCTACTGGGATCACAGCGAAGCCGAAGCACCCGCCCGCGTTGAGCCATCTTTTAATTTCCTTCATCCATTTATTATTGTCCCGGGATGCAACAGTGCGTGCGATTTTCATTTAGTTTTCCCATCTTCCATCGTCCACAAGGGAGGGTTGTTTTCTTCTGCGTTTCTTGCTGCGTGTTCACTTTTATTTCGCCCACGTTTCAAATAACAACCCCGTCGTAGCGCTCGGCTCGCTCGTCAAGATGCTGATGCTGCTGGTTGATGTTGATGGCGACGGTGATGATGTTGATTATGATGATGACGGCGGCGAAGAGGAGCTACCGCCATGGAAGAGTGCTTTCTGCACAGCGAGCTCCCGCATAAACGTGAAAGTTGAAAGCCCATCAGCTGCCATCGACCGAACGAACAACCCCAACTTTGTTGACAGCCCCAACAACAGAAACAACCCCAGTAGAGAGTCTCAGGCAGCAGGCGGGCTGTTCTTCTTCGTTTTCAGTAAGAGGCGAAGTGCATATTTATGGAAAGACAAGCTCCACCTCCAGATCATAACTGGTGGCAATCAACGCGGGGCCACAGTGGATCAAGATCGCGAAAGTAATCGATTTCATAGTTTGAACTCCAAAAGTCAAATGCGGGATGTTAATGGCAATGTTTTTCTTGAGTTCTTGATATAGATTCTGGTTCTGATAACAAATAACTCTCTGGAGCCACCACTTTAAATTTTGATCACCAATCAAGAGAAATTTGCTACAAACTGTAGTCGAAAAAAGACACACTTAAAAAAAACGAACACAAACGCATATGTAGATGATCACAATAAAACTTGCTGTTTCCTCGAAGAGATTCCTTTTTTCTTAACTCTAAGCGTACATCTTCCGAGGATATGATGGCTAGCATTTTACAAACGCTAAAACCAGCAACCCACAGAAAGTGTACTATGTATGTCGTGACCGAGATTCAATCGCATGCCCGCTGGCTTAGAAGACTTGAAGGCTATCCTCTACGCCACGGGCTGCGGCTAACGCTAAAAAGTTATCATCGAAAAACATTTAAAGATAGATTTTTTTTTCGTTCTGAGATTTAGGTTTCTACTTCTCTATCCACACCTTTCACCTATCGTGCTTATGGTGGTATCTTGAAAAAAATTTGTAATCTTGAAAGTCTGCGCTTCCTAAGTTTATCCGTCGTTTTCACCGGAATGACAAATAAAAACAATTAGCAGCAGCAGCTTTAAAAATTTGTGCTTCTTAAGCCAATCCGTCTTTTCCACCGGAAAGCCAAATCATAACAAATCATCAGCAGCAGCAGGCTTTAAAATATGCGCTTCCCAAGCCAATTCCGTCTTTATTAATCGGAAAGCCAAATCAAAGAAATCAATCAGCAACAGTCTTAAAAATCTGCGCTTTCCAATCCAATTCCGTCTTTATCCACCGGAAGGCCCACTCAAATCAATCAATCGGCAGCAGCCTTAAAAATCTGCGCTTCCTAAGCCAATTCTAAGATCCACTGAAAGGCCAAATCAAAACGATTAGTAGCAGCAGCCTTAGAAATCTGCGCTCCTTGAGCCAATTCGTCTTTTTCTACCGAAAAGAAAAATCATACCAAACAATCAGCAGCAGCAGCCTTGAAAATCTGCGCTTCTTAAGCCAATTTCGTCTTTATTTACCGGAAACCATATCAATTCAATCAATCTGTGCTTCTTAAGCCAATCCATCTTTTCCACCGAAAGGCCAAATCATAACAAACAATCAGCAGCAACAGCCTTGAATATCTGCGATTCTTGAGCATATTTCGTCTTTTTCACCAGAGGCCAAATTAAATCAATCAATCAGCAGCAGCCTTAAAATATGCGCTTCCCAAGCCACTCCTTCTATTTCCAAAGCAAGGCTAAACCAGCGATCCACAGCAGCAGCCCTAAAAATCTGCGCTTCCTAAGCCAATTCGTGTTTTTGCACCGGAAAGCCAAATCAAACGATCAGTAGCAGCTGCCTTAAAAATCTGAGCTTCTTAAGCCAAAACGTTTCTTTCCACCGGAAACCCAAATCATAAAAAACAATCAGCAGCAACAGCCTTGAAAATCTGCGCTTCTTAAGCCAATTTCGTCTTTATTTACCGGAAGGCCAAATCAAATCAATCAATATGCAGCAGCCTTAAAATCTGCGCTTCCTAAGCCACCTCTTCTATTTCCACAGGAAAGCCAAATCAAAACCAACAATCCACATCAGCAGCCTTAGAAATCTGCGCTTCCTAAGCCAACCCATCTTTTTCTACCGGAAGGCCAAATCACAACAAATGTACCTACAAACATCCTACCGACTGCACCATACTCGTGATTTTACGAATTTAAATTCAGAGATTCACTCAGACACGTCTGTCACTCACAAGAATCCTTCATCCCATCTCTACAATGTATTCATTATACGGTTGAAGCTCATCATGAGTTTTCTTAAAAGTACAAGATTTCTCATAAACATTTTCTAATGATGATGCTGCCTGAGAAAAACTCGTAATGCGTAAATATTTTTCAACATGATCATAACACTTTTTACTTTTTTTATCCACTAGATTCCTTTACTTTCCACCCAAACGCTGAACCATTTTCCCCTTCACGTTTCTATTTGTTCGGAACACGCTCTCCAAAAGCTTTCTACAGATGCTATGACATTTCGTATTACAAGTTCAAATCTTTCCTCAACTCAACCCACTGTGCTTGCAAATTTAAATAGCCAAAGCAGCCTCCCTCGAGATACGGTGAGGAGCAACGGCCACCGCCATCAGTTCAGTTCGTTGTTCTCCGGCACTTTCCCGGTCTCCTTCCTCCAAATCCACCTCCCGTTCAACATTCAAAGAACCAAAAACATCGCAACCGTTTCCTTTTGTTTCTCCAATTCAGCAAGCAAGAACTTAAAAGCGGGGCCGACGAAAACGAGAATCAACATCTGTGTGTAAAATGGAGACGTCCAGAAAACAAAAAAGATTCCCAAAAGCCAGAAAATCAATAGCGACTGAGAGTAACTTTCCATGTTTTAACTCATATATAAAAGCATATCTTTTCCGCCATTTTTCTCGAGCCTACCCCTAACACCATCATCTACGTGCTACGTCTTCGTTCCGTCTCCGACGTTTTTCCGTCGATTCCCGTTGGTTGTTGTGTTTAGCTTTCTTACACTTTAGCCTTTCCATTCCGTGGTTGTTGTTGTTGTTGTTGAAGAATAATCGTTACGGGTGGATGGCCCTATTTTCGGTCCCATTTAAGGGCTTGTTTTGTGGTGTTTATAGTTTACGATCGTTTTCGGTTAGTGCTCGCCGATTGTTTTTCGTGTTTTATTTTCCAGTTGTACCAAATCTTCTGAGATATCGCCGGCCTACTGCGATGGCTGGTTTTGGGTCATCATTATTTGAAGGAACTTTAATCTACATATTTTTCCTCACCCAGCAAGAAGTCGTAAGCAGAACACTAGATCTGTTTTCAAACTCAAAAGTTGAATCAAGAATCAGATCCAAAATCAGAAATAAGGATTATATTTTGAAAAAAAAAAAAGAATGATAAAAATGACCTTATGCTGCTGAATTTCAAGAAAAGGACAATCACAAAAATGACAAGTATGACAAAAATGATTAAAATGACAAAAGTGACGGAAATTACGAAAATGAATAAATGCAAAAACTACAAAAAAATGACAAAATGAATAACAATCACCAAAGTTACGGAAATGACAGAAATTACAAAAATGACCCAAATGACAAAAATTACAAAAATAACAAATATGAAAAAAATTTCAAAAATTATGAAAATCTGCCAGAATATAATTAACGAAAATGACAAAAATGACAGAAAAGACAAAAATTACAACAATGACAAAAATAACAAAAATGACCAAGATGACAAAAATTAAAAAAGTACAAAAATGACAATAATATCAAAAAATTAAAAAAATGACAAAAATAACTAAAATGGCAAACATGACTAAGAGGGTTAAAATGACAAAAATGACAAACACTCCAAAAATGACAAAAAATGACCCAAATGACAAAAATGACAGAAATTAAAAATATGTCAAAAATGACGAAAATGATAAAAAATGATATGAATGACAAAAATGACCAAATTGACAAAAAATACAAAAAAATGACAAATATTACAAAAATGACAAAATTGACAAAAATGACATAAATGATAAAAATGACAAAAATGAAAAAAAAAATACAAAAATGAACTTATGTCGAAAATGACAAAAATGACAAGGTGACAAAAATGGCATCAATGACAAAAAAAAAATCAAACATTACAAAATGAACAAGATTGAATAACATAAACGTCTAAAATGACACAAATGACATTTTTCGACAAGAATGATCAAAAAAATTAAAATTGTCAAAAATGACAAAAATTTGTGATTGTTTTACCCTACTACACCCTCATCTTTTTAAAACAAGAAAAAAAAAATGCTTAGCCAACTTCGATTCCATCAAGCTTTCCTAATTAAGTACATAAAACGGAGCTATCGTTTTTTTCGTTTATATTTATAATTTATTCAAAGTTTGTAACACGCTGAAGCAACAACATGACTTGCTCTATTTCATCGATTCAAACATCGAACAATCGTAATCAATCTCAACCTATTTTTTCATCAATTCAGCTTCCGGAAAACAAACCCGTTTCTACGTACTTGTCAAAACGATAAAAATTTAGTTCCATTCTAACCTCTCCTTTCCCCCCAAAATAGCTAGGCAAAAAGAAGGTACACACACACACATGCCCCCAAACACATGCGGAGCCCCCCATATTGTTTGTGTTTTTGTTCGTGCGTTTGTTTTCGAGACCCCGTCCCACGACCCCGGGTAAATTGTGTTTACATTATCCACACCACAGCTCGTGTTCGGTGCGCCTCTCGTTCCTCCGTTTCCATTTGTTGTTTTTCTTTTCTCCATTTGTTTTCTATTTCTATTTCTCTATTCCTTCCGCAGTGCTGACGGTCATTACGAAGTAACGCTAATGACCAAGGCCACGGTGTACAATACCGGGCTGGTAATCTGGCAACCACCAGCAGTGTACAAATCGTCCTGTTCGATCGATGTTGAATATTTCCCTTACGATGTACAAACGTGTGTCTTAAAACTGGGAAGCTGGACCTATGACGGTTTTAAGGTGCAAGATTTCGTTTACTCCGTAACAAAGTTTTTTTTTGTTTATGATTTCTATTGTTTTCAATATGGCATCGCCGGAAACCGTGTTGCCACGTTTTCTTTTCCGTTTTTCTTCAGTATCCGTTTTGACAGTATAGTTTTATATTTTGTTTTTTTCTTGTTTTTCAATTGAACTTATCGTTTCCCTTAAGTGAAACCTGCAACTTAGATGAGACGTAATAAACTTTTTTATGTAGAATGCAATGCATAATCGACCGTGTTTTCTTTGAATAATTACATTTGTATCAGAATAAAAGCAATTGCAAACGATATTGGAACTTGACTATCGTTTTCGCTCGTGATATGTTAGATGATATTTATTTACATACATACCTACATATATTTATTTACATACATATACTTATACCTAGTCGAAACTCTTGTTCTACCGAGTAAACTCGTATTTACGCAATCAGTATCGCAGAGTAATGTAATTTTCGAATTTTCTCAGTTCTTTTTTTTTCGTTCTGTTATCGAGTTATCCCGAACTTGAGTTTCCGTTTCCTCATTCCTCATTACTATTTAGTACATACTGGCATTGCTGTTTGTGTGATTATGACCATATTTACTTAGTCTGATTTGATCGCTACCTGGACTGATTAAACGATTGAACAAGTTTTATTCGATGCATCTTTACCTGTTTCTTGAACGAACATTTGAAAACCGCTATGTATCGTAACTCGTTTTTTATTTTACTAACATAAGAAAAAAAAATCAACCTTTCAATAAAAAATTACCTAGAAGAATGATGCAGTAATTTTGGATATCACCATAGTTTTGTTTTCGCTGTTGCTCCCCTTTCTTGAACAAAAAAACATCAATTAGTACCATGTTCCGTTTCCGCAAAGTTTTCTACGTTCTCGAGTCAACTATTGTAGTCGTGAAATCGCAAATTATGTGACGTAATTATTTTTTCTCTTTTATTTTTTTTATCTCTCCAAAAATTATCCGCAACCCAAAAACATCGTTAGAAAGTCGCTGCTAGAATTGGTGTTTTAGATCTCTGAATTGTCGTTGATACTTGATACAAAAAAATCTGAAATAGAGTCATCCACTGCAATATTTTTGGCAACACTGGATCAGGGCTGCATTTTTCGAGGCTTAATCTACACTTTCTAATTTCTATCACTCTCGTAAAGCGTCTAGTTGATTTTTGTCTTGAACAATTAAGCAATAGTTGGCCATTATTTAGACAGAGTCGGTTTGAGGCCATTTTTGATTTTCTCAAACCCTTGGTATCTAGCGAGGTATTGCATGACTGCATTTTCATTCGCGAGGCACAAGCAGTTGTGTCAATTGAATTTATTGTTTTTTATTGCCAAAAGACACACCCCTGTTAAACAGCTAATAACTTTTTTGTCTAATAAGACACGAAGTTACGGCCTTCAACAAAGTTGTTCAGCAGGAAGTTTCCGTCAGAGGATTTATAAATTGGGACAAAAACCATTAGCAGACCATTTTTCAGCTACCAAATATTAAATTTTCCCTTACAAACCTAAAAGTTCAAATTTACTCATGTGAAGGTTATTTAAAAATTCTGCAAAAAATCACTAAAACGAAGCCTTTTAGACCCCGTTTGGAAAATTTAAAAATGACCCCAAATCGACTCAGTCTAATGAGCTATATGACTTATGGCTTTAGACATGAAACATGAGACCTGAGCCGTGAGATGTGAGGCTAGAGAAGGGATAAATGGGACGCAAGACCTGAGAAGTGAGATGTCAGACGTCAGACATAAGACGTTAGAAGCGAGAGGTGAAACGTGAAAAGTAAGGCCTGAGAATTGAGACGTGAGTAGTTAGAAGTTAGATGTAAGAACTGAGATGTGAGATGTCTAATGTCTAATGTCTCATGACTCATGTTAATGATCTCAGGTTTGTATGACTCAAGTCTTAGGTATTAAGTCCGATTTTTCATTCCCCATGTCGCAGATCTCAAATCTGAGGTCTCATATTTCTAATTTCATACCTCATGTCTCACGTTTCATTTCTGACGTCTAGGGTTAGGATAGGGATAGGATAGGGATAGGATAGGGATAGGATAGGAATAGGATAGGGATAGGATAGGGATAGGATAGGGATAGGATAGGGATAGGATAGGGATAGGATAGGGATAGGATAGGGATAGGATAGGGATAGGATAGGGATAGGATAGGGATAGGATAGGGATAGGATAGGGATAGGATAGGGATAGGATAGGGATAGGATAGGGATAGGATAGGGATAGGATAGGGATAGGATAGGGATAGGATAGGGATAGGATAGGGATAGGATAGGGATAGGATAGGGATAGGATAGAGATAGGATAGGGATAGGATAGGGATAGGATAGGGATAGGATAGGGATAGGATAGGGATAGGATAGGGATAGGATAGGGATAGGATAGGGATAGGATAGGGATAGGATAGGGATAGGATAGGGATAGGATAGGGATAGGATAGGGATAGGATAGGGATAGGATAGGGATAGGATAGGGATAGGATAGGGATAGGATAGGGATGGGATAGGGATAGGATGGGAATAGCCTAGGGATAGGATAGGGATAGGATAGAGATAGGATGGGGATAGTATAGAGATAGGATAGGGATAGAATAGGGATAGGATAGGAATAGGACAGAGAGAGGGATAGGATAGCGATAGAAAAAAACAATACTTTTTGATTTGACTACTTGAGGATTCATAATTATTGCGTTTGGCTGTAATTCTACACCTTCTACTTTTCAAAGAGTGATGGATAATGGGAACAAATTTTTGGCTTAATATGTTTCGAGCATCTTTACAAATTTACTTTATGCTTGAACGATTGAGATTGTGGTATAATTTGTAAAAACTTATCGTTCTAGGGAAATGCGTTTCTTTAAAACTCAGGAGTTTTCAAAATTATTCCGATTTTCTCAAACTTAATACTAATGAGGAATTCTAGGTTTAGGGAAGAAATGTGTAATCCTTAAAAGACTAAAATACCAGAGTAATTGAGGATTTCTAAAACATGTAAGGATTTCTGAACGAGTCTAGGAAATTTCGTATTTATTAGAGACATGGGGGCAAAAATTCGCAATTGCTAAAGCCTCGTCACGAAATTTATAAACGCCTCCAGGATTCGCCAGAAGATCAACTCCGGGCTTTTGGAGAAACGCAGAGCATTCTCAGGAGTTATTTGTTTGGGAAACCCCACGTCGGACTCATGATCATGGTTTTTAGAGCCATGATTGCGCTAAAATTATCTGATATTTAGGATGATGATTCTCAATTTTTTTTTCAAACTTGAATTGTGAATTGTTGGAATGATCCGGAGCATATTTTGGTCCTTCGAGCTGGTTTTTTTATTAATCCGTTTTCAGCAATAAAAAGAAGATAGGCAAAATGGTTTCATAATTAGTATGTTTCGGCTTACTTAAAAAACATAACTTTACGTTTTTTTTAAACCAAATTGACCTTATCAGAATTCCTTAAAAATTCCTTATCATTCCATTTGGTCTAAATTATACACCCGCTACTTTCCAAAGAGTGATGAATCATTACATAAAGTTTTGTCAAACGATTTTTTAGTTAGAAAGTTCCAAGACGCTGTCTTATCATGCTAATTTTTGCGATCAAATTATCAGAAAGTTTGGATGACGACCTTTCATAATATTCTTCAGCTCTTCATAATATTACTTCATTTATTTGTCAGCGACTCTAGTCAGTTTGGAAAAGTAATTTCATAGGCAGTTATTTTTAGATCCAGCTTCTTTTATAAAACTGTTTTTTTTTTATTATTATTATTGTAAATTAATTTTTTTTACCAAAATTCATATGCTGATGGAATGTTTCCAAAAACGGATTGAGCATTGTTTTGTCTCTGAACCGATGCCACAAAACCTTTCTCGTTTGGCCTACATCGTTTTAACAGAAACGTCCATGTTGTCAAATATTGCAGTGGATTGCCCTTCTTTTTTCCGCCCTACATTATTCTATAAATAGTTTTCCGAACCACGTGTGACTGACCGTTTCGATTGAAATAGACGACAAGATTATATGCTTTACCGATTTATTTTTCTTTTTCCATCATCCTTCTTCCTTATTTGACTGTCAAAGCAAAGCGCGTCCTAATCCCTCGTGTCAAATAAGTTAGTTGTGATAGTTGTGCCAGAGGCTGATTCCACATACCTACTAGTCAAGAGATTTCGAAGTTTTTTTTTGTTTTTTTTTTTAAGTAAATGCTATACCGTTACAGTTCGTTGTTCGTTTCCGTTCAAGTGGAAGTACCGTTTGATACAACAACAAAAAAAAACCACCAACAGGCGCAGCCAGTAAATTGCATGATTGTTATGTTCTAGTTGAGATGTGTATTTTGACTTTCTCCATTAGAATTGAATTACCGAAAACAATTGAAAAAGATATCGAAACCAGTTGCCAAATAGACGCTGCTATGTACCTGTCGAAGTCCTTCCAACTTGTTTTTTTCATTGGTGTTTGTTTGTTTTCCGTTTTTTTTTTCGTTCCACTCATTTGTTTTCCGATTAAATTTCCACGATGCCTTAAGGCCCGATGTTTGATGCCTACTGATTTTCGTGTTCCAAAAATACATTTAAGCGAAAAAAACCATCCCAACAGCAGGTTCCCATAGCTACCGGATATTTGATTTTTTTTTTCGCACCGCTTGCTACTCGCGAACTGCATATCATTGTTGACGCAACGATAACATGTAATCGGAAGACGACGTACAGGATAAAGTAATAAAAACAGCGTGTAGAGTGTAAATTTACGATGCAATGCTAAAATAAGCATTTAATTAAAATGTTTTTACGTTTTTGTTTTCCCGGCAGATAAAAAATCATTCGATTGATTGCTCTCTTCCCAAGCCACCAACCACGAATGATTTCGAATGGCATATTTATTTTTATTACAGTTGTTGAAGTTTGCATTTTGCCACATATTGACAGTCATCACTTACTATCACACACACACATCCCAAACACGTAAATCGACACGGAAACATAGTCACAGAAAAAAAAAATGAGAGAAATTTAAAACATATATTACACGGAACTGGACCAATACCCAGACTGTTTCTCGGTATGTTGAAAAGTAAAAGAGAAAAAACACAAACAAAACACCCACCGATGACCGCAAATGAGCGAAAGATCGAAACAATCAACCGCTTCCGGATTGAAATTATTTTACATAAAATTGTTTACATGCATCTTTTCTTGTTTTTTTTTTAATCAAACTCCACGTGCATAACTACTGCAACCAAAACCACAGATTGACAGTGATTGGATGATGTTTGTTTGCCTATAAATCTTTTTGTTTATGATTGCGCCAAGAAACAAAAAACAAACAAAAAACATGTAGAAAACACAATGGTTAGAAACACTGTGCGAAAAGAGAAACAAACAAAGAAAAAAAGAAAGAAAGGGAAGGTACTGCATTGATCAAATAAGTCATATTATTATCTTTTTCGGTTTTCCTTGTGTAAAATCTATCTTCTTTCCCTTTCATACTGTATCAATTTTTTTTAACATTGTTCATTGTTAAAATAAACTCTTTCTTTTTAACCGGACTGTTTTTTCAATTTGGATAAATTTTCCCCGTAAAAAACATCCCCCAACAGACAGAAATGCTACACTGAAAAAGAAATTCGAAACGTTGTTTGTTTTGAAGTTTGGTCGTGTTTTTTTTTCAATTTTATTTTTATGTTACCTCCTCTACGAAAAACACATATTATACAATCCATTGCTTTATTGTATTGGTGTCAAAGAAACAGTTTGAAAATTCACAGAAATTGGAATCAAGGTTAAGATTTTGGAGTTAAGCAGGATTCAAAGGCTTTTTTCATCTTGATTTTTTTTCATTTTCGTTTGATGTTGATTTAAATTTTACAATTTTTTTTTCTTTCAAGCTAATTTTGTTTTATTTTATTCTATTTCTTTTTTGAAGATATTTTTTATTTTCCTTATTGGCTTAATTTTTAGACATTTCAGTTTCTTTTATTTCTTTCAAATTCAATTTAAAATTTTCTTATTCAAAATCTTTCAAAAATAGTATTTTTTGAAATGTTTTAATTTTTTAAATATTTTAAATTTTTTTAAATTTATTTATTTATTTTAAGCTTTTCATTTTTTTCAATTTATTGAAAAAAATTTATTTTTTTTAAAAGTATTTCATTTAAATATATTTAATTAATAATTAATTTTTTTAATTAATTTTAACCTTTATGTTTTTTTTAAATAAAGTTTTTTTTTATTTTTTTAATCTATTCTTTTTAGTTTTCAACTTTTACAATGATTTTTGAAAAAAAAATTGAATTATATTTTTTTGTTTATTTATATTTTTTTTACTTTCCTAAAAAAAATATTTTTTTTTATTTTATAAATTTTATTACAATTTTTTGTTCAATTTTCCTTATTTTTTTTTATTTAACAGGTTTTATACTTTTATTCTTATTTTTTTTAAATTCATTTTTTGTTTTAAATTCACTTTTTTAATTTCTTTTTAATTTTTTTTAATAATTTTATTTTTATTTTCATTAATTATTAAAAAACAGTCTTTTTTGCACTATGGTTATCTTTTTTATTTACTTACTTTTTTTTTAGTTTTCTATAAATATTTTTTTTTAATTTGTTTTATTTAAATATTGTTATTTAATTTTATCTAATTTTGTTTTAATATTTTTTCTTATGTTTTTAAACATATTTTTTTAAATTATTTTTTAAACCTATTTTAGTTTTTTTTTAATTATTACATACATACATTTTTAAGTGTTCTTATGTATTTAAAATTTTGTTATTTATCCTTTTTTTTCAATTTCAATTTTTTATTTTAATTTATTTTAGTTTTGTTTATTTAAATTTTTTGTTTTAAAAATTTTTAATTTATTTTTATTAACGTTGAGTCAGAAATCGAATTCTAAAAGTGTAAAAGAGATTCAAAAGAATAATGTTGCTTTGATCAAGAAGCTTGAACAACATTTCGAAAAAAATGGAAAATGGAAGACCAGTGACTCTGACTATATGCCCAACATATGTAATGAAGAAGATATATTAAAGTGAATTTCATTTGCAATTGATTCATTTTTGTAATAATGGGTTCACGACCATTTTAAAAGTCAGTTAAATTTGTGTTGACTCTTTCAGTCAGCGAATGGGTCAGAAAATTCCTTTTTCAAAACAAGCTTTTTTATCCTGAGCTACATCTTAAGTTTGCAGGCAATTATTGCCATCATTATCGGTGTGCCTATCATGGCAAGCCATGATCCGACTTTGATGTTGTCCAATTTACGTACGTACGAACACACAGCCGTACTCTCAAACTCAAACTCGCAAGACAGATTATCAAACCAACCTCCAAAATCCTCTAGCTAGCTAGAATCATCACCGTTCCTGCAATAGTGAATTCATGATTGTTGCTGTTGTTTTTGTTGTTGATGTTTTGCTGTTTATTGTTGTTGTTGTTTTTTTCCGTTGCTATGTGATCTGTGTACGTACACATTCGGGATACTTCCAATCATCGAAACTGCGAACGGCTTGAAGCATCCAGAATAGTAGTGAAATGCATTCGATCAAATCGATATGTCATGCTCGCTCACTCAACTACACACAGACACACAAACACACGAAAAAGGCACACGGACACACCTGTATACTCACTGCCTCGTTACCGGAATGGGATTACCTCGTTTTGATAGACGAAACGAAACGACTACCTCTTACACAGAAGAAAAAAAAATAACCCAAAGATAGCTGATTTCTTTGCAGAGTGCATGCAATGGTAAAGGTTGTGCATTGTTGTTGTATTGATGATGATGATGATGATGATGACGCTGATGGAGGCGAAGCATGTGACTGGCCACCATAACCATAGGAATTCTTTGCCCGGAGCCCACTCTAGAGGAATGATGAATGCCTGTTAGTGAAACCTAACCTACAGTTGAAATTAAACGAAAAATAAAAACCTTTTAAACTCCTTGAACTAAATCACACATTGCCCTAAAATCGAAACAGATAAAGAAAATAAACATTAGCTTAGTAACTCATGAGTATTCGAATAAACACAAGTTTTATAACAGCCGAAATGCGCTAGCCTACTCGGATGAAATTTTCTTAAAATGACAGTTTTGTTCCGTCTTTGTAGATTATATTCCTCTAGTATTGTTTTCCAATTTTAGGTACGCTCTTTTTTTCGTATATTCTACTTTTACTATTACTGCAATAAACGATAATAACAATGTTTTAATGAAAAAATAAAAAAAAAACAAATATTTTCCCATTTTATTATATCGAACACTACCTCCCACTTTGATATGTATATTAATAACTTCAATTGCTTCGAACCTCTTTTTTCAATTCGCTAACTTGATATTCGATTTCGTAAAAGTTTTCGTTCCGATTGGATTTTTCTTACACTCTTTGGTTCGATCTTGATTTTGTCATCCAATTCTTCCCCCAATCAGCTCATTGAGAATGTTTGCCAAATCAATCGTCTTTCAAACATTAATTTTCCCTAATTTTCCTCAATCGTCCCAACCAGCACCCACCAGAGTTGTGTATCTCTCGCATCAGCTCTTGCATCTGCGCCATTTTGGTTCCTATTGTTCGATAAACTTTCTTTCTCTCTCAGCAATTTCTCTTTCTCTCACTACCACCACCACCACCACCACCTATTGCTGCATAAAGAAACCCCAATTCTAAATAACACACACTAAAATCATTAGATTAGAACTAATGCTAGTAGAGCGTATAAATAAAGCTACCAAGCAACAAAAAAAAAAAACAAATCGCTTCCTTTAATTAAAGGCTGCATGTTTACAGTTTTGATAAATTTTTAAATCAATTTTTCTACTTTTTTTAAATATCTACTTTTTGCTCAAATATTTTTCAATTTCTTCGATTATATTAAAATTTATTATCGTTTTCCGTTTTTTTTTTCTGTATATATTTCTATATGTACTAGCTGTGACCAAATATTATAATATATAGATAACTGTATCGAAGTTTGTTTTTGGGAAAAATTAACATTTTTTCTTGTTGCCGAACATCAATGTGGAACCTCAACAAAAATCGACAACACCAACAACAAATCTTCAGGTGGATCTGCGACATATGGATGAACAGTCCGGCAGCAACATCGTGGACGTCGGGGTAGACCTGTCCGAATTCTACATGTCTGTCGAGTGGGACATCCTCGAGGTACCGGCAGTCAGGTGAGTAATTACAAATCACTGCGAAAGTATTTCGTAGTTTTTTTTTTCAAGCATAAGTTTACCAGCACTATCTATTGGACTTCTTCATAAAAAAAGACTACAAATTGAAAGTACTCCTTTCGAAAGTGAGAGTGATGTGTCATTACTCTTACCCTGCTGAATTGCAAGTTAAACCTTGAAGGGTTCAATCAGTGTCAAGTAGGTACATCAGTGTCAAGTAGGTAGGCTCTCTTCGTACTCGTTCGCACTGTGAATGCCAGCGATGGCGTTACGTTTGAGATGTTGTCCGGCTGAAGTGGCATTGAAGAAGAGTCGTTAGAACTAGAAAGACCACCTACGAATCGATGCAGATACCATCACTCAGTAATATTTTTTAGGACAAACTCAATAACGTGACTGATATACTCTACCTAGACCGTTATCCCAGGTGGAATTGCGAAATCGGATTAAATAGCTCTCGGCTCAAGAATTTCCTCTCTGATCCGAGATCTTTTTAGAGAGGTTCACGAACAGTTTTTTCGTGGTTATCACAAATTTAACCAAGAAAAATGGTTGAGAACTGTTCAAGGAAATATTCTACCGTATGTTGCGACAATGTTCCGAAATAAAGTCACAATTTTTCTGATGTAGATTTACTTAAGCTTTACTTATAATATTTCCTATGGCCCAGAAAGGAGAAATGAATTGCGCCCAAAGAGGTACAAATTCCTTAGAATTTGTGTTTTTCTGGAATTAAATGTCGTGGCGATTAATCTGATCAAACAAGGTTTGACTCGACCGAATTTGGTATTCGATTTTTTTTACTCATGCCGAGTCTGGTTTACATCTGCTTGAATGTATTTCGTCTTGATTTCCTCATCAGAATCACAATCTGTCCCCAATTATGACTCTCTGGAGCCACTATGTATACTAGTGGTTGATATTAGAATAAAAATCTTCAGCTGTTTCAAGGCGATATTTTTGGTTTGGAATCACCTGGAGAAAAAGCAGGTGAACAACAAAAAAATCTGGGTGAGGACCTGGTCCGATGAACAAAACTTTGGACCGGAAAGTCATGCGTGCTTACGCTAGTAGGAAAAGTAGGCTCAATTTAGGATGTGACCGAAAACGTGGATCCCCTATCAGTACTGTTAATCGTGCCAAGGTAAAATTGGATATAAAGACATTTAAGAAGCAGAAGAAGTCGAAGCCGAGGGAAAAACAAGCTGCTTCTGTCAAACCAAGCCAAGACCTCGTAAATTATATGATCAATTGATGTGTGGAAAATCGGTGTGCGTTATCATCGACGACGAAACCTATTTGTAAGTTTGATAACAAAACGCTTACTGGAGATCAGTATTACACTGTTCGTGATGGTTATTGACATCAATTTTTGCCGAAAAATTCGGTAAAAAGGTAATGCTTTGGCAAGCCATATGTGAGTGTGACATACTTTCCGAGCCGTTTGTGACCACTGACACAGTGACTACAGATGTTTACGTCCGAAAATGCCTGGACTGTCGCCTGCTGCCCATGATCCGCAAGCATAATGATCTAGTACTGTTTTGGCCGGATTTGGCATCAGTTCACCACGCACTCCCTTACTAAATCTTTTTGAGAAAACATGCGAAGCCTGTAGATTCTATCAAAAACTTTGTAAAAAACTGGAAAAAGTGACCAAAATCATCGCAAATCAGTCTGCGCCTAAGTTAATGAGCAGTTTTCGATCAAATATTCTACGATTGACTGGAATCTTATTTTTCTTGATTCACTGTAAAAGAAGACTATAGTAAACATAAAAGTGAAAAAAAATTCTCCTAAATTGTGTTTATACTGTTAATTCTAAATCGTACTTAGACACAATGGGACACCCTATTCTTCACAGCTTGAGTAACACTCTCATAATGAGATGATTTGCAATGCATTTTGTTATTGACACATTCCACGCACTTGCGTCCTGAGAGTCGAGATTTTCAAATAACTCCTACAGCTAAAATTTTCTGTGTTTTTGAAGAAAGTCAACTTCATGGCCGCAGCATTGCAATTTCTCTTGAAAACCACCATGATCCTGTTGGCCTTACCATCCTTCTTGAAAACTCTCTTGACGATAGCTCAATATCGTTCTATGGGGCGAAGCTGGGGGCAGTTTGGTGGGTTAATATCTTTCTCTACGAAATCTACATCGTTATCCTCAAACCTTCTAAGAGTGGATTTTGCGTAGTGGGCTGACGCCAAATCCGGCCAGAGCAATGGTGGAGTCGTATGTTTCCTATATAGTGGCAGCAACCTTTTCTGCAAACACTCCTTTTGGTAGATATCGGCATTTATTGTTCCTTTTGTAAAGAAACTCGTCGACTTCAATCCGCAGGAGCAGATTGCCTGCCACACAAGCACTTTCTGGCCAAATTTTTCCACCTCAATCGACTTCTCGTGGTCACTCACATCCTCCCCAATAGCTGCAGTGTAGAATTGTGGTCCCGGAAGAGTACTGGAATCCTCTTTTACATAAGTTTCGCCGTCCATGAGAATGCACGCATCTGGTTTCTGCAAAATCTGGTTTTGGCTCGTGATTTTTGTTCAGCCGTTTGTTTGGACACTTTCTGCTTCTTGTATGTCTTCAGGTTGTTCCGCTTCTTGATCCGCTGTACCATTCCGATCGATGTCCCAGCTTTTTTCGCAAAATCCCGTATGGACATCGATCGATTCCGGTTGATGAGGTTGATTATTTTACGGTCCAGATTTGGGTCAGATGGTCCTGGTTTCCTGCCTCTTCCTGGCAAATCATTGAACGTACGAACGTATAGTGTTCCCCAAACTTGTGGATGATAGATTTTACGCTCGCCGGATGAATGCCGAAACGTTTCGCCACTTCATTCACGAGATGCCCTTCTCTCGCATCTAAGTGTCCAACACACGAATTTTAAGTTCTTTTTTAATTCGCGACATTTTGGGAGAAACGAATGTTTCAAACGTAAACAAAGCGCTGGTTCACTCTTGACAGATCAAGATGCTACATACAGTTAAGCACAGTTGTGCGCGTTCACGCGTTAGTAAGTAGAAGACCCAAATATGTTTATAGTTAATTTTCGATACACTCCTTAGAGATGGTAAGTTCGCCAAATAGCAACGCTACCAGTAAAGAAACAGGGGCAGAGAAACCCTTTTTTAGGCGAATGTCAGTCGTCGTAATCGTAAACAGCAGTTGGCAATGATTTTTTTCTCTAGTTTTCGCTGTTGGTTGTTTGTTTGAAAATGCAACTGACGTCACGAATTGTCATGGTTACAATGTTTACAAAAAAAAACTTTTACTAACACTTAGCACGAGATTTCCATTGCCACCTGAGATATATATATATATATATATATATATATATATATATATATATATATATATATATATATATATATATATATATATATATATATATATATATATATATATATATATATATATATATATATATATATATATATATATATATATATATATATATATATATATATATACAGGTTGATAGATGCCTTCGTTCAAACGGTGAGGAATGAGTACTTTAATCCGAGAAGCACTAGGAGTTTAAAGAGGAAAGAGAGTCGCCAGTTGATCCAAGACCTGCTGGCATCCTAAAGACGAGGGCCAGAGCCCCGATGATGGTTCGACAGGACCCTAGCCAATTGAAAGGCAAGGGCGATAGGTCCTACGAGGAAGCGCCCTATAAATGGCAGACAGTCACGCGTGATCGCTGGAAGGTGAGAGCTACGAAAACTAACCCCAAGCCCAAGAAGCAGTGAAGCCGCGTAAGAGAGATGGTACGTACGCTGACTTGCTTCGTCAGATGCGGACCGACGACAAGCTTTTTGGAATAGGAGAAAAGGTAATCCTTACCTTATCAAAAAATTCGTCGAAATGATCCTCGAGTTGAATCGAAGTTAGGTAACGAAGAGTGCATCCTTCAAGGTGCTAGCAGACGAAGTTCTAGGCGAGAAGGCGGAGGTTCATGCGCTATGCCACGAAGTAACCATCTTTATCAAAAACCTCGACGAAATTTCGACAGAGGATGAAGTCAGGACAGCACTAGTTAACCAGACCAGATCTCGATCCGAATGAGACAGGGTCCTCCCAAATCCGGAACACAGGTTTCCCTTGGTAACAGCAAACGCAGCACTAGAGTGCGGGCGGCTAAAGGGGGGATGGTCAGTTTGTCAGATAACCATCTCCAGCAACAGAGATTACTTTCGATGCATGGAGTACGACCAGAAGTTGTTTTACTGCAAGGAAGTTAAAACGAGGCTTGAGCTGAGGGTGCGGGGAAGCCGGTCACAATTCAAAGTGTCTTTTTTGCACTGGTGACCATGTAACTGGCAACACTTGATGCTCTGTTCCACCGAAAGGCTATACCCAGGGCTTGGAAGTAATCCAAAAAGAACCTCAATCACTGTCACGAAGCTCAACAGCTTCTGCGACAGATGTCGGTGGAGGAGAAGCTAGACATAGCACTAGTAGCAGACTCCTATTTCAGAGCCCTGAATTTGTGACAAGAAAGTTTCCCATACAAGAAGAGATCGCATCGAAAGAGGAAGGCTTCATGATAGCCAAAATAAGTAGGAACTTCTTTTGTAGCTGCTACGAAACGCCAAGGCGGACCTTGAAGAAATTTAGCGCTACAATGGATACGATATAGTTGAGTTGTTCACAGGTCGAAGCCCCGTTATAATCGCGGGGGATTTCGTCCCGTGGGCTCAAAAATGGAGTAGTTCCTTCACGAACGTTATAGCACCGACCATACTGACTGGACAGTCGATTTCGTTTTTTGGATAATTTACGCACTCTGGAATCGATAGTACGCAATATCGATTCCAGAGTGCGCATCGATCGATTTGAAGAAATTCTATCCCAGTTAGAAAGTGCCACCCGACTTTCGCAAAAAAAAACAGGCAATTCAGACGATAAAATCGTGCAAAACAGGTACATTTTTCCTACAGGGCATTCCTACCGGAAAAATTATAGGTTCGCCACCTACCGCCGGTATTGCGAACCTGCTAAATTTGACGAAAAAAATTAGCCAGGAAATTATCGAATTTTTGTTCTAAGTGTCCTGTCAGTATGATCAGTGGTTATAGGATAGCATCTACTTGACGCTTACAAGGCTGAATGTGGACCATACGAACAGAGGTAATACTAGCACCTACCATAGAGAAGGACGTCCAGCTGAGAGCTTCAGAAGCTGTAGAAGTGGTTGAGTGCTGGATGCACTCCAAGGGTTTGCAGTTTGCTGACCACAAATCTAAGATCGTCCTGATATCAAACCTGATTTCACCGCAAAAAGGCAGGGTTACAGTTGGATCATGCGCTATCGAATCAAAGCGCGAGCTTAAATATTTGAGTGTGGCGATCGACGATCGGCTTAGCTTCGAAATTCACATTGAGTATGTGTGCAAGAAGGCGGCAATGTGATGCGGTAGACACAAATTTCGCGTTTATTCGGAAGGTTCAAGATGCTACAAATTGGCGAAGACGATAAATATAAAATTTTGAACATTTTTGGAAGCCATCAACATTGTTCAACCAACACTTCAGAAGCAGATGAATGATGAATATCAAAGGACAATGGTAACAAAGTATTCATTTCTTTCTTATTCGTGCCGTTTTAAATACGTAGTGGATTAAGTATAACTGTAAAGCTTTGGAATTTGAAAAAGCCTCAGACACAGCACATGTTCTCGAATTGTGGAACTATTTCCAAGACACGGAAAACTGGGAATTCTTTGATTAGTTGCCCAAGATATGGCGATTTGATTTAGCCATGTTATAAATCCGAGTTATAAATCCTGGCTGGAGGTGGCCAGCATGTGGTGCCGAAATACCTCAGACATAGCTCATGATTCTCGAGATGTGGGGACTGTTGTTGAGACCCAGTAAAACGGGAATTCTTGGCATAGTTGCCCTAAGTGTGGAAGCACATGATGTTTCCATGCAGTCGATAATAAATCATGACTGGAGGTGCCTCAGACACAATTAGGGGTTCTCAAATTGTTGGAACAGTTGCTGACACTCGGTAAAACAAGGATTTCTCAAAACAGTTACCCAAAGTGTGGAAACATTCGATGTCTCCATGTAGATGGAGAATTAATTCGTATTTTGTAAGGAAAAAAATATTGTTATTTGGTGCTGATCAAATCGACTAAGACTAATGTCCGATGCTTTTCTAAAAGAAATTCCAAAACATTCTAATGAAGGCCCTCGTCATCTTTGTACCATCAGTAATTGGTTTATATTTAGCGGCAAAGATAATTTTTCAAAATCAAGAACAATGCAAATGGAACAAAGCCCCTACCTACAGCTCATTTTGTTCTGTTGTTCCCTTTTCAAGTTCACGCACAGTGTTCAAACAAAAAGGGCCAAACCATTAATTCCATTCGGTTTCCAAATGCATGAACATCGTGTGAATTAGTCCAGTTTTGAGTGCGGTGCCAAATGTTAAGGGATTTCATTCTTTACCGGGGGTTAATACTTTGCCAAATTTACAAGGTGTAAGCGAAAGGATACAAAAACCGTCCCTTCAAATCCCCCCAAAATTGATTATGAGATGACATTGTTTTTTTTTTCGATAATCCCAAAAGGTCGTCGAAATCGTAAACATTATTTGAACTGTAGGCTAGGTAAACCCTCCTTAAAGTTTATCGAACGTAAAATGTTTCGCTGAGAGAACCTTAAAAAAGGGTTTGGGAGCTTAAGTACAAATTTCCATCAACTGGTGATTCAGCTTTATTATTGTTAAGAAGAGAAAAAAATCATTTTGATTAAAGCTAAGTGCCCCCGGTAGCTTATAAATCAATCGAAACTGTACGGCCATAAAACGTTTCCAACCGGACAAATCGACTATTGATTCCTTTATTACTCATGACAGTTCCGAAAAGTACAGGAAATTGAGACGACGACCCAGAAAGGAGCAAACAACAACAACAGCTCCAATGTTCAGATATCAGCAATCACACTGGAAGAGGACACAAAAGCCCGAACCCAGTTGGTACCGACCGGAGGTTTTTTTTTGCCTGCTCCATACATGCGCCATCGTCATTAACCAAAAAGAGCCCCAAGTACAGGCAGCATCCAACAGCCATCGCATCGTTACGGCATAGATGGACCATTGATAATGGCGATTTTTTATCACCCTTCCCATAACCATTTCATGTATCGATTGGTTTTTTATATTCTGATGATGCTTCTTGTATCCTACTCGATGTGATTCCAATTTTTCCCAACTTTTCTTCTCTTCGTTTCTCTCGGTATTGTTGTCTTTTTTGCCACCATCCGCACGCCGCAAACATCAGGAACGAAAAGTTTTACACCTGCTGCGACGAACCGTACCTGGACATCACGTTCAACATCACCATGAGGCGGAAGACCCTGTTCTATACGGTCAACATCATCATCCCCTGCATGGGCATCTCGTTCCTGACCGTGCTGACGTTCTACCTGCCATCGGATAGTGGGGAAAAGGTGAGTTCTGTCGGAATGATAATTCTTCCTGATTCTTATTATTTTTCTGAAGGTTCAGTTCAATCAAATCCAGACGAAAGGAATATCGAAATGGACATCGAACAATCAATGGATTGATTGCGATCAAATATTGAGTAATTTTAGTTTGTCGTTGCTCATTTTTGCGCTCTCTGGAGCCACTAGCAAGATTGTTTTAAGTTACAACTCCAATTATCGAAAAATCTAATTATACTTTGTGTGGAAGTGTCATAAAATTGTATTTGCGATAGGTACATAAAAAGTCTTTAAACGTGGCAACTCTAAAAATATCAGAAAAATCAACAGAAAATAAAAAAAAAAAATGAAACATGATGAAATTGTAGAAAAATGACAAAAAATAAAAAAAAATAAAAAATTGAAAAAACACAATTAACAACACAAAAAAAATCCACAAGAATGATGAAACGAGATGAAACTTGTAAAAATTATAAAATTAACCAAATAGGTATAAAAATTCTTGAAATTAATATTAACCAAATAAAATGAAAATAAAGAATAAAATAAAGAGAACAAATTGATAAAATGACAAAAATTACAACAAATTCAAAAAAATTTCAAAAAAATGTCAAAAATGGCACGAATAAAAAAATCATAAAAATGTCCAAAACTATCCAAAACAAAAATGGAAAACATTTTTAAAAAAGGATAAAACTAGCGGAAATAAAAAAAAACAACTCGACAAAAGTTAAACAAACATGACAAAATTCATAAAAAAAAATACAAAAACTACAAAAATAACTTCATTGACAAAAATGAGAAAATAACGAAAAAGACAAAAATGTCAAAAATTGCAAAATCACAAAAATGAATAAAAAAGACAAAAAAAAATCAACAAAAATGACAAAAACATGAAAAAAATGACAAGAATTACAAATGTAACTAAAATGATAAAAACTATAAAAATGACAAAAATGCAAAAATGACAAAAATGATACAAATGACAAGAATAATGAAATTGACAAATATGACAAAAATGACGAAAATAACAAAATGGAAAGAAAGGAACAAAAAAAAAAAATAACATAAGTGAGAAATATGACGAAAATGAAAAGTATGAGAAAAATGACAAAAGCGACAAAACTGACAAAAATAACAAAAATGATAAAATTAACAAAAGTTATAATGATGACAAAAATGAGAAAAAGTTACAACACTGACCACAATGTTAAAAATGACAAAAATGACAACGATGACAAAAATGACAATAATTAAAAAATTGACAAAATGACATAAAATAACACAAATGAAAAAAATTTAAAAAAAAATACAATAATATCGAAAATCACAAATAATACAAAAATGACAAAAAATACAACATACAACATTACAAAAATGATAAAATGACCAAAATGACAAAATTGATAACAATGACAAAATTGACAACACTGAAAAAATTACAAAAATTACAAAATATGACAAATATGACAAACATGACACAAATGACAAAAATGACACAAATGACATAATTGACCCAAATGATAAAAATACAAGAGTGAATGAAATAACAAAGATGACAAATATGATTTTAATGACCCAAATGAGAAAAATTTAAAAAAAAATGATAAAAATTACAAATTTATTACAATGACAAAAATGACAAAAGTGCCAAAAATTACAAAAATGACAAGAATGACAAAAGTGGCAAAAAAGACAAAATGACAAAAATTTAAAAGAATACAAAATTGACCAAAACGAAAGAAATGATAAAAATGATAAAAATTACAAAAATGACAAAAACGATAAAAATGACAAAAATGACAAGAGTGTCAAAAATGACAAAAACGACGAAAATTACAAAAATGACAACAATGACAAAAACGATAAAAATGACAAAAATGATAAAAATCACAAAAACGACGAAAATGACAAAATGGAAAAAAGACAAAAGGAAAAAAAAAATTACATAACTGACAAATATGACAAAAATGAAAAATACGAGACAAATGAGAAAAGCGACAAAAATAAAAAGAATGACAAGATTTACAAAAATTACAAAAATTAACAAAAGGTATAATAAGGACAAAAATGAAAACAATGTTAAAAATGACGGAAATTACAAAAATGATAAAAATGACAATAACCACAAAAATTACAAAAATGACAACGATGACAAAAATGACAATAATTAAAAAATTGGCAACAAAATGACAAAAATTACAAAAATGACAATAATGTCGAAAATAACAAACAAAAAATACAAAAATGACAAAAATTTAATCATACAACAATTCAAAAAATAATGAAATGACCAAAATGACAAAATTGAAAACTATTACAAAATTGACAACAATGAAAAAGTGACAAAAAATGACAAATACGCCACAAATGACACAATTGACACAAATGATAAAAATACAAAAGTGATTAAAATGACAAATATGATTTAAAATGACCCAAATGAGAAAAATTATAATAATAAAAATAATAAAATTTATTACAATGACAAAAGTGCCAAAAATGACATAAATGACAAAAATGACACAAATGTTATAAAAATGATAAAAATGATAAAAAATGATAAAAATGACAAGAATGACAAATAAGACAAATGACAAAAATAAAAAAAAATAAAAAGATAAAATATATCCAAAAATGATATAAGAGACACAAATTAAAAAAATAACAAAATTGACAAAAATAAAAAAAAAATTGACAAAAACTACAGAAATGACAAAAGTGGCCAAAATTACAAAAATTGCGCAAATGTCAAAAATTATGAAAATGACAAAAATGCCAAAAAAAAAAATAACAAAAATTACAAAAACGAACAAAATTACAAAAAAGCGAAAATGGCAAAAATTATAAAAATGACGAAAATGAGGAAAATGCCAAAGAATTCAAAATCACATAAATGATAAAAATTACCAAAAAATGATAAAAATGGTAAAAATTACCATAATGACAAAAATGACAAAAATGACAAATGAGACAAATTCACAAAAATGGCAAAAACGACAAAAATGACAAAATTACAAAAATAGCAACAATGGAAACAATGGCAGAAATAATACAAATTATAAACAATGTTGACAAAAATTACGAAAATTTCTAGAAGTACAAAAATTGACAAGAATTATTTAATTGACATAATGACAAAAATAAGAAAAGCAAAATTGACAAAAATTTCAAAAAGTGACCAAAAATTGACAAAAATTACCAAAAAGACAAAAGAAAACAAAAATTTCAAAAATAAAATAATTAAATATACGATAAAAATGACAAAAGTTAAAAAAAAGACAAAATTGTCAAAAATTAATAAAAAATTACAAAATTGACATAGATGACAAAATTTCAAAAATAAAAATGACATAAATGGCAAAAATGACACTCATGACAAAAAAGACTAAAATGACAAAAATGACAAAAGTGGTAAATAAGACAAAATTTAAAAAACTACAAAAATGTCAAAAACTACAAAGATTACAAAAATAGCCAAAAATGACAAAAAATGCCAAAAATGACCAAAATGATAAACTTGAAAAAAATGAAAAAAAAATGACAAAAATGGTGAAAATAGCCAAAATGACAAAAATTATAAAAATAAAATTAAAAAAATGACTAAAATTAGCAAAACTCCAAAAATGACAAAAACGATAAAAATGACAAATTTGATGAAATATAAAAATGACAAAAGTTACAAATTGACAACAAATGGCAAAAATGACAAAATCTCAAAAATGATAAAAATAACAAAAATGACCAATATGACAACATTGTCAAAAATGACAAAAATTACAGACAATTTTGACAAAAATAACGAAAATGACAAGTTACCAACATGACGAAAAATTCCTAAAATTATAAAAATGACAAGAATTATTTAATTGACATAATGACAAAAATCGCAAAAAAAAATGCAAATTGACAAAATTTACAAAAAAAGACCAAAAATTGACAAAAATTACAAAAATGGCATAAAAAACACAAAAATTTCAAAAATGACAAAAAAAATATTCAAAAATGAAATGATCAAAAACCTGACGAAAACAGACAAAGTTTAGAAAATTACAAAAATGTTAAAAATTACAAAAAATGACAAAAATGGCAATAATAACAAAAATAACATAAATGGAAGTGATGACAAAAATGATAAAAATGACAAAAAAGAATAAAAAAAAATACAAAAATTACAAAAAATTACAAAAATTTCAAAAATGACAAAATTAACATAAATAACTTAAATTACAAAATTGGCTTATATTACAAAAATTGACAAAATTGACACTAGTGGCAAAAATTACAAAAAATATTAAAATTTATAAAAAGAGCTAAAATGACCACAATGACAAAATTGATAACAATAACTGTTGTGATATTTGGAATTAACAGACTATTATTGAGGAAACTGATAATTGAATAAACTTTATTCTCAACAAGTCATAAAGGTCAGGTTACACATTTGTGATTATTGTCGATGCCTTTTTAAACACTCTCTGGAGCCACCAGATCATTTTGCTCTTCTGGAAGTGTGACTCTGACTAGGACTTAAAGATACAAAGCTACGAGAATCTAGAATTGGAATCCCAACCGTGAACTTGAAAAATAAATTTTAAATCAAAATCTGAAATATGAATTCGGAAATTTTAAATCTGAATCAAAGTTTTCAAAGTTTTGAATCTTAAATTTGAGTTTAAAATCTACTTTTGAAATCTAAATCCGAAAACTTTATTTTGTTATTGTTTATTACTGGAAGTCTCATCACTTTAAAATAAATTTCAATCTTAATCGTTTGGGTCGGTTTCTTCACCACCTTCTTTGTTTCAACTAGAGATTTACAAGCTTTTAAATCAAAGCCAGAAGTATCGCCGTCGCCCCGGTTTCCGAATCCTCCTTTTTTATTGAATTACTATCCCTTAACCCGGGACTTCCCATCGGATACGCATTATTAGTATAACACAATCAACAGACGCAGAGAACAAACAGAAAAATGAAACGAACGAAACGAGTAAAAAAAATCGCAAAAGATGAGAATATACACAATCAAGCCATTAGTCGATGCTGCGAAGATAACGCAACAACAAAAAGGGGCACGGGCATCATAACAGTAATTCACTTATAACGGTTTACTGCTAATTTTTATGACCCCGGATCCGCGGGTTTCCGTTCCGAGCGGCTGAAGCTCTTCGCTACATAACCACCAGCAGCTTCGAAAACATTGTTTCCGAATATTATTATTAGTACCAACCCACCACTTCTACCTTGAATCTTTTTGTTGATTTTTTCCTCTCGTCTTTTTTTTTGCCATCCACAGGTAACGCTATCCATTTCGATTCTGATTAGTCTCCACGTGTTCTTCCTCCTGGTTGTCGAAATCATCCCACCAACGTCCTTAGTCGTGCCTTTACTGGGAAAATATTTGATATTCGCCATGATCCTGGTTTCAATAAGGTAAGTGCAGTGAATGAGCAAGCCAACAACGCGGCCAATTCGGTTCCGTACATTACGACGATGGGCTCATCAGGCCACTTTAGTTGAATGGTTTTGTTTTTTTTTGTTCTTCGCCTTCCTTCCATCCTTCCTTTCTTCCATTTTCCATTCCAGCCAAAACAGGATTAAGGGTTATGATTAAGTTCCGAAAGTGCGTCGCCATTCAAGTACAATTTATGGAGCCCCGTTCCTCAATTTTTAAGACCATCGATGGCAATATTTTTGCATTCGATAAAAGTGTCGGTTAGTTACGTTTTTTTTTCTACTATACCGTACCGGAAGTGGAAAGTCATTATTAGCAGCCTCACGCCGGCCGCACCATTGATTAGAATCCTGGCAAAAGAAAGTGGAGAAAGATGAAGCAAATCTGCATAGCTGAAGGAATCTTCTGCCGTCGTAATTTACCATAAGCTTTCATCCTCTGCTTAATAGACCGACCGTGGCAGGCAGACGTCGTCGTCGTCGTCGTCTCTTTAGGAAAACAGAAACGAGAAAGATTAGAAAGCATGACCATGCATTTCTAATATGTCTACTTTCAGAGGGCTCCAAGACAAGAGCAGGAGACACACGGCACTTTATCATCTAAGTAGGCCAGTAGGTAGGCGGTGGGTACCTAGGTATATTTTTCTTCTTTTTTGCTATGCCCTACACCTGTCTGTGCTTGATAAACACAGCGACCACACAATGATGAAGGCAATTTTCTCGAATTCTTTACTGGACCGTTTTGCTATTCATAGATGTGGAGGTTTAAGTTGGGAAGCCGTATGAACACCTCCTTCCTACTGCCTGCAGTAATGGTCAACTTCATCTGGACGGTAAATTTTTTTTTCGTAAACCCTGAGAAACCTGTCCAATGTAGTCAGAAAGTAAATTAAAATATTTTTCAGACCTGTTTTTTGTCCTAGAATGCCTCAGCCGCAGTATGGCGTTCATTTAATTGGAAATAAAAAATAGGAAAAATACAGTTCTGGTACTTTAGAGCGTGCCGTTCGGCCTAAATAAGGCACTTGCTACTTTCCAAAGATAGATGAATTTTGTCTTAAAATGATGATATGATTAAAATAGTCATCTATGGCATTTTTCGTAATGTTTGACTGAATTCTTAATTTACGGGGTGGCCAAAAATTACAATTGACAATGCAAAAGTCCTCTAAGCAGGTGTCGAACTGGCCCTGGTCAGTACCACTGAAGTGGAAGGTAAGATCGCAGCTCAGGAAGCTGGACAACCCACAATATGTAGAATGTAGATCTACTACTGAATCTCTGAACCCTCAGAACATCTTAAGAACGCGACCATCGACATCTGTAAGCACTACAGCACCTGGGTGGTAGATCTGAACTCTCCTTGTAATGACATGAGGTGAAAGAACACATTCCACGCCCCACGATTCAAGGCCTGATCTCTCCTCGTTATGACTCGAGGTTAACACGTATTCCTCTCCTCTTGACAACTCGAGGTCCGTTCCATCCACTCCAACGACTTGGAACTAACAACCAACCTCTCCACCTGACAACTCTAGGCCAGAACTCTCCCCAAACGACTCGAAGTTCGAATTCTCATGGCAAAAACTCGAGGGTTGTCGAGGGAGGCATCGCCAAGCATTCTTCTCCATCTCTTCTCCATCTGTTCTCATCTCCATTGCGAGAAAAATCCAGTCTTATCCCCACAGCTTCGATCATTGGGAAACTAAATTATTCAGGTACATTCACTTTTCACGCTTGTGGTGTCCTTTAGTCATCCACTAGGCAGAAGGTAAAGTCTTAAACTGGCAACTTCCACCTTGGGATCGGACGCACACGCCAGAATATCCTGAGGGTATACGATAGTGGTTCACTTCCTTCCTACAAGGTCAGCTGCGATAGAGGTCAAAACTTATCCAAGCGGCTACCATCGTAGAGTGTTTACTCAGTATCCCAGCAAGACGAGCAGAGGACGGATACTTCAAGAAGCATCCGTGAACTTTACCGTGGACAATCCAGCTCCGGTTGTTCGTGATAAGACGATGAGTACACCGTCCACCCGCTGAGTTATCCCACAGCCTTCATACATAGCATGGCATCAAATATGTTGGGAGTGTCCTTGTTGTGATAGCAATAGACATCTTCCTCTAGCAAAACTTATTTAAATGGGCATGACCCCCTCCACCAAGCACTTCAGAAAAGATAGAAAGCTTAGTCCTGGATAAAAACAGCTTCAAAAAATTGTTTAGATGTTTGCCTGAAGAACCACTACTGGTCTCTCCCATATTGCCTTAGTAAAAAAATGACCTATTTCTGCAACGATCATCAGTATAAATTATCTTGCAACTGGTTGGATCCTGACAAGTCTATCTTACGACCCTACTCCTGGAATCAACCACAATACTAACCTTCCAGAGCATGTATTCTAAGCCTAAGCCTATAGTCCTATTGCAAGCGAATCCACCTACAGAGTACCTACCCACTACTGGACTAACCTCTGGACTGGACTGGACTTATCCACAAAAAAAAACCTTTATATGAGAATAAGCTGCTCTCGATCGACACACGACGGGCATAAAGGTGACAAACCTCGAATCTTGGGGAAAAGAGGTCGGATCTCGAGTCGTTAGAGGAAATATCAGACCTCGAGTCTTCCGAAGGAGACGTTTGTGTGGTCAACCCCGAGTCTTTACGATAAGAGGTCGGATCTCGAGTCGCAAGAGGGGAGATCAGGCCTCGAGTCGCGAAGAAGAGAGGTATTGCTGAAAGTGTTCTCGTTAATGAGTATTGCCTTGAAGCGCACTCGCGCGAATAGACCTCCTACTATTGATGGATAGTGTGTTAAAAAGTTCGAGGTGGGAACTAGGTCTGCGGCCCCAGGTGGAGTTTAGGGAGTGTCCATGGACCAAGAGTTACAAACTGGGGGGCTCGCCGTACCTTGGAATACAAACCTTAAACCGGGGTTTACCACCTGTGGTTATCAACTAAAAAATAAAAGACAGTTGAGGCACACCTTCCGAAGCTTCAGTCTAATTTAAAATGATGTTGTAAGCGAATCCACCGTTGTGGCCTGAATAGCCAGGAGACGAAAGCTGGGGTCTACGAACTACCTTTCAAAGTTGGGGACAATTTTGAAATGATGCTTCTTATAGTACTGTTACAAGAAATTTCATCTCTGGACTTACCATTCTCAGCATGTCTCTTCCGGCTTTTCGCGTGACCTGAGGAAATCACTTGTAGGCTATAAAAGGCCTATAGAAGGCCGCATCAAAGGACTACGGAATACCTCTGGGAAGATGGGCAATTTACTATTGGTAATGCTGTTATCTATCGAAAAATTTCGAGCGCAAAGCAAGCTGACGCACTAAGTTAAAAGGACTTAAATACGCCTTAGGTAAAGATAGCAACTATGCACAACAAAAAAGTATGTCATTCGGCCCTTTTCGGATGAAGCTATTCGGCACAACAAAGGATGTAGAATATCTTTCCGAAATACCTGGACCGTTGAGCGCGTGAAAATGTCTAAATTTTTAAAAGAAACATTTGGTCATCATAATGCACCTGCTGTTTCCAAAGAGTGATAATTTTTGGCACGCGTTTTGGAGCAAACAAAAAAAACACAAAATTACTATAATCAGGTTTCTTAGAAGTATGATAAATATTCCAAGATATTTAAAGACCCTTTTTAAATAATTTAAATTACTGAATTATGAAGTTTTGAAACCAGTTTCAATTTTGAGGCCCCTACTTTTGGCTTCAACAACGCACCTGCTACCTTCCAAAAAGTGATGATTTATGGCAAATTTGTGGCATACAAAACTAACAGATTTTGGTTTTTATTCAACAACAGTAGTTTGGAAATGCGTTACCATTAACTATTGTTATATTTATCATATTTGAAAATGTTAAAAAAATGAACTGAATGCCCGGTATTAGAAAGTTTTTAACTTTTACGGGTCCCGTTTGGTCCGAACAATGCACCTGCTACTTCCCAGCAAGTGATGATTTATTGCATCGAGTTTAAAGCATAACAAAGTTAGTTACAAACCAAATATTCTGCACCCACCAGTCACCAACAGCGAATAAATCTATGCAGCCGTTGAACTGCTTCAATTGTGCATTCTCCATTCCTAGAAGTATAACGAGAAGAATAAAAACGTTATCGAAAGAACTACAGAGAGCAGCAGCAGCAGCATCGGAGAAGATCAATGAGAAAATCCGGAAAGCTAATAAAAGCGTGCGACTCGAACCGAACGAAAGCAAACGGTAGCGAAATTTAGACAGTCAATTGAAAAGACGCGGCGCTCATGAATGATGCATGACCCATTTTCAATACAGTCAGTCAGTTTCTCTCAAATAGCTTAGCTTTCATCAGCGAACGAACGAACCAACAACGAAGGAAGGAAAGCGCACGTAGAAACCTGAAAGCAGCGCGGCGGGAAATCGTTAATATTTAATTGAACGGAGACGCACGGTACTTTACGACTTTATAAACTCCCGACCGAACGACCTGGTCGACTAATGTCATCCAGGATCCAGCGGGAGGGTGAGGCCGGAACAAGATTGAAAGTGCAATAAAGACAGACTTTTAACGGTGCCGCCGTGATTCTGGGCGTCCCAACCAGATTACAATTGTCACTCATCCCACCTCCACATTCCTGGTCCGTTTGGGTTTTTATTTTAATAAATAATATATTTTGACGTTTTTGTTATCATTCACAATATTTCTACAACACATTTTCCGTCTATTTTCTGCTCATTCTCTTTTCTTCTCTTCTCTCCCCTCCACCCAAACAGTATATGCGTCACGGTGGTGGTGTTGAACGTACATTTTCGCTCCCCGCAGACACACAGAATGGCACCGTGGGTCAAAACGTTTTTCATAGGTAAGGCTGGATGGCTGGCGGCTAGGCTGCTTCCTGTCGTCGATTCTACGTCTAGGGTTTTATTGCATATTGCAGCGTTTGGTGAGGCAATATAACAGTTTTCCGGAGATGGTTCCGCCCGAAATCGTGACAACTTTAAGGTGGTACCTTCTACAATTGTGATTTTTTTCAGTTTTGTTGGTTTTTTGTGTTCTGTTTATAAATCTACTTGAATTTTTTCAAAGGGCCTCACAAAAATCTTTCTTTTTTAATTTCTTTCATGAGTTGAGGGGACTCTCTGGAGTTCCTGAGGGGACTCTCTGGAGTTCCTGAGGGGACTCTCTGGAGTTCCTGAGGGGACTCTCTGGAGTTCCTGAGGGGACTCTCTGGAGTTCCTGAGGGGACTCTCTGGAGTTCCTGAGGGGACTCTCTGGAGTTCCTGAGGGGACTCTCTGGAGTTCCTGAGGGGACTCTCTGGAGTTCCTGAGGGGACTCTCTGGAGTTCCTGAGGGGACTCTCTGGAGTTCCTGAGGGGACTCTCTGGAGTTCCTGAGGGGACTCTCTGGAGTTCCTGAGGGGACTCTCTGGAGTTCCTGAGGGGACTCTCTGGAGTTCCTGAGGGGACTCTCTGGAGTTCCTGAGGGGACTCTCTGGAGTTCCTGAGGGGACTCTCTGGAGTTCCTGAGGGGACTCTCTGGAGTTCCTGAGGGGACTCTCTGGAGTTCCTGAGGGGACTCTCTGGAGTTCCTGAGGGGACTCTCTGGAGTTCCTGAGGGGACTCTCTGGAGTTCCTGAGGGGACTCTCTGGAGTTCCTGAGGGGACTCTCTGGAGTTCCTGAGGGGACTCTCTGGAGTTCCTGAGGGGACTCTCTGGAGTTCCTGAGGGGACTCAGGAGCTCCTGAGGGGACTCTCTGGAGTTCCTTAGGGGACTCTCTAGAGTTTTTGAGGGGACTCTCTAGAACTCCTGAGGGGAGTCTCTAGAATTTCTTAGAGGACTCTCTAGAATTCCTGAGGAGATTCTCTGTATTTTCTGAAGAGACTCTTTGTCTCTTTGTTGTTGTTTAATTTAACTGTACATCAAAAAAGGTCGAAACGTTGTCACGATTTTTGGGTGTAACACTCTAGCTGCTACCTGTGTACGCAATAAAAGCAGATTGAAAACCCCACCCACAACATAGCGCGAGCCACCTAAAATCATACGCACTACAATGACTTCGTTTGTTTCCCCATTCTCTTTTTCTTCCTGCTGCTGTTACTTTGTACGTGAACCTGTACGCGGGCACCCAATTTATGCTGTTTGCATTGCGACTTCCGCCTGACGACGACGATGACAATGACATTGATAATAGATTTCCTTCCGAGGTTTCTGTTCATGAAACGGCCCGCCTACATCGAAAACCACAGGTAAACTAATCGCTCGCTAGTTTTCTCGCGCTACTAGTTAAAACTGCAGCATCCCAATCTCTTTCGTTCGCAAAAGCGAATAGAGAAATACAATACCTACTATGCCACCTATCGTACTTTTAACCACCAGCAGCATATTTTTTGAATGAGACACAGACAATTAGAGTTTTTAGCTCCCTTTTTATATTCCCTCTATTGTTTTTATTTCTAAACCCCGTTTTTCTCTTTCTTAGAGCATAACTAAACTTCTTTACTCTGAAAGCAATTTCTTTTCCAAAGATTCAACCACACTCACACACATACACATTAACTCTCTTTCACACGTTCTATTGTTTAAATTATCGAATGCGGTGTTTGTTCGATTTTGAGTTCGCTTGCTCGCTTTCGTCGGTTAATGAAAAGTCATTAGAAAGTTTGTTTAAGTCACTTTTTCCCCGACCGACTGATTCTAGTTATTAGCACCAGCACCCTCGAAGTTGGTTAAAAGAAAAGTTTTTCCTGAAAAGTTAAATTGCAAATAGATAAAGTGATAGGTAGCCGGTTTTGTTGTCTGGTGTGGTTCAGCACGTGATCCACATACTAAATAATCGAACCCAGTCTGAAGCTTTCAGAATCGAACAAGCAAACGGATCCAGTAACAGAAAAAAAACATTTGCATTTTGCGCCTCCTTTTCTTCCGAAAATTGCGTTCCTATTATGTTGCCTGAATGTTATTTTTTCCCGTTACGATATTATATTAGCTCTAAAAATAAATACACTCAACATTAGGGTGGAAGTAGATATATTGGAAAAAAAATCTTCATTTAATTTTGAAAAATCGATATATTTTGATCGATGGCCCGAAAACTGATTCTGTGTAATGTTTCAGAGTTGCCTGGTCAAATATGACGAAAAAGACAAAAAAAAACAAAAAAAGCCAAAAAGTAAAAAAAAGACAAAAAAGACAAAAAAAACAAAAAAGACAAAAAAGTTAAAAAAGTTAAAAAAAAGACAAAAAAGACAAAAAAAAAACAAAAAAGACAAAAAAGACAAAAAAGACAAAAAAGACAAAAAAGACAAAAAAAGACAAAAAAGACAAAAAAGACAAAAAAGACAAAAAAGACAAAAAAGACAAAAAAGACAAAAAAGACAAAAAAGACAAAAAAGACAAAAAAGACAAAAAAGACAAAAAAGACAAAAAAGACAAAAAAGACAAAAAAGACAAAAAAGACAAAAAAGACAAAAAAGACAAAAAAGACAAAAAAGACAAAAAAGACAAAAAAGACAAAAAAGACAAAAAAGACAAAAAAGACAAAAAAGACAAAAAAGACAAAAAAGACAAAAAAGACAAAAAAGACAAAAAAGACAAAAAAGACAAAAAAGACAAAAAAGACAAAAAAGACAAAAAAGACAAAAAAGACAAAAAAGACAAAAAAGACAAAAAAGACAAAAAAGACAAAAAAGACAAAAAAGACAAAAAAGACAAAAAAGACAAAAAAGACAAAAAAGACAAAAAAGACAAAAAAGACAAAAAAGACAAAAAAGACAAAAAAGACAAAAAAGACAAAAAAGACAAAAAAGACAAAAAAGACAAAAAAGACAAAAAAGACAAAAAAGACAAAAAAGACAAAAAAGACAAAAAAGACAAAAAAGACAAAAAAGACAAAAAAGACAAAAAAGACAAAAAGACAAAAAAGACAAAAAAGACAAAAAAGACAAAAAAGACAAAAAAGACAAAAAAGACAAAAAAGACAAAAAAGACAAAAAAGACAAAAAAGACAAAAAAGACAAAAAAGACAAAAAAGACAAAAAAGACTAAAAAGACTAAAAAGACAAAAAAGACTAAAAAGACAAAAAAGACAAAAAAGACAAAAAAGACAAAAAAGACAAAAAAGACAAAAAAGACAAAAAAGACAAAAAAGACAAAAAAGACAAAAAAGACAAAAAAGACAAAAAAGACAAAAAAGACAAAAAAGACAAAAAAGACAAAAAAGACAAAAAAGACAAAAAAGACAAAAAAGACAAAAAAGACAAAAAAGACAAAAAAGACAAAAAAGACAAAAAAGACAAAAAAGACAAAAAAGACAAAAAAGACAAAAAAGACAAAAAAGACAAAAAAGACAAAAAAGACAAAAAAGACAAAAAAGACAAAAAAGACAAAAAAGACAAAAAAAGACAAAAAAAAGACAAAAAAGACAAAAAAAGACAAAAAAGACAAAAAAGACAAAAAAGGCAAAAAACAAAAAAGACATAAAGACCAAAAAAACAAAAAAGGCAAAAAGACTAAAAAGACAAAAAAGACAAAAAAGACAAAAAAGACAAAAAAGACAAAAAAGACAAAAAAGACAAAAAGACAAAAAAGACAAAAAAGACAAAAAGACAAAAAAGACAAAAAAGACAAAAAAGACAAAAAAGACAAAAAAGACAAAAAAGACAAAAAAGACAAAAAAGACAAAAAAGACAAAAAAGACAAAAAAGACAAAAAAGACAAAAAAGACAAAAAAGACAAAAAAGACAAAAAAGACAAAAAAGACAAAAAAGACAAAAAAGACAAAAAAGACAAAAAAGACAAAAAAGACAAAAAAGACAAAAAAGACAAAAAAGACAAAAAAGACAAAAAAGACAAAAAAGACAAAAAAGACAAAAAAGACAAAAAAGACCTGGTCAAATATGACAAAAAAGACAAAAAAGACAAAAAAGACAAAAAAGACAAAAAAGACAAAAAAGACAAAAAAGACAAAAAAGACAAAAAAGACAAAAAAGACAAAAAAGACAAAAAAGACAAAAAAGACAAAAAAGACAAAAAAGACAAAAAAACAAAAAAGACAAAAAAGACAAAAAAGACAAAAAAGACAAAAAAGACAAAAAAGACAAAAAAGACAAAAAAGACAAAAAAGACAAAAAAGACAAAAAAGACAAAAAAGACAAAAAAGACAAAAAAGACAAAAAAGACAAAAAAGACAAAAAAGACAAAAAAGACAAAAAAGACAAAAAAGACAAAAAAGACAAAAAAGACAAAAAAGACAAAAAAGACAAAAAAGACAAAAAAGACAAAAAAGACAAAAAAGACAAAAAAGACAAAAAAGACAAAAAAGACAAAAAAGACAAAAAAGACAAAAAAGACAAAAAAGACAAAAAAGACAAAAAAGACAAAAAAGACAAAAAAGACAAAAAAGACAAAAAAGACAAAAAAGACAAAAAAGACAAAAAAGACAAAAAAGACAAAAAAGACAAAAAAGACAAAAAAGACAAAAAAGACAAAAAAGACAAAAAAGACAAAAAAGACAAAAAAGACAAAAAAGACAAAAAAGACAAAAAAGACAAAAAAGACAAAAAAGACAAAAAAGACAAAAAAGACAAAAAAGACAAAAAAGACAAAAAAGACAAAAAAGACAAAAAAGACAAAAAAGACAAAAAAGACAAAAAAGACAAAAAAGACAAAAAAGACAAAAAAGACAAAAAAGACAAAAAAGACAAAAAAGACAAAAAAGACAAAAAAGACAAAAAAGACAAAAAAGACAAAAAAGACAAAAAAGACAAAAAAGACAAAAAAGACAAAAAAGACAAAAAAGACAAAAAAGACAAAAAAGACAAAAAAGACAAAAAAGACAAAAAAGACAAAAAAGACAAAAAAGACAAAAAAGACAAAAAAGACAAAAAAGACAAAAAAGACAAAAAAGACAAAAAAGACAAAAAAGACAAAAAAGACAAAAAAGACAAAAAAGACAAAAAAGACAAAAAAGACAAAAAAGACAAAAAAGACAAAAAAGACAAAAAAGACAAAAAAGACAAAAAAGACAAAAAAGACAAAAAAGACAAAAAAGACAAAAAAGACAAAAAAGACAAAAAAGACAAAAAAGACAAAAAAGACAAAAAAGACAAAAAAGACAAAAAAGACAAAAAAGACAAAAAAGACAAAAAAGACAAAAAAGACAAAAAAGACAAAAAAGACAAAAAAGACAAAAAAGACAAAAAAGACAAAAAAGACAAAAAAGACAAAAAAGACAAAAAAGACAAAAAAGACAAAAAAGACAAAAAAGACAAAAAAGACAAAAAAGACAAAAAAGACAAAAAAGACAAAAAAGACAAAAAAGACAAAAAAGACAAAAAAGACAAAAAAGACAAAAAAGACAAAAAAGACAAAAAAGACAAAAAAGACAAAAAAGACAAAAAAGACAAAAAAGACAAAAAAGACAAAAAAGACAAAAAAGACAAAAAAGACAAAAAAGACAAAAAAGACAAAAAAGACAAAAAAGACAAAAAAGACAAAAAAGACAAAAAAGACAAAAAAGACAAAAAAGACAAAAAAGACAAAAAAGACAAAAAAGACAAAAAAGACAAAAAAGACAAAAAAGACAAAAAAGACAAAAAAGACAAAAAAGACAAAAAAGACAAAAAAGACAAAAAAAAGACAAAAAAGACAAAAAAGACAAAAAAGACAAAAAAGACAAAAAAGACAAAAAAGACAAAAAAGACAAAAAAGACAAAAAAGACAAAAAAGACAAAAAAGACAAAAAAGACAAAAAAGACAAAAAAGACAAAAAAGACAAAAAAGACAAAAAAGACAAAAAAGACAAAAAAGACAAAAAAGACAAAAAAGACAAAAAAGACAAAAAAGACAAAAAAGACAAAAAAGACAAAAAAGACAAAAAAGACAAAAAAGACAAAAAAGACAAAAAAGACAAAAAAGACAAAAAAGACAAAAAAGACAAAAAAGACAAAAAAGACAAAAAAGACAAAAAAGACAAAAAAGACAAAAAAGACAAAAAAGACAAAAAAGACAAAAAAGACAAAAAAGACAAAAAAGACAAAAAAGACAAAAAAGACAAAAAAGACAAAAAAGACAAAAAAGACAAAAAAGACAAAAAAGACAAAAAAGACAAAAAAGACAAAAAAGACAAAAAAGACAAAAAAGACAAAAAAGACAAAAAAGACAAAAAAGACAAAAAAGACAAAAAAGACAAAAAAGACAAAAAAGACAAAAAAGACAAAAAAGACAAAAAAGACAAAAAAGACAAAAAAGACAAAAAAGACAAAAAAGACAAAAAAGACAAAAAAGACAAAAAAGACAAAAAAGACAAAAAAGACAAAAAAGACAAAAAAGACAAAAAAGACAAAAAAGACAAAAAAGACAAAAAAGACAAAAAAGACAAAAAAGACAAAAAAGACAAAAAAGACAAAAAAGACAAAAAAGACAAAAAAGACAAAAAAGACAAAAAAGACAAAAAAGACAAAAAAGACAAAAAAGACAAAAAAGACAAAAAAGACAAAAAAGACAAAAAAGACAAAAAAGACAAAAAAGACAAAAAAGACAAAAAAGACAAAAAAGACAAAAAAGACAAAAAAGACAAAAAAGACAAAAAAGACAAAAAAGACAAAAAAGACAAAAAAGACAAAAAAGACAAAAAAGACAAAAAAGACAAAAAAGACAAAAAAGACAAAAAAGACAAAAAAGACAAAAAAGACAAAAAAGACAAAAAAGACAAAAAAGACAAAAAAGACAAAAAAGACAAAAAAGACAAAAAAGACAAAAAAGACAAAAAAGACAAAAAAGACAAAAAAGACAAAAAAGACAAAAAAGACAAAAAAGACAAAAAAGACAAAAAAGACAAAAAAGACAAAAAAGACAAAAAAGACAAAAAAGACAAAAAAGACAAAAAAGACAAAAAAGACAAAAAAGACAAAAAAGACAAAAAAGACAAAAAAGACAAAAAAGACAAAAAAGACAAAAAATACAAAAAAGACAAAACGACAAAAAATAGACAAAAAAGACAAAACGACAAAAAATAGACAAAAAAGACTAAAGACAAAAAAGACTAAAATGACAAGTAAGACTAAAAAGACAAAAAAGACTAAAAATCGAAAACGACAAAAAAAAAGAAAAAGGGAGAAAAGCCAAAAAAGAAACATATAAAGAGACAAGAACAAGAATCAAAGAGAAGGTTTGAAGAACCTCTTAGCTAAATGAAACTACTTTGAAATCATAGATAACAAGAGAAAAAAAAAACAAAAAATATTAAAAAACAATGATAAAAAAAACCGACAAAAAAGACTAAAATGGCAAATATAGACAACAACAAAATGCAAGTAATAAAATAAGACAAAAAAAATACAAAAAAAAAAAGAATTAAAAGATTTTAACACCACAACAAAAACATTTTTGTAATTTTCTTTTTTCATAATTGTGACTTTTGTCTTTTTTCATTGTTTTTTTTTCATTGTTATAGTGTTTGTTGGTTTTATTATTTTCGTCAGAATTTTTTAATTTTTTTTTCAATTTTGTAATTCTTGGCTTTTTCATTTTATTTCTTTTTTTAGTCATTATATACACTGCCGGCCAAAAGTTTGGGATCACCCACTAAAAAACATGCAAATTTTGATCGTTCATATCTCAGCCGTCTTAGGACATATTGAAAATCTTCTGATCTCATTTGAAAGATAATGAGCAATAGCTATCTCGGAGGTATTTTGCCCAAATATAATGTTTTAGTTTTGAACTTAAAACTTAACCTAAAGTTATAACATTTTCAAACAATCGCACTCAATATTCAAAGCCGATCATCTCGGGATAGGGTGGACCAAATCTCAAAATTTGAGTGGCATTAGAATTCCTGTTCTTTACTTCTCAAAACACAATCAAAAAAATTTGAGAAAAAATTCAAGAATGTATTTTTAATTAATAAAATAAACACTTGAGTTATCGTCCAAAAGTTTGGGATCACCTCTTTGTATGGTGAGTTTGGGATCATTCTTATAAAAACATGCAAATTTGTTTTATTCATATCTTTCTCATCTAACATCGTATTGCAGAGCTGAAGGGTTCATTTGGAAGCTTAGGAAGTGTTGTTTATTAATAAATTCATTCAAAAATTATATTTTGAAGTGATAACCATAAAAAAATCACCTGAAATTAATTGTTTTTTTGAAAGTTCTCAGATTTTTTTTATAATTTTCACCTTAAAATATAATTTTTGAATGAGTTTATTAAAAAACAACAATTCCTAAGCTTCCAAATGAACCCTTCAGCTCTGCAATACGATGTTAGATGAGAAAGATATGAATAAAACAAATTTGCATGTTTTTATAAGAATGATCCCAAACTCACCATACAAAGAGGTGATCCCAAACTTTTGGACGATAACTCGAGTGTCTATTTTATTAATTAAAAATACATTCTTGAATTTTTTCTGAAATTTTTTTGATTGTGTTTTGAGAAGTAAAGAACAGGAATTCTAATGCCACTCAAATTTTGAGATTTGGTCCACCCTATCCCAAGATGATCGGCTTTGAATATTGAGTGCGACTTTTTGAAAATGTTACAACTTTAGGTTAAGTTTTAAGTTCAAAACTAAAACAGAAAATGTTACAACTTTAGGTTAAGTTTTAAGTTCAAAACTAAAACATTATATTTGGGCAAAATACCTCCGAGATAGCTATTGCTCATTATCTTTCAAATGAGATCAGAAGATTTTCAATATGTCCTAAGACGGCTGAGATATGAACGATCAAAATTTGCATGTTTTTTAGTGGGTGATCCCAAACTTTTGGCCGGCAGTGTAGGTATATTTTTCTTTTCATTTTGTGATTTTTGTACCTTCAATTTCTGTCATTTTTTAATTTTTTTTGTTAGTTTTGTCTTTTTTGTTGTTTCTACACCGAAAAAAAAACCATGGTAATCGTTACCAAAACCAAGGGTTAATTTAAAAATAAAAACAGATGGATTTTTTTTGAGTACGTTTTTGTTTATCTTGAACATGAGTATGTTTAAAATTACCATGTGTATGCGTTATGGTGCGTTACGACGTACAATTTTACCATGCCATGGTAATTATGACAAAATAATGGTAATTTATCCATGCGTTCAATGAAACTATTTAAAATTTAAAAAATGCTGGTTTATTTATCCATCACTATTATTATTCACGTTATTTTTTCTCACATAAATATTGTTCGGCGTTAATGATCAGGAACTATAAACCTAACTTAACTCCGGTGTTCCGCCGTTGTCCAAAGATTGTATTGTTGCCTCCGTGAATCATCGTCGCCCCGTGTACTGAAAATAAGATATAAAAGAAATGTCAAATATTGTGCAGAAATACTAATAAAATTCACTTACTCTTGAACATTTTATGAACTGTTGAAATTAGCGGTTGTTGATGACTCGACGATGCGTTCTTGCGTTGATGCACTTCAGATTGTATGTAATGGCCTTCTGTGGATAAATAAAAAGTGATATCCTTCGTCACAGATCCCACACCAAAACACTTTACCTTCAAGATCGCAGCACGTAGCACATAATCAATATTGATTCAAAGTTTTCAACGTTAAATAAAAATTGAAATCCGTATTAATGGCAAGGCGGAAACAAAGTGACACAACTGATTGAAAACATTTTGGCTATTGACATCCATGGTAAAATGTACCAGAGTATTGTCACGATAACCAAAACTTTATCCAAATGCACAAAACGTTCCGCATGGTAAAATTAAACCTCTTATTTTATTAATGTTTACCACATTTTTTTTTGGCGCGCATGGTAGCATTAACCAAAAGATCGTTAAAATAACTAAAACTTCATTTATATCAACAAATTTAGCGCATGGTAAAATTAAACCCCTTTTATCATTTAGGTTTACCATATTTTTTCTGCCCCGCATGGTAGAATTAACTAAAAAGTCGTAAAATTCATCAGAACTTTGTTTATATCGACAATATCAACGTATGGTAGAATTAAACATTTTTATTTATTTCAGAATACCATGATTTTTCTTTCAGTGTATAAGTGATTAATTTTGTCATTTTTTATTTTTGTTGAAAAAGGGAGAAAAGCCAAAAAAGAAACATAAAAAGAGACAAGAACAAGAATCAAAGAGAAGGTTTGAGGAACCTCTTAGCTAAATGAAACTACTTTGAAATCATAGATTACAAGCGAAAAAAAAACAAAAAAAGATTAAAAAACAATGATAAAAAAAACCGACAAAAAAGACTAAAAAGACAATTATAGACAACAACAAAATGCAAGTAATAAAATAAAACAAAAAAAAAATACAAAAAAAAGAATTAAAAGGTTTCAACACCACAACAAAAACATTTTTGTAATTTTCTTTTTTCATAATTGTGGTTTTTGGCTTTTTTCATTGTTTTATTATTTTCGTCAGAATTTTTTAATTTTTTTTTCAATTTTGTGATTCTTGTCTTTATTTCATTTTTGTCATTTTATTTCTTTTTTATGTCATTATTTAGGTATATTTTTCTTTTAATTTTGTGATTTTTGTACTTTCAATTTCTGTCATTTTTTATTTTTTTTTTGTTAGTTTTGTCTTTTTTGTTATTTCTATAAATGATAAATTTTGTAATTTTTTATTTTTGTTCTTTTCGCGATTGTTATAAGTTATAATTTTTGTCATTGTATTTTTTTTTTGTCATTATGGTCAGTTTTTTTTAACTCATGTCATTTTTGTAATTTTACAATTTTTGTATTTTTTTCATTTTGTTCATATTTGTTTTTTGATCATTTTTATCATTCTGGCAATTCTTATACCTTTTGTAATTTTCATCATTTTGGTGGCCATTTCTTCATTCATTTGGTCATTAATGCTATTTTTGTGATATTTTCATTTTTTCATTTTTTTTTTTCAGGTTTGTCAAACATATTTACCATTATTTTTTTTGGTTGAGGGCCAAAAAAAGTTTTATTCTGCTTGAAGTCAAGTCTGACTGAGCTGAAATTTTTACAGGTCAGTTTTTGGGCCAATGTACAATCTATTAATGGTCTGTTTTCAAAATTTAACATGGTCCTTTCCCCTGCCACCCTACTCGACATCCACCCACTCAAACATCAAAACGACACCGAAAACGAAAAACATCGATAGATGAAAGAACACCAGAGATGAAAGGAGACCAAATATTAATATCCAAAAATATAAAAAAAAAACCTGAGATGAAAACCCTGCATTTGTACATTTAATCGCAAATTGTTTTTTTTTTTCTTTTTTCTACTTTTTCTACTTTCACCTTTTCTTGGCCTTTTCGTAGAAGAATGTTATCAAAAGATCCACACGCTTGCTTTTATCCTTATTATTCGACCACCACATTAAATCGCGTAGCTCGTTTCCATCCTTCTACTACTACTAGGACCTCATCGAAAGATGACCTTTCGCCGCTAAGGTATTTATAAACCATCCAATTTTATTAATGACTGTTTTGTATTCTTTTTTTTTCTTTCTCTACTTCAAAAATACCATGTTTAACGCGTTTTTTCGAATACGTTTTATATAAATATATATACAAATATTTATTGATTCCGTTTGTTACTTCAAATTAATCGAAAAATATAATCATATCAAAACAAAAACCACCCCATATATCGGTACCCTACTCCTCACCTTATTGCAAAATTAAAAAAAAACCATCCCATATCTATGTTAAACAAAAACACCCCTTACTCACCTAATTGATTGCGCTGAACAATTCACTAGAAGCAATTTTCAATTACATAGTCTGTCAGGCACGGGCCCCTTCGGCGGAAGCTGCCAGATACATGGGCCGCTGCAGGTGCCCCACTCGGAGTCGGAGGAGCTGTCGCTGTCGACGGCGGCCGATACGGCAGTGCCGTCGGCCGGAAGTGTAGGCGGAGGCCTGAGCGGTGGGACCAAGAGTCCGGTCTTCAAGCATCCGAGCAGCACCTTCTCGCACTCGGGCTGCCCGATCGAGATCCACCGTAGCTGCTTCTGCGTGCGGTTCATCGCCGAGCACACAAAGATGCTGGAGGATTCGACCAAGGTGAGTTCTTAACTAATAACTTGATTGCAAATTCACAGGTTTTTTACTTCATGCCCGAACCGATAGCGATATTCCATGAAGCAGTAACCGGTAACCACAGTCACATCCATATAACTTATCGAAAATCCTTCCTATACACTAGTGCTGCTCCCTTCTGAGAGGAAGCATCATTACAGGTGGTGGAAATATCTTGTATACCCACCATGGGGTGGGGAAAAGCCGTTTTCAAAAGAAATCGGCCGAACATGACCAAAGTTATTTATAAAAAACTGGATTTTCATGTTCCTCCCTAACAAAATTTCTCAAAGTCCCATATAAACTTTAGCCTCGTTGAGCGACCGCTTCCCGTGATCCGATCTGGCCCAAATTTGGCATGAGACCTTGCACTAGACCTAGGATCAATTTAAGCCTGCAGCACATAACATTTCGCTAGCTTGAAATTTCCCATACAAATTTGGGACAGTCTAGTGTCCACGATGAAATTGCCATACTATGAAATTGCTCTCCTAGTCCACACTAGGCAACATGAACTGCGATTTTTGTTATGAGACAAACTTTGTTGTCTGTTGTTGTTGTTGGAAACCTGAGACGGTCTCAGTGTCTCCCGAAGAAAATGGGAAACACTGAGACCGTCTTCTAACCTGGACTAGGCTTAACTTTTTAACCGTTGGGTAGAATTTAATGAAAATTTGGGTGGATTTAGTTCATAGTGCATTGTTTACATCCTGCAAGTTTTAAAGTCCGGTGATCTCCACTCGCGGAAATGGACTCGAAAGAACAGCTTGTGCGTGATAAAATCTTGCGCATTCATCACGAGAACAAGGATCACCCGCATCGTTCCATCGCTAAAACGTTGGGAATCGCGAATTCCACGATGTCGCGAGTGATTAAGCGGTTCGAGGAACGATTGACCACTAGAGTGCCCCAAATAACCCGACATTTGAAAAAGTTATGCGCTGCAGGCTTAAATTGACCCTAGGCCTAGAACAAGGTATCATGCCAAATTTGGGCCAGATCAGATCACGGGAAAGAGTCGCTCAACGAGCCTAAAGTTTGTATGGGATTTTGAGACATTTTGTTCGGGAGGAACATGACAATCCAGTTTTTCATGAACAACTTTGGTCCCCTTCGGCCGATTTCTTTTGAAAACGGTTTTTTTTAGTTTCTTGTACTAGGCCTAGGATCAATTTAAGCCTGCAGCGCATAACATTCCACAATCTTGAAATTTCCAATACAGTCTATTGATCACCGATCGAAAGCCCAGAAGTGAAGGAAAAAGTATTCCGTACTTCCGAATCTTAGCTGAATTTTTGTCCAGAAGGCTAAAACTAAGGCTGGGCTTCGAACGTTCAAGGGACAAAAGGCCCCTAATCGCAACGAGAAGCAAAACAAGTCAGCCAAAACCCGTGCCAGGAAGTTGTACCTCAACATGCTGACGAAAGTTGAATGCTGCATCATGGACAAGAATAAGTTCAGCGTTCCGGAGCATGTCCGCACTCAGATGATGTCCAAATTTGCGAATAAATTCCTGGTTTGGCAAGCCATCTGCACGTGCGGGAAGCGGAGTGCGCCTTTCGTGACCCATGACACTATGAACGGACAGGTGTAAATACATGAAAGAGTGCCTCCAGAAGCGGCTGCTTCCTCTCCTGAAGGCCCACAACGTCCCAACAATCTTCTAGCCGGATTTGGCCTCATGCCACTATTCCAAGGACGTGCTGAAGTTGTATGCGGACAATAAGGTCATTCTCGCGCCGAAAATGTTCAACCCTGCCAACACTCCGGAGCTCCGCCCCATCGAGAAGTACTGGGCGATTATGGAGCAGCACCTTCTTAAACGACCTAAGGTAGTGAAGACAGTCGAGAAATTGAAGAAAGCATGGGTTTACATACGAAAAACGGTTGGCTAGCAAACGGTAGACAATGTGCAACTCGAGACCCCATACACCCAACCTTCGGGTAGTGGTCATATCAGCTCTTGTCTGCAACTCTGATTCTCTACCTCCCCTTGGTGCTAGCTGGGGTGCGAGCAACCTTAGCGGAGATTGGGTACCCAACCCCGGTGGATGCTTTGATCGCATGCAGATTGAGTCAGGGGGCTTCGTACGCATTTGTTCTCCATGTCAGAGGCGGCGTGCGGAGAGCAACAACGTCCTGGTGGTGTTCGGGACCCAAAACAGCAACATCACGACGGTCCTCCTGCGAGATAATGGGGCTAGCTGCGGGCCTTGCGGACCCGTGATTACAAAAAACATAAGCAACGAACAACAAACAACAAATTTCGGATGGATATCGGCAAAGACCCACGCGACGAAAAGGGATTAGCGATTGGAAACTTGGAACATGGAACAGCCGATCTCTAAATTTTGTGGGCAGTACCCACGTGCTCTCCAACGAATTGAAGAGCCGCAAATTCGACATCGTAGCGCTGCAGGAGGTATGCTGGAAGGGCTCCATGGTACGAACGTACCCAGATGGACGTGCCATCTACCAGAGCTGCGGCAACACACATGAACTAGGAACAGCTTTTATAGTGATGGGAAAGATGCAAAAGCGCGTGATCGGGTGGCCAATCAACTCACGAATGTGCCGGTTGAGAATCAAGGGCCGGTTCTTCAACATCAGCATCATCAACGTGCACAGCCCTCACCTCGGAAGTACCGGTGACGACAAAGACGAATTTTACGCGCAGCTGGAGCGTGAATACGACCTTGCCCAAAACATGATATCAAGATCGTCATTGGGGATTTTAACGCTCAGGTCGGCCAGGAGGAGGAATTTAAACCGACAATTTTAAGGTTCAGTGCGCAACCCGCTGACCAACGAAAACGGCCTCAGACTGATAGATTTCGCCGCCTCCAAACGAATGGCCGTACGTAGTACCTTTTTCCAGCACCGCCTCCCACACAAGTACACCTGGAGATCACCGTACCAAACGGAATCACAGATCGACCACGTTTTGATTGACAGCCGGCACTTCTAGGACATCATCGACGTCAGATCCTGTCGAGGCGCCAACATCGAGTCGGATCACTATCTGGTGATGGTGAAGATGCGCCCAAAACTCTCCGTAGTGAACAACACACGAAACCGGCGCCCGCCCCGGTTAAATATCGCACGACTGAAGCAACCTGAGGTCGCAGCAGACTACGCGCAATCGGTCGAAGCAGCGATACCATCAAGACAGCCATCAACAGTGCTGCGGAGAACGTCATCGGTTATGTGGAGCGAACTCGACGGAACGACTGGTTCGACGAGGAGTGTAGGAGGGTGATGGACGAAGAGAATGCCGCGCGGGCGGCAGTAGTGCAAAAAGGCACCCGTCGAAATGTGGAAAATCACCGACAGCGGAAGAGGCAGCGAGTCCGAATTTTCCAGGAGAAAAAGCGCCGCCTGGAAGAGGAAGAGCTCGAGGAGCTGGAGCAGCTGCATCGTTCCCAAGAAACACGAAAGTTCTATCAGAAACTCAACGCATCCCGCAAAGGCTTTGTGCCGCAATCCGAAATGTGCCGGGATAAGGACGGAGGCATCCTGACGGACAATCGTGAGGTGTTCAAAAGGTGGAAGCACCCCTTCGATGAACACCTGAACGGCGCACATGCAGGAGATCAAGACGGTGGGGGGAGGTACATCGCCGGCGTAGCCAGCGACGTAGAGGAGCCACTCCCAACGATGAGTGAAGTTAAGGAAGCCATTCGCCAGCTGAATAGAAACAAGTCGGCTGGGAAGGATGGCATCGCAGCTGAATTCGTCAAAATGGGCCCGGACAAGTTGGCCGACTGCCTACACCGGTTGATAGTCCGGATCTAGGACATAAAACAGCTACCGGAGGAGTGGAAGGAGGGGGTAGTATGCCCCATCTACAAGAAGTGTGACAAATTGGACTGTGAGAACTACCGAGCGATCACTGTCCTCAATGCCGCCTACAAAGTGTTGTCCCGAATCCTACTCCGGCGCCTAACGCCACAAGCAAACAGATTCGTGGGAAGTCATTGTGGTATAGACGAGTTGGTAGAAGTTGGTAATTTTATAAAATAGAAAATAAAAGAAATACAGGAGAAATAAAAAAAAAATCAGGTATCAATCTTATAAATTTCCTTCTAATATGCAGAATGAGGCAGTATACCCAATTCAAATGATTCTGTTTTAATCGTGTATTCATATGAACTTAACGAAAAACAGATTTCGTACGAAAGCCGTTAAAGTTAAATCGTTGAAAGTTATCTCCCTTCTAAACGGTAAAAAGCGATAGCTCCACCGCGGCTTGAGCTATCGCTTTTTACCGTTTAGAAGGGAGATAACTTTCAACGATTTAACTTTAACGGCTTTCGTACGAAATCTGTTTTTCGTTAAGTTCATATGATTACACGATTAAAACAGAATCATTTGAATTGGGTATACTGCCTCATTCTGCATATTAGAAGGAAATTTATAAGATTGATACCTGATTTTTTTTTTATTTCTCCTGTATTTCTTTTATTTTCTATTTTATAAAATTACCAACTTCTACCAACTCGTCTATACCACAGTCATCAGGCCGGCTTCATGGAGGGACGGTAAACGACGGACCAGATATTCACATTAAGGCAAATCCTCCAAAAATGCCGGGAACACCAAGTCCCTACGCACCATCTATTCATCGACTTCAAAGCCGCATACGACACGATCGACAGTAACGAGCTATGGAAAATCATGGATGAGAACGGCTTTTCCGGGAAGCTGATCAGACTGATCAATGCGACGATGGATGGAACGCAGTGCTGTGTGCGGATCTCGGGTGAATTGTCGAGTTCATTCGAATCGCGCAGGGGGCTTCGACAAGGTGATGGTCTATCCTGCATGATGTTCAACGTGGCGTTAGAAGGTGTTATTCGATGAGCGGTGGGCGAAATGCGGGGCACGATTTTCAACAAATCCAGTCAACTTATCTGCTTTGCCGATGACATTGATATAGTCGGCAGATCATCTGCGGCGGTGGAGGAGATCTACCGCAAACTGAAACGCGAAGCACGAAGTGTAACCTGTATATGACGGTTGTTCTCTACGGGCACGAGACATGGATATTGCTCGAGGAGGACCTACGTACACTCGGAGTATTCGAGCGACGAGTGTTAAGAACCATCTTTGGCGGCTTTCAGGAGAACGGAGTGGAGGCGAAGGATGAATCACGAGCTCGCGCGACTCTATGGCGAACCCAGTATCTAGAAGGTGGTGAAGGCTGGCCGGATAACGCTGGGCGGGACATGTTGCGAGGATGCCGGACGACTGTTCTGCAAAACAGGTGTTCGCTACGAATCCGGTAGAAACAAGACGAGTGGGGGCGCAACGAGCGAGGTGGTTAGACCAAGTGGAGCGTGATCTTGCGAACGTGGGGTGCCCGAGGAATTGGAGAACGGTTGCCATGGACCGAGTGAATTTTAGGAATTATGTTCGTCAAGTTATGTCGTGAGACGGAATACTATGTAAATAAATTAAAAAAATAAACGAAAAACAGTTGATTCACAGGTTTTGCAGAATCTTATGGCCGGGGTTAAGGCCAAGGTGTGGCCATTTGCGTATGGACTGTAAATAAAATACGAGTAAAATAATAAAATGAAGTATAATAGTTATTTTCCAATCGAATTTTGCGAATCAATTTTGTGTGTGGCAGCCTTCCAGTGTGCCACACCGTACCGCAAGATTGTTGAGTTCTTTTTTACAAGATGGAAATTTGACTTCAAACCATAACAGCCGGGTTTTTGCTGATTGTCGAGTTCACGAACGACGGTATCCTCCTCCTGCTGCTACGGATTGCAATGGAGTTCGAGACAATCCATGACAGTGCGGCCGTGCCTATTGTCACTCTCTTGAACGTGTACTCGACGTAGATACTTAGCCTTTCGCCAACCATCATCCTCAGGTACTATACTAGAGCTACGGAAGGTCGTCGGGTCAGAGCCATTATTGAGAGGTCGTCGGACCGGTGCCATGATCGTCAGACCAGGATCCACTGGTGGACTTACGAATGGGATACCACGGAAGGTCGACAAGCCGGTGTCATGGAAGGTCGTCGGACCGAAAAGCCAAGTGGACGTATCGGACTGGAATCACTGGGAGATGTCAGGCCTCAGAAAAAGTTTGGAGACCGAAGGAAAGCTTGGAGCCGCAGGAAGAACGTCGAGACTAGAGCCATTGGGATGTCGAAGATCCTGGTGCAGTTCGCCAAACTGGTGCCTTGGAAGGTCATCGAGCTGCAACAAAGGCGAGAGCGTCGTGCAAATGGAGACGACGATCGAGATCCTTGCGTGCGTTGAAGAGGAGCAACCCCATCTTCCGCCAGAGGCAGTTAGGACACAGCGAATGTGTATGTTGAGGAGTGTTGAGATTTGCTTCATCGTAGCGATAGATGAAACGAACAACAACATATGAGTAAACATTTATCATTGTAACTTTGGGGATGGTTTCCCTATGAGACTGATAAGTTCATGTAAAGAATCTCCCATTTCGACTGCCCAAGTGCTTCCTTCAACAAACAGGTCTACTGTGCAACTCATTGTCTGAACCTAAATGTGAATAAAATACATAAATGTCTCATCAACCAAAACCGTAGTTCAAGTTGCCATAACAGTTTTTACACTGTATAGAAACATTAGGTTGAAACTTAACCAAATTTCCGTTTAAATTATACTAAAAATTTTTTTTCATTCCAAATATTTGTCACCAGGTTAAGGAAGACTGGAAGTACGTGGCCATGGTGCTGGATCGGTTGTTCCTGTGGATTTTCACGCTGGCCGTGCTGGCCGGAACCGCAGGCATCATCCTGCAAGCACCGACCCTATACGACGACCGGATACCGATAGACAAGACGTTCGACGAGTTGGCCACCACGTCGGTTGTCCGCTGCCCACCCCAATAGCAACAAACCGGGACAACGACGACGACGAAGATGACCAACAGCCGGAGGACGGTGATGACGATGATGATGATCGGAAGTGTGGCGGAAGCGATGTTGGCTCTGTTTCTGTGTGCGCTTGGGCTGAGTGCGTGTGTGCTGCTGTACGAGCGGCTGCTCCAGGGTTCCCGGATTTTCTGATACTTCCGGTTGCGGCCGAACGCTACCCACGGTGGCGGCGGCAGTCGGCCGACTGTTATCACCATCAAGGAGTGAATGGTTTTCGGTTTGGTTTTCTCATGGTAAACTTGCTCAACTAGGTCCCTCTGGTGGGGACACACAGATGTTACCCCCAAAATCCTTTTTTTCTACGCACAATAAATCACGCAAAACAGAACAGTCAATTCACCAGCTTGAACAATCGAATGTAATTTCTTTTTGTTATTTTCCAACACTAATTTTCCAGGCAAAGTGTGTGCAAGAACAGGTTTATAGTTTATATACTTAGATCAAGTTCACTCGTGTTGGGAAAAAGTGATAGAAATTTCAACCCTTGTAGCACATTTTGAAAATTTTACCATGAGAAATGTTTTCAAGATCTTTGGGCGTTGTATTTTTTTACAGTACAGAAACTATTTCAGCCGTTTGTGATAGAAATATTGCTATTTTTGCATCACAGCATGTGAAAATACAACACGTGTTGTAAAAAAACTTGAAGACCACAGATCTTGAAAATGTTTTTTCATGGCAACATTTTGAAAATGTGCTAAAAGTGTCAAAATTTCTACCACTTTTTCCCAACACCAGTGAACTTGCTTTTTGGTATACTTTTTTTTTGAAAAGTGTTATAGCGTTTTCGTTTATAACACTGGCAGGGTGGCAAACTTTTTCTCTTTAAACAAACAAAATCGTCACCCGGGACGATGCAAATATATGGTTGCTACACTCACCCTCAACTCTGACAATTTCTACGGAGTGCAACCGCCTGCTTGAGGTTCAAAACTCGGGTAAAACTGGTGGACTTCTTAATTCATAAACGAACACAATGACAGCAGTTAAAGCAAAACTCGCGAAGAACTAGGTTGCCTCTGCTGATAAATGAAAACGCTACTACTAAATGACAGGAGGAATCCAAAAATAAGAAAACTTTTTTTTAAAACTGATCAAAGTAACCATGAGAATTCATGTAAAGTTTGTTACACGTTTAGCTTAAAAACGCTTTTCATCCTAACAATACCCATCAGAGGTGTATGAATAGATTAGTTGTTTTAAATCAACGAATGTTCGTGTTGTGCCAACTTTTTTTAAGGAAAGAAACAGAACCGAAACTAGCGAATGCCACATGGAAATCATCGAACAGACAGTTGCAAAAAAACACACACACAGACACAACACAACTATACTTAATAATAAAGGGTAAATGTGTACGGGTTTTCAATTTGGATGGCCCAATATAACCTGGGGGCGTAGTTTTTAAAATCCAACAAAATTCAGAAAACACTTACAGTGGAAAAACCTAATAAGAAAAAATACAAAAAAATGAACACGTTTTAGGGTGTAACACAATTGTAGTAGAAATGGAAAAATTAACAAAAGCAACAACTCTTTTATCTAATAACATTGATAGTTAACATCTAAATATAAGACTAACCGTCAACGCATGAGAAAAAGAAAACAGAAACAAAAAAAGTGGTGTCAAAGAAACTACTTTTAGGAAACAATTAGCAAAATGTCCCAAGGCCAAAATGTGTGGATCACAATGATAAAGCAAACAAAAAAACAAGTCACATTTCATCAAAACTAGAACAATAGGAAATGATCAGCACACGCAGTGTAGGAAAACAAACAACATCCCAAAAAATGATACATGTTTGCTGAACAAACAAAAAAAACTATTTTATCATATTCGAATATGTGCCAAAAGAACTGTTTTAAAAGTAGTGTGTGGTAAAACGATTTTTTTCCCTTTTTATAACTCTGTACAGATCACGTCACGACACGACGAGAGAGAGAGAGATTTCACGAGAGAGGATCAATTGTTGAGTTTTACAATTTTGTTATTAATTGATACTGCCAATCCACATTGTGATAAGAAAAAAAAAGTTCACCAACGATCGTGAAGAACTTGTCAAATTAGTTGAGAAGCATTCATCGAAGAAAAAAACAAACTCCCCCAAAATCCCTGTATACCAAAACAAACGATTAGTAGCCCAAAAAAAAAACAAACAAACAAAAATTCCAACTGTTTTCTATAGGAGACACTATGAAAAGACAGAGTCAAACTAATGGAATATATGGTTTTGTTTCGAGGAAAGTTTTTAAGAAAAAAGGAAGGTCAGATCTAATTTAGACAAAACTAAAACATAACATAACGATTCATCCGCAAAACGTCATGACAGCAAAAAATCAACATCATGTTAACAGGAAACAAGAAACCCATGTAGAACTTAGGAGTGATGATATATTATTGCTAGAGAAAAAAAACCAAAACATTTATATAACAAATCGGAAGTAAAATAGAAAGAAAAAAACAAAAAAAAACTATTAAAATTGGCACCGTAAAGTGTAACAGTAAAAACAAATGTTTTAATCAAAATGAAGTAAATGATAAACTAAAATAAAAACACACTTGAGCACACACACAACTCAGAAACAGAGAAACAATGACACAAAAATACATCCACAACAATTAAACAAACTCACACACTGAAATCAAACAAACAAAAGAAAATAACAAAACTATTTTGAACAAACCAAACAAAAAAAAAACAATAACATTGCTAAACCAAAAGATGCAAATGAAGAAGAAGCAAAGCAAACCAAAAGCAAACTGGTATAAATCATATGACCTAAATGACATCGGTGTTGATTGTTGGTATAAAAATAAACTATAATAATTTGTTACACCTAACGCAAACAAAACAAAACAATAATCTTGTTTCGAGTAATAGAGATTCAGAGAAATGTTTCCTTTTGAATGCTTAACACGGCTGAATTATGATATGTAAATAAGACAAAAAGTAGTTTTTGAGGAGAAATGATTCTCTTGGGAGAAACTCCTATAAAAAATACAATTTTGACATTTGGGAAAATTTGGATTAATTTAAAAAAATTATCTATTCTAACATTTTTGACAGTTTTTAAAAATTCTTAGAACATTTTCATTGGCAAATTGTCAACATTTCTGAAAAGTTTTTGCAATTTAAACGATTTGACAATTATAATGATTTTCAAAAATTTATTTTATTTTATTTACATAGTATTCCGTCTTACGACATAACTTGACGAACATTATTCCTAAAATTCACTCGGTCTATGGCAACCGTTCTCCAATTTCTCGGGCACCCCACGTTCGCCAGATCACGCTCCACTTGGTCTAACCACCTCGCTCGTTGCTCCCCCGCTCTTGTTCCTACCGGATTCGTAGCGAACACCTGTTTTGGAGGACAGTCGTCCGGCATTCTCGCAACGTGTCCAGCCCAGCGTATCCGGCCAGCCTTCACCACCTTCTGGATACTGGGTTCGCCGTAGAGTCGCGCGAGCTCGTGGTTAATCAATTTTATAATTTCGTTGGTTTTGTGAACATTTTTGACAATGAAGCGCGTTTGACAATTTTTTTTACCCTTGATAAATTGTTTGACAATTTTGAATATTGTGACATATTTTTAGGGTTGAAGCAAGACACATCCAAGGTGTGTATGTATACAGGAGGTGTTACCGAATATCGAATTCATTTTGGCTATGTAGGCTATGCAACGATGCGGAACTCATGAAGTTTGTTTACCAACAAACCACAGAAAAGCTGAGCAAAAAATAAACAAACTCATTGAGAGCCCCGCTTACTCCTCGCCTACTTACTATGAAGTTGGAGAACCTAGTGTATCGAAAGACCTTGGACTCATCTGTACCGCTCTGTCCGTCAAAAACTACCCTTTTTCACTTCCCGCGCTTGCTTTGTTATTCCTATATATAGCTCAGGATAGCTAGATTCTTTAGGTATGCTCAGACTTGTAAACCATCGACATTTTCTCTGACAGTCGCACAGCCTGCTTTTATCAGTTTCTTGCTTTGTTATTCCTATATATAGCTCAGGATAGCTAGATTCTTTAGGTATGCTCAGACTTGTAAACCATCGACATTTTCTCTGACAGTCGCACAGCCTGCTTTTATCAGTTTCATTGTTCGTGCCATCAAACGAATGCGACCGAAAACTTGCCGAACAGTCGACTACCATCAAACGAAACGACATTCATTCTTCTTTGTGTGATTGTCGAACGAAATTTCGTGTCTTGGTACACGAGAGGGATAATATGATGGTCAAACGACCATCATTCCCGACAGTTTACGACATCGCCTATCTCTTTCACGCAGCAGAACTTACAGACTCAATAAGCAAATGCAATCTTTTCTATGCACTCCCTCCTGTTGAAAAAAAAAATCGCCACTCTGCAGCGCCGGGTGATGTTTGGATGTGTTGGTCGAACAATGTGGAACGATTATCTCGATTATCTACACAAGAGGGTTGAAAGTCAAACGACTAACCACAAAAAAGATCAAAATTTCATTTGACATTTTTTTGCTCTCCGATCAAACGATTGCGCTCTCCACGATTGTCACGAACGATGTGTGATGGTAGTCTCTGGAAAAATTCAAACGATGGTGACCACTTACAAGCCTGGGTATGCTACTCCGTTGCCTGCATATGTATTAGTAGGCCACCCAAAAAATAGTTATAGAAATTCCACAAAAATGTATGGATTTTTTTTAAACTATTGGTTTTCTAGAAAAACTACTAATAATAAAATTCTGCAAAAAATATAAAAATGTTAACCAATGTATTTACAATTCATTAAGCGCTTATGCTGTTGAAAAACATAATTTTCACGTGGATTTTTTATTGAGTTAATAAAATTGCTTTTTGCTAAATTCCTAATAACTGATTGTTTTTAAATTTTGTTGGACCTTAAATAAAGTAGCATTCATTACAAGTTGCAACAAGTCAATTTTTAGCATATCTTTACAACTATATTTGCAAAAATTCTTTCCGAAATTCGAATGTTTTGCAGAAATACTGCTAAATTTCCAAAAAAAAACTGTCTCGTAGTCAGAATATTGAAAGCATTAGAACATTAATTTTACTAATTTCAACACATGTTATTTCAAAGAATGCGACTGTATACTTATTTGAACAATAAGACCTCGCAATTTACAATAAATTGTAATTTTGTTTCAAATCCCATACATATCGTTCGAAATTCCATAACTATTTTTGACCCTGCGCACACGGCTCTGTCGATTGAGGTTAAGCGCAATGTTTTACCTTTTTCTCTACCTATCTTGCCCCCAGCTATACATTATTCTATGTTCTTAGAGCAAGTTCACTGGTGTTGCAAAAAAGTGCTAGAAATATTGACCTTTTGAAAATTTTAACATGCAAAAATGTTTTCAAGATCTTTGGGTGTTGTATTTTCTACAGCACTGTTTCTATTTCAGCCGTATGTGATAGAAATATTGCTAGTTTTGCATCACAGTATGCGAAACTACAACACGTGTTGTTAAAAAACTTGAAGGCCACAGATCTTGAAAATGTTTTTGCATGGCAAAATTTTCAAAATGTGCTATAAGTGTCAAAATTTCTACCACTTTTTCCCAACACCAGTGAACTTGCTCTTAGAGGACAAAACACTGCTAAAGCGAGAATCTACAGGCACTACAATTTTAATTTTAACGATTTCAAAAAATTTAACAATTTGACAATTTGGTTTATTTTAAAATTTGGACAGTTGAAGTACTTGTAACTGTTTTGACAGTTTTATTTTTTGACAACGTCAAAATTGGTTTTTTTCGACCATTTTAAATTATTATACAAACTTGTCAATTTTCACATTTTTTACTGTTTTAGCAATTTGGACATTGTTGATCTTTTTTTTTACAATTTGAACAATTTTGTCAATTGGATTTTTTAAATTATTGAAATTATAAAAATATCAATTCTGACTTTTTCTACATTTTTAGCAGTTTGGACACATTATAATTTTTCGATAATTTTAACAAAGTTTTCACTATTAACAACTTTTAAGCTTTGACAATGTAATATGACAATTTTAAGTTTTAAAAGTTTTTGAAATTTTCAACCATTTAGATAATAAAAAATAAATTACAGCTTTGATAATACTGACAGGTGAAAGTATTGTCAATTTTTTTTCGACAATTATTTTTTATCGTTTTGGCAATCAAAATGATACAGAAAGCTTTTAAAATTTTCAACAATACTGACAATTTGACAATGTTCAGTTTACACAATTTTGAAAATTTAATCCATTTAGAAAATTTCAAAGATTCCTATTATTTTAATTATTTTTAACTATTCTGAAAATTTCATGAATTTAAAAAATATAAATATTTTGAGTTATCTCGAAATGTTATAGAATTTTGACAATTTGAAAAAATGACAGTTTTAACAACATGATTTTTTAAATATTATTTCATTATTTGAAGGTTTGGACAATTTAGAAAATTTTGTTAAAGGTGTTGAAAAACATAGCGACTTGTCAATTTTGACCTCTGAACATTTTGATAATCTAAACAAGTTGATATTTTGGACCATTTGGATAATTTTGAGATTTTTGAAAATTTGTATAATTCAAAGAACAAAATTCCATTCTATTCAAGTAAAAATTTAAGTTCTCTTCGATACCTTTCAATTTCAGAATCGAATGGAGTGTTTTAAAAATATTTCGACATAATTAAAACCCTTCGTTCAGCCAATATTGAAACTGAAATTACTTTTTTTCCGGGAATTTAACAGCATGCTGTCATTCATCCCTAAAAGGCTAACCTGAAATTACGTATACGATCGTATGTATGCAAAATTGAAATTTCTAAAAACAATAGGGCCACTCTACGCCCTAATTGCGTGTAGTTGTGAAATCGACTATACACGAACGAGTTCCAAGGATGCCAGATAATGAAAATTAGAAATCTTAACTTGGCTGAAAAAAAAATCTTCGTATATCTGTTCACAAACGAGTTAAAAACCTTTTGGACCTAAATAAGTTATTCAGCGATTAATCTTTATTGAATCTGTGACTTTCAGAGTGGCTGCAGCGCCCTTTAAATATTTGAAATACGAGTAGAAATTGTTCACAATCAGAAAGATCTTGCCATCTGGCAGCTCAGCTCGATGCAGCAATCGAGCTTCCTCACGTTTGTTGTCAGATGGCAGCACCCTCACTTTCGCTTCTGACAGCTGCAGCCGTCAAATTCGTTCAGGCCCGTCTGTCTGCGAGCGAGCCAATCATATTAGCAGCAGCAGCAGCAACAGTACTAGTAAAAGCAGCAGCAGTAGGAGCGACGTGTGTGTTTTTATGTAGGAAAAATATCCCCGCAGCAAAAAAACCATTCTTTTACCTGCTCGGAATCGTCGGAAACGGTTTTGAAGCGGGATCAATCCACTTTTGGCAAGCATTTCTTTGGTTCCCGCATCGACTGTACCGTGTTGGGGACGCGAACGGGACCGAAAATCGCACGGAAAAGGGCTGGAAAATATCGGAGTTGCCAGAGAGGAGAAAGGCATCCAGCGCTCTGCTAAACAAAAATGGCTAAACTTACGTATGTGTATCGCTCGGACGAGATGAATTGTGTCAAAGTATCGAAACGACAGCTACCCCTGATTGGGGGCGATAATTTAATGGTAAAATGCGTTTTCCAAATTGCATGGGCAAAGTCCGGAAGATAACCCAGTGGCTTATTCGTTCTGTTTCCTTTATTTTCGCAGATGTTGATGGATCTGAACTCGAAAGGTCTCGTGTTCGATCATCCACCCGTCAAGGGCGTAGAGCTAGAGGAATTTACCAGAAAATATCAGCTACTATCGATGGAGGAACTACGCCTATCGCTGTACGTCCCGACGACGGATTTTACTTCGGTGTTGAGCCAAAATGTGCCTTGCGTCGGCTGTAGGCGGAGCGTAGAACGGCTCTTCTACCAGCTGATGCTGTCCGGTCACCCGACCCTGGATCCGATCCTGATCACGAGTAAAGGCGTTCTCACCATAAGCGATGACAAAATGCGATCGCCACAGGCGGTTTGTACGCTGCTTCACAAACATAAGGCCCTGCTGGACGGATTGCTGGACAATCAGGTCCGAAGCAGGAAGAGCAGCCGCTGCAATCTACACTCGCTGGATTCGTTTCGCTCGCGGCCCTTCTCCGAGACCTGGCGGGACGTCTGGAACTGCATGAGGCAACAGTGCAAGGACGAACTGGCCGTCATCGAGGCCTCGGAACTGCACGCCACCCTGGACGAGTACCTGAAGAAGCACAAGTTCTGTCAGGAGTGCCGAACGAAGGTCGAGAAGGCGTACTCGCTGTTGGTGGACGAGAGCAACCCGGCCAAGGAGAAGGGCTACGTGGCGCATCTGTACTCGGGCATCAAGCGATGTCTCACGGACAAACATATCCATCTGCAGACGAAGCTGGAGTACATCGACGAGCTGATCACTCGGGCGGAACCGGAACTCAGCGGAAGGTATGGAATCAAATTAGTTTTGTATGACTTTGGTGGTTTTATTTAACTTTATTGGTCTGGATCATGATGATCGGAGCATTGATATTTGTTGTTATTAGGAAAAACATAGACCGATTTTCAAACGAAAGTTTCGGAAACCCAGATTTCAAACGAAGTCAAACTGATTCAATTGTAAAAAAAAGGCGTAAGAATAACGATCTTATTTCGAATGAAACAACAAAATTTTAACCTTCCTTTTTGAGTTAGGATCTATATGATTCGAAAAGTAACTTCTCGATGCGATATTTCAGTAGTGCCTTAAGTAGTTCATAAGATTCCATGAATTTTTTTTTTTCAATAGAATGGTTTTACAATA